>NC_035446.2:21387823-21738817 GCF_002127325.2 Helianthus annuus
GGGCCAATCCTCTAATCTTTCGAAGTATCCTGGGTATGCATCCTGGAGCTATATCCCGAAGCATATTCTGCAAAACAATTGTAAACTATGGTGGGTGTTAGCCTGGCTAACACCCCTCCGATGCTTAAGTCAGTAACGGGTTCAAAATAGTAAATAATATTAAACATATTAAAAGAGATAAAATTCATACCATCCTGAGTTAGAAATTAAATTACTAACTCACTTGAAATAGAGCTTCAAATGTATAGCACTCCAGGATCTTGGTAGCATATCCCCCTCCATATTCTTGAGTCGGTATGCTCCTTTCCCTGATTCTGATTCAATCTCATAGGGTCCTTCCCATTTTGGGGCCAGCTTTCCGTTAGCAGGATTAGTAGTATTCTGAAAAGCTTTTCTTAATACCCAATCTCCAACCTGGAACCTTCTAGTCCTTATATTCTTGTTATATGCTTTAGATATCCTTTGTTGATATGCTGCCATCCTTAGCCTTGCTGCATCTCTTGTCTCATCAATTGTATCCAATTTCTGGCATAGGATTTCAGGATTCTGCTCAGGATCCCAGAGGCTGGATCTTGCTGTAGGTATTACCATTTCAGTCGGGATCACCGCTTCTGCTCCAAATACCAAGGAAAATGGGGTTTGGCCAGTTGCACTTTTTATCGTCGTTCTATCAACCTACAAAACAAAGGGTAATTCTTCTGCCCATCTTCCCTTCTTAGCTCCAAGTCTTTTCTTCAAATTGTTGACAATTATCTTGTTTGAGGATTATGCTTGTCCATTTGCTTGAGGATGTACTGGTGTGGATGTGATCATTTTGATTCCCCAACTCTTGCAGAAGTCAGTGGTCCTCTTATTTATGAATTGAGATCCATTGTCACAAATTATTTCAGCTGACATACAAAAACTAGTCAGTATATTTCTTTTTATGAAGGATATCACTTCTTGATCTCTGACTTGAACAAATGCTTCAGCTTCAACCCATTTAGAGAAATAATCCATCATTGCCAGCATAAAGACTTTTCCTCCTGGAGCTTTTGGCAATTTTCCCACTATATCCATTCCCCATTTCATGAACGGCCAAGGGGAAACAATAGGGTACAGTGGTTCAGCAGGCTGATGTAGTATGTTGCTGTGTCTTTGACATGCATCACATTTTCGAGCATATTCTGCAGCATCTTTTCTCATTGTAGGCCAATAATATCCTGTTCTTAATACTTTTGAGAATAATGACCTGCCCCCAGTGTGGTTACCACAATCCCCTTCATGGATATCCTGAAGCACTTCTTTTGTCTCGGGATCCTTTAAGCACCTCAGATATGGACCTGCAAGAGATTTCTTATATAAAACATTATTCATAATAGTAAATCGTGATACCTTCATCCTATAGGCCTTAGTATTCTCATCCTTGGGGATGTGTCCTTCCTTAAGATATCTTGTGATTGGAGCCGTCCAGGATCTAGGATCCTCTTCAGGATACTCAGCACCAGGATCCTGAACACTTACTACCTCCTTATCCTGAGGATCCGTCGCAAGATACAGGATATGTAATATTGGTATTTGGGTCCCTTCTGGTATCCTGACTGATGATCCCAGATTTGCCAAGGCATCAGCTTCAGCATTGTCCTCTCTTGGTACCTGTTCAAGTGTAAAAACATCGAAATATCCTGCTAATTTTTTGAAAATTTCAAGATATTCAGCCAATTTTTCACCTCTTACTGCATAAGATCCATTAAAATGATTAGTGATTAACAAAGAATCAACAAACACTTGTAGACTCTTGATATTCATGCTCTTAGCCAATTCTAATCCTGCAATTAAAGCTTCATATTCTGCTTCATTATTAGTGGCAGGAAACTCACATCTAATACCCTGGGGTAATATGTCTCCCTGTGGCGATCTTAGTAGTATACCCAGACCTACCCCTCTTACGTTGGATGCACCATCAGTATATAATATCCAGGATTCCAAGTTTTCTCCTAGCTGTTGTACCTCTAGGTCTACTTCATTTTGGATATCACTACTGAAATCAGCCACAAAGTTAGCTAAAGCCTGAGACTTTATGGCATTTCTAGGTTCATATACTAGATCGAATGCACTTAATTTTACCGACCACTTAGCCATCCTACCGGACATCTTGGGTTTCCTAAGACATTTTTAACAGGATAGTTGGTTTTAACATGAATCCTATGTGTTTCAAAATAATGTCTAAGTTTTGTTGATGCCATAACCAGGGATAATATTTGCTTTTCTAGGTGAGAATACCTAGTTTCAGCATCTAACAAGATTTTATTGACATAATAGACAGGATACTGCTGACCTTCATGATCTTTTACAAGGACAACACTTACTGCATTCCCTAATACTGCAAGGTATAGGGATAGTGGTTCGCCATCTTCAGGTTTCATTAACAGAGGTGCGGTTGAAAGATACTGCTTCAAATCCTGCAAGGCTGTTTCATGCTTCTCACCCCACTCAAACTTCTTATTTTTCTTCAGAATATCATAAAACTCCTTGCATTTTTCGGAGGATCTTGAGATAAATCTATTCAAAGCTGCTACCCGTCCTGTTAATCGTTGAACATCCTTCATATTTGAAGGCGACTTGATATCCATGATGGCTTTTGATATGTTTATAATTACACATATTTTTCGTATCGAATTCCTTACATTCTGATGATTTTGGAAGTGATTTTCTCGCGATTTGGATACTTAATTGTTTAAATTATGGATTTGCAGGAATTGATGATGAACCTGCCAATTTCACAGTGAAAATGGAAGGAAAATGGTGCAGCGAAAGGAACACGGAAAGACGTGTCGGAAAAGCAAGAAAAAATAAAATAATGTTGTACAGGACCCTTTACGGACCGTAAGACCTGGTCTTTACGGTCCGCAAGGAGGAGGCGCGCACCCGGATTGCCCTAGTCCCTTACGGACCGCAAGCCTTTAACCATACGGTCCGTAAGGGTATCGTATTTCGCAAAAAAAATTATAAAACCAAGGAGCCGATGAGGGTGTACAAGCCGACACCCCCTTACCCTGGTAGGTTAGTGAAGGGTAAGGACGCAGAGCAGTATGGTCGTTTCATGGAGATGCTGAAGAAGCTGCATGTGAACATTCCGTTCGTCGAGGCTTTGGCGAAGATGCCAAAGTATGCGAAGTTTTTGAAGGATATTCTTACGAATAAGAAGAAATTAGAGGATCTGTCGATTGTCACCCTAAGCGAGGAGTGTTCTGCCGTCTTGCAGAACAAGCTGCCGAAGAAAGTGTCTGATCCTGTTAGCTTTACCATCCCATGTCTGATTGGGAATCTTACTGTCAGCAATGCGCTTGCTGACCTAGGTGCTAGCATAAACCTCATGCCCTATTCCATATTCGCTAAGCTTGACCTAGGTGAGCCTTCCCCTACGCGCATGAGTATTCAGCTCGCCGATCGATCGGTGAAGTTTCCTAAGGGCATCGTAGAGAACATGTTAGTGAAGGTCGATAAATTCGTGTTTCCAGTTGATTTCGTCATCCTTGACATGGACGAGGACTCTGAGGTCCCACTGATTTTAGGTCGTCCATTCCTTGCCACGGCACGAGCACTCATTGACGTGCATGACGGCAAGTTGACTCTTCGAGTAGATGAGGATGAGGTCACATTCGACATTCAGCGTTCTATGAGGCACACCCATCAGCATGATGGCACTCTCTACTTTATTGATACTCTCATGTCACATGTGGGTGGCCTTCTCAGCGAGATTTGTGGGAGAGATGCGTCTGATACGCATGATACTAGTATGGATGATCAGGGGAGTGAGGTCACTGAGTTAGATGTTGAGCAGGACCCTCTGTTGCAGGCTACCGAGCCTTCCCCTAGATTCGAGGTGTTTGAGGTCATCGAGGAGGAGGAGATCCCGAAGGAGAGACTATCTGTTGAGGCACCCCCGCCCCTGGAGTTGAAGGAGTTGCCGTCTCATCTGGAGCACGCATTCTTGGGCGAGGGATCTCAGTTACCCGTCATCATTTCTGCTGGATTGACGGAGGAGGAGAAGAAGAAGCTGATGAGTGTTTTGAGAGAGCACAAGCAGGCTATTGCGTGGAAGCTGATGGACATCAAGGGTATTAACCCTTCGTTTTGCACGCACAGGATTTTGATGGAAGAGGAGTTCAAGCCGGTGGTTCAGCCTCAGAGAAGGCTAAACCCTAATATGCAGGAGGTTGTGAAGAAAGAGGTGATTAAGTTGCTGGATGCAGGACTGATTTACCCGATTTCGGGCTCTGCATGGGTGAGTCCCGTCCAGGTGGTCCCCAAGAAGGGGGGTATGACAGTGGTCGTCAACGATAGGAATGAGTTGATACCCACCCGGACCGTCACCGGCTGGCGAGTTTGCATAGATTATCGCAGACTCAATGATGCCACGCGCAAGGATCACTTTCCTTTGCCATTCATTGATCAGATGCTGGAGCGACTGTCAGGACAGCAGTTCTATTGCTTCTAGATGGATTCTCAGGTTATTTCCAGATCCCTATTGCACCAGAGGATCAGGAAAAGACCACATTTACATGCCCTTTTGGCACCTTCGCGTATCGACGCATGCCATTTGGGTTGTGTAACGCTCCAGCCACATTTCAGCGCTGTATGGTGGCGATCTTTCACGAGTTGATCGAGGACTCCATGGAGGTGTTCATGGATGACTTTTCTGTGTTTGGGAGTTCCTTCGATCATTGTCTGCGTAATCTCGAGCGTGTGCTTACTCGATGTGAGGAAACGAACTTGATGCTTAACTGGGAGAAGTGTCATTTTATGGTTCGAGAGGGGATTGTGCTAGGGCACAAGATTTCACAGGCGGGGCTTGAGGTTGATCAAGCCAAGGTTGATGTTATTTCCAAGCTCCCGCCACCTACTTCTGTGAAGTCGATCAGGAGTTTCTTGGGTCATGCGGGATTCTACCGCCGTTTCATCCGCGACTTTTCGAAGATTGCTTGCCGGTGACCCAGCTGCTAGAGAAGGATAGGCCGTTCGTATTCGACGATGAGTGTTTGAGGGCCTTCAAGTTGATTAGGGAGAGGTTAGTGAGTGCTCCCATTCTGATTGCTCCCGATTGGAGCCTCCCATTTGAGATCATGTGCGATGCCAGCGACTTTGCTGTTGGGGCCGTTTTAGGGCAGCGTAGGGAGAAGCACTTTCATCCCATTTACTACGCTAGCAAGACCCTAAACGACGCCCAAGAAAACTACACCACGACAGAGAAGGAGTTGCTAGCAGTCGTATTCGCGTGCGACAAATTCCAATCTTATCTTGTGCTGTCAAAGACCATTATTTTCACGGATCATGCGGCTCTTCGCTACTTGTTTGCGAAGAAGGATGCGAAGCCTAGGCTTATTCGATGGATTTTGCTGCTTCAGGAGTTTGATCTAGAGATTAGGGACAAGAAGGGGGCGGAGAACGTTGCTGCTAATCATCTGTCGAGACTGGAGAGCCCCGAGATAGAGAAAACTCGGGAGGATAGGATTGGGGATGAGTTTCCCCATGAGGCGTTGATGTTTTTGAAAGCCCACGAGGAGGGTTTTCCCTGGTTCGCTGATCTGGCGAATTACTTGTCTACAGGTGACCTAGTGGAGGGCATGACATATCAGCAAAAGAAGAAATTCTTTGCGGATGTCAAGCACTACATTTGGGAGGATCCGTACTTGTTTAGGATCGGTGCGGACCAGGTTATTAGGAGATGTGTGTTTGGGTCTGAGTCTCGCAGCATTCTGCGACATTGTCATGAGGGACCGACTGGTGGCCATTATGGTGCTGCTTATACCGCCAAACGCGTGTTTGATGCGGGTTTTTATTGGCCGACCATCTTTAGGGACGCACATGAGTTTGTGCGAAGCTGTGATGCCTGTCAGAGGACAGGAAATATCTCATCCCGGAATGAGATGCCCCAGAACCCCATTCAGGTGGTTGAGGTTTTTGATATTTGGGGTATTGATTTTATGGGTCCGTTCCCTATGTCGAGAGGGAACCGATACATCCTTGTCGCGGTAGATTATGTTTCTAAGTGGGTGGAGGCAGAGGCCTTGCCTATGAATGACACGAGGGTTGTTGTGAGATTCTTGAGGAGATTGTTTGCTAGGTTCGGGACACCGAAGTCCTTGATATCTGATCGAGGCACCCACTTTTGCAATTCACAGATGGAGAAGGTCCTGAAACGCTATGGGGTAACCCATCGGCTTTCAACGGCCTATCATCCACAGACGAGTGGGCAGGTGGAAAATTCGAATAGGGGGATTAAGAGGATCTTGGAGAAAACTGTCGGAAACAGTCGTATCGACTGGTCCGAGAAATTGGATGACGCTCTGTGGGCTTTCCGTACTACTTATAGGACGCCTATTGGGACCACACCCTTTAGGATAGTTTATGGGAAAGTGTGTCATCTACCGGTGGAGCTAGAGCATCGTGCATACTGGGCATTGAAGGCAGTCAATCTTGACTTGCCAGCTGCGGGCAAGAACCGGTTTCTTCAACTTCACGAGTTAGAGGAGTTACGCGACGAGGCGTACGAGAAGTCGTGGGCATATAAAGAGCGAACTAAGGTGTTGCACGACAAACACTTGAAGCAGGTGAAAGAGTTCAAGTGTGGGGAGAAAGTGCTGCTATACAATTCCCGGTTGAAGCTGTTCCCGGGAAAGTTGAGATCGCGTTGGCACGGACCGTATGTGGTTAGGCAGGTGTTCCCGTACGGGACGACAGAGGTCGAGAATGAAGACGGTCAGAGATTCAAGGTCAATGGGCATCGATTGAAGCATTTTGTCAAGGGACCGACAGAGGATCGAGAGGAGGAGGTGATTGACCTCCCCGTTATGAGCACGTGAGAGTTGTTTTGCACACTCGGGTCTCCCGAGTTGTATACTTTGTACCGTTTTGTGTGTAAGTTATATTTTATGTATCTTGAGTCTTGTAGAGTTTGTTTTGTTTTGAGCGTACTGATCTGTTTGTCGAGACGCGCAGTTCACAGGTAGAGAAAAACCGAGCCAAGGCGTGCGGGTGTAACGTCGGAGACGAGGTGAGTTAAGGGTTTAATAATAATAATAACCAATAATAATAATAAATCATCAATAATAAATTAATTAAAAAAAATCTGTTTGGCACACTTTACGGACCGCAAAGAGGTTCATATACGGTCCGTAAGAATGGGGCGGTCAGAAAAAAAAAATTGAAACATTTACGAACCGCAAAGGGTTATCAATACGGTCCGTAAGACTGTTACCAGTTCAAAAAAAATTACAAAACCCCAAATCGGGGTCATCTTCCCCATTTTCACCCAAAACCCCCATCTTCACCGTCCCCCACGTACAAGCGCCACCATCTTCACCGGCGTCCCACCTTCACCACCGTTCACCTCCGCCACCACCGCCGTCCCTCCTTCATCATCCACCCCATCCGACCGCCATCACCACCACCGCCTCGCCATAAACCACCGTCCCCACCACTCCATTCAACCACCACACCCTTACCGCCCCAACCACCATCGCCACTCACCACTGTTCACCGCCACTAAACCACCACCGTCCACTATCACGATCTGCCACCTGCCACCATTCACCTCCGCTGAGACCAAAACCACCACCCGCCGACCACTGTTCAGCCTCGGATTTCGCGTCTCGACGACAATCAGGTATGTTTTCGGTACAGTCTTGTTTTATCGTTTCATAGTATTGTTAGTTAATTAGTTCGTGGTTCTGTACTTCTTGTTGTGTTATGTCGGGGTTGTTTCAGTACCAAGTTAGTCGTGTCAATGTTAATTTCATTATGTCGAGTCTGTTCCGGGTTTTGTTCAGTTAGTGTCGGTTGGTTTGTCGTATCACGTTAGTCCAGTGATGTTAATTGTTTCGGTGTCGAGTCAGTTAGTTGCGTCTAGTAGCAAGGTCGGTGTTTGTTAGAGTCAATGTTTTCATTCTTTGGGTTCGCTGCAAGGTTCGTTTACTGAAGTCACTAGAGTCTATGTTGTAATTTGTAATTTGTAATGTTGTAATGAATGTATGTCGAGAGTCTTAGTCGTGTCGTTTTTAATGTCGTAGTGTCGAGTCATCTTAGGTAATCTGGGTTTAGTTCGTGAGTCGTAGAGTATGCGTCATGTTGCCTTAATTGTTGTTGTTGTGTTATTTCCGTTTAATAAAGTCGAGTCTTTAGAATAGGCGTCATTTTTGTTGTTGTTTGTTATCTAGTTTATTTCGGATGCCTACACAATTTTACATTGAGCGTGCATTGATTTAAATTTTTAGTGTCGAATTTGTATCGTTTTGCAGGTTTGCGATCGCCTCGCCCGTACTCAATCTCCATTCGGGCGAGGACGGTTGGTTTCTTGCAAATACGTCGGGGGCATGCCGAAATTTCTAATTTTTTTGTTGTATAATTATTCGTTATGGCCGCGAACGAAATGCTATACGGCCGCAACTGCCACCCCCAGCACACCAAAAATATGTTTTGTCGCTTTCCGTTTCTTTCGTTTACATTAGTTATCTTTGAAAATATATAAAAAAATTGAAATGCATCGTAAAACGTGTTTGGGGGCGGTGTCTTGTAATTATTGTTGTAATTTCTCACTGTTGTAAATGAGTGCAGGTATGGCCTCTTCGTCGTCAGCACAGCCGTCTCGCAAGCGAGGACACGCACTCCAGTGCCACAGCCGCCGCCTGAGCGTCCTGCGAGAGTGATCCGATACTTTGAGGATCCGCACATGCCTGATCCGTTTGCAGTGCCACCACCACCAGCTGATCTCCCACCGGAGGAGGGACACACACTGCTGCAGTTTCACCCAGATTCAGATGAGTATACAGCTTTACGGAGGTATCTCGGTTTACGCTATCACCGAGCTAGAATACTGGATTGGGGTTTGCTGGAGCGCATGGGCGCTCGGGATAGGTTTGAGGGGTTGATCACACCTCGCTGGAGGAGGTTATTAGACGAGAGGCGGGCGTATCATCATGAGCTTGTACTGGAGTTCCACGCTACTTTCAGGCTACATCATGTTCGCATAGCTGAGCCTGCTGCAGTCAGTTTCGCCCTTGGACGACGGACACACATACTGTCCCTCGCTCAGTTCGCCATCCATGCGGGTTTGTATACATTGGAGGAGACCACGCAGCCTATCTTCACTGAGAGTTTGATGGGATGGACAGATGAGACATTACCTCAGTGTGTCACCACGACACAGCTGACGGCATTTTGGTCCACCATAGGAGATGGTGCGTGGGCTTCAGGGATTCCAGCCTCGCAGATCAGAGATCCGGTCATTCGCTTTCTACATCGGATTCTAGCTTGCACCGCACTTTCTCGATACATGAGTCTCGAGAAAGTTACATATCATGATCTGTTCGCGTTGTATTGCATGGGTGAGGGCCAGGAGGCCAATTTAGCAGTGTTCTTACTTCACTCCTTTGACAGGGCTCGAGGACGCGGTACAGACTCCAGGATTTGTATGGGATCATACATCAGTGTACTTGTTGAGCGCTTGGGTGTGTATCAGGATTTCCCACTAGGATGGTTGCATGAGGAGCCTGGCGGATCACTGTATAGGTTGAGTGACATGAGACAGATGACAGAGTTGTTGGCACCGGGCGACCCGCCTAGATTTCTTGAGCCGAGGGCCGTGCAGTTGGGTCCTGCGGCCGGAGGTGAGGCACAGGAGGAGGTCCCGGTGGTAGCACCACGTTTTAGGCATGGTGATAGGGAGAGAGCTCGGGTCAGGGGTGCTGGAGCCCCTAGAGCAGCGAGGACAGTGGAGGAGAGGTTGGATGCTGTAGAGCAGTCTATAGATGAGGTGGTAGATACACTGGCAGAGGTCAAGACGATGCTTCGGCGCGTCATTGATCATTTTCACATCCCTCCACAGGATCAGCAGCCACCACCAGGCCAGCAGTAGTCAGCATCAGCAGGGATTTTGGGTTACCTTTGTACTTTTTCCCTTTATTTTTGTTTTTATGATCATGGTCTGTACTTGATATATAAATTCGGGGGAATTGTAAGGGTAACCGGTTGGGTCTTTTGTTGTACTTGTACGTTGTATAGTTATTGTATATTATGGTTGTGCTTGATATATTGCTTCTAGCCGTGCAGTTCATTATACAGGTTATATTATGATACGGAGTCGCGTAAGCTGAACGGTTTCTTCATCTTGAACAGTGTATCGAGCATATCAGGGGAGTTTCAGTTTCACTCTTCCTGATTGTTGTTGTTGTATATTCTTTGTTTACTTCCTTTTTGTTCACATTGAGGACAATGTGTCTTTCAAGTGTGGGGATGGGGAAATTTTGTAAAATGAGTCTGTAAATACTTATAAAAAAATAATAATAATAATAAAAAAATAATAATAATAATAATAATAATAATAATAATAATAAAGTTGGTTTGTGAGTCCCGGTCCTTTAGCGCATAGAAAACGAAAAACCTTTTCAAAACGTCGGTCAAAAGCGGTTTAATTGTCGAATTTACGAGTTGGAAAGCACGTGTTTCTTTAAGTTGCGGGATAGTAGGTTGACTGAATCGGTTTTTGGGAAGTAAAAGGGTTTGGGATGCCTAGGATAGTGGATGGAGCCGGAGAGTTAATTGGTTGTGCATTGTCGATATCGGTAGCCCTTATTTACCACATGATAGTGAGATTTGAGCCTTTACATGTTTCATATCTATATGTTCATTATTTTCGTTTCATGTGTGTTTACCGACTTTGTTGCATTACTTTAGAACTTGTGCGTTTTGATACAGTTTGAGACCTTCGGTTAGGATTTGGCATGGATATGATAGAGGCATTAGGATCACCTTTTGTTTAGCCTTGTGTTTTGACCCGTTCCAACATTACCCTTAGTTACACCACTTTGAGCCTAGCCATTCGTTTGTTACCCATCTGTGATTTGATAGCCGGATCGTATTACGTGATTGTTATTTGTGTTTGAAAAAAGAAAAAAAAAGTAAACATAAAAAAAGAATAAAGCTGTGGGTCGAAATGACCAATATGTTAGTATTTGTGTTGTGCTTATCCGGTTTATCGTGTGATCATTTGTGTTAGCCATATATTCCCAAAATGAAAAAAAAAAAAAAAACCCTACCTTTAGCCCTTGCCTACCCAATAAAGTCCTTTTGATCCATGTCGAGTTTTAACAAATAGGTGGAATTCTGATTGACGTACAAGCTTATGACAGTGTTGCTTCAAAGTTTGGTTTTGGGAGTTCACTCAAAATTACATATTTATTAGCCGAGAGATGAGTGAAATTGTGAGGGGTATTGACATTGCATAATTGATTGCTCGAAGGTAAGAAAAGCTTGATTAGTGTGACACTTCGGATTTTCCCGAACAACTTTCTTGATGTAACATTGCGTGTATGTATATTATTAAATGAAAACCATGGATTATCTGTTATTATGTGTTATATGTATGTATAATATATATATATATATATGTGTGTGTATTACTAATGAGCCGTGACCCCAAGGACCCGACTCGAGACCACTCCCGGTCTCGAGTGAACAGTGAAAGTTGGGCCGGTTGGGCCGTTGAGCCCCACTCGCAACATGCTTGGAAAATCCACTAGGGGTGTACCGGTTTTGTAAAGGGTATAAGAACCCAAAACCCTCACACTTTCTCCTTTACACTCTCCCTCATTTCACTCTTACACTCCCTACCTCTCCCTCACTAAAACCCTAGCAACATCACATTCCTCTCCTTCTTCTCGGATCAAATCGGTGACCACTAGGAGCTCTCGGATCAACTCACACACGCACTCGTTTAGAAGCTTCATACTCACCCTTGAACCTCATCAACCGGTTAGTGTCTCTATGATGTTTGTTGTTGTTAAATGATAGTATGAATGATATAATTTAACTAGTGTAGTTGTATGCTTGATGATGTTGTTTTGTGTGAATCAAATATGTGTAATGTGGATAATCGGCAAACATGTGTTCATTTCGGATATGTGCTAATGAGCTCATGATATCTTGTGACTAAATGTGATACAAATCATTGATTCTTGATGTTCATGTAAAACCGGCTTGCACATGTGTAGCACCATGTTAATCGGAATTAGTGTAGAGATGATTTTTGAGATATTAGGTGATGATTTGAAACCATTTGATGGGCATATTTCAATGTGTTGATTTGTTGTTCATGATTATGATTTGATTTATGCAAAAATCCGGAAATATGAGGAACTTGTAGTTAACATGAATATGACTTGATGTTTACATGAAGAACAACTTGAAGATGCTATGAATATGTTATGAACATTTGAAATTGCCATGTTTGATCCATTTTGGTGCTTAGTTAGACAAGAAAACATGTTGGTGGAATATTACTGGATAGTACATGGCTGCATGATATTGCAATTCTATTGGTTAGTACACATAACAGGTTCTAGAAGGATTCAGGTGCACGTAACAATGGTTGCGAGTCGGAACCCTTGGTTGCGACTCGAGACCAAAACGTGATTCGTCGAGATCTCCCGGTTAAGACTCGCAAGCAACACATGATGAACCGAAACCGAGGTTGCGAGTCGGGATCCCTGGTTGCGACTCGAGACCAGAGCAGGATGAGCCGAAACCAAGGTTGCGAGTCGGAACCCTTGGTTACGACTCGAAACCGTGCATTCTCGAGTCGAAACCGCCCTTGTCTCGACTGGGCTGCCTAAGTGTTATTGGGCCAAACTTGTTGGACTACCTGATTGACTGGATTGCTTGTGTATCTGTTACTGTTGTGAATGTTAGAACAGGCCCAATAACCCAACTGTTTGATTGTGTGCTTACTAAGTGTATCTATACGTGTTTGCTATACGTGGTTACTTGTACCCCAACTTGACCTATATTTGGTAACCATGCTAGGATGTGGTGACCAACGTGTTTGACCAAGTAAAATATCTACCGAGCAACCCAAGGTGAGTTCACAACCTAAAGCATGCGTTCCCGGTGGTTTGGGAAACGGAACTACAAACAACACTATCCCCTATGAGGGATACAACTTACTTTTCTTCCCTTGTTATTGGGAACCTTTAGTTAATTACTGTTTATACGGATTGCAACTAACGGCACTAAACGAAACTCTATCACTCAAGTCCCTACTACATAATACCGATTAGTCGCCGGGGCCAGGCGAACGGGTTATTAGTTGATAGCGCTATTTAGGTTTTACCAACCTCACACCGTGCCATGGTTTGGAATCGGTCGTGAACTAATGTACTCAGGCATCCGTCAATGATGATAGAACATTGACATCGGGGCATCCTGCGGAAACGCAAACGGTTACCTAGTGTTCGGTATTGGAAAAACAGTTTAGTCGCTAACTTTTGGGGTAGCTCCCCATGGCATGTATAAACGAGTAAATTAACTGGTGAAACAAGTTTTTGGTAATTAAAACTGGACAACTAGTGAACTCACTCAGCATTATTGTTGACACCCTACTGCATGCTTTGCAGGTAACCAGTGACTGAGGAGCTGCTGCTTGGGGATGTGTAGTGTTTGTCAAAACCCGTGTGTTGGGTTTTACTTATCTTGAACCATGAACTATCTTTTAAAACTATTTGGTTTATGCTTCCGCTGTTTTGTTTAAACTTACTATCGAACTCAAACTCCGATGTTGCTAACTACCTTAGATAGCAATTACTTTACTATTAACCGATGCTTAGTATAATTGGTGGCTGGATCCTGGTCAGTCACGCCCTCAAGCGGATGTTACTCCGCAGGTGGAATTTGGGGGTGTGACAGATTGGTATCAGAGCCATTGGTTATAGTGAACTTGGTTTTAAAAAGGGGAAAATCTTTTTGAGAAAAACCAGACTATAACCCGTGACTCGTGACGACACTACACTCCAAGTGCAAGGCTCGACTTATCTGACCTCATAGCTCGGACCCATATTTACTTGTTTGTTTGTCTTATGCTTTCTGCTTTACTATACGTACTAGTTTGCCTGATTAGATAGATACGCCTCCCCTCTTCTATCTCATTCTCGCTATGTTACGACACCACACTCATACTATGTTTTCTGGTTATGAAGACAATGAGTGGACGCGGACGAGGAAACGTCAACATGACTCAGGCTCAGTTCACTAACCTGATCAACACGGTGGCTGCAGCTTTCGCAGCTCACCCAGGAGGTAAGCTCTTGTTTTAGGATGTTTAGATCCTACCGCCACATCGTCTTTTCACCTCTAAACCTATTCGTACCGCTCCCACAACAGGTCAGCATGCGCCTGTGCAACCACGTGTCTGTACCTTCAAGACCTTCATGGATTGCAAGCCTCTTCCATTCAATGGCACTGAGGGTGCCATAGGTCTTCTGCACTGGATCGAGAAGGTCGAAGCTGTCTTCGCTGTCTGTGAGTGTCCCCCTGCTAATTGGGTGAAGTTTGCTACTGGTACTCTTGAGGGAAGCGCACTTTCGTGGTGGAAGGCGCAAATTCAAATGCTTGGTTTGGAGACTGCTAACGCTACTGCATGGGAAGATTTCAAGGATATGATCAAGGAAGAGTACTGTCACAGGGATGACATCCACAAACTCGAGGACGAGTACTATGAACTCAAGATGGTTGGGTCAGAGATTGAGACCTACACCAAGCTGTCCAACGACTATGCTGCTCTTTGCCCAAACATGTCCCGACCCATGTACCGAAGGATCGAATTGTACATCAAAGGCTTAGTCCCAGAAATCAGGAGCCATGTAACCTCGGCCAACCTCACTACCATACAGCCTGTGGTTCGTCTTGCCCACAAACTCACCAACCAGGCTGTGGAAGAGGGCAGGTTGCCCAAAAGGATCAGTGCTGCGGAAGGAACTTCTAATGATGGCAAACGAAAGTGGGATGGAAATCAGGGCAAAGATGCTAACTCTACTCAGGCCCCAGCTCAGCAAAGAAAAACTGACAACAACAAGGGCACTCAGCAACAGGGTGGCTACCGGGGAAGCTACCCTAAGTGCAACAAGTGTAACAGGCACCACAATGGGGCATGTAATAAGGGTCAATGTCAGCGATGCAACAAGATGGGGCATGAAGCCAAGGATTGTAGAAGTCAGTTCCCAGCAAGGCAGAATCAACAACAACCCCAACAGCAACAGCAGCAGGGAAACAACCGAGCATGTTTTAAATGTGGGGCAACAGGGCACATGCGAAGGGATTGCCCTGAACTGAATCAGAATCGCAACAACAATCAAGGAGCTGGGAACAATGAGCAAAACAACAATGCTAGGAATGGTGCAAGGGGAAGAGCTTTTGTGATTGGAGCTGGAGAAGCAAGGAACGACCCCAACGTCGTGGCGGGTAAGTTCCTACTTGATGATCGTTATGTTTCTGTGTTATTTGATTCCGGTGCCGATGCCAGTTATGTATCCCTTCGCATTAGTAAGAAACTTAAGCACCCGCCTGCATTATTAAGTTTTAAGCACATCGTCGAGATAGCTAATGGTAAGAACATCGAGGCCACGCACGTGATCCACGACTGCACACTAGAATTGTCTAGTCACACGTTTAGTATCGATCTTTTCCCCATCAAACTTGGAAGCTTCGACGTCGTCATCGGTATGGATTGGTTATCCAAACATCGCGCTGAGATCCTCTGTCAAGAGAAAGCGGTTCGTATTCCTCGCCGTTCTGGCCAACCCCTCATCGTTCAAGGCAACAAAGGTAGAGAAGTCACACGCATTATCTCGCTTTTAAAAGCCCAGAAGTGTTTACAGAAAGGGCACACCGCTATCCTAGCACTTGTCACCGACACCCCCGAAAAGGAAAAGAGGATTGAAGATTTTCCTGTAGTACGTGACTATCCCGAGGTATTTCCTGAGGAACTACCTGGACTCCCTCCCCATCATCAGGTCGAATTCCAAATCGAGCTAGCTCCCGGAGCAGCACCCATAGCTCGTGCGCCTTACCGTCTAGCCCCTGCAGAACTGAAGGAACTCTCTACGCAGCTACAGGAACTATTGGATAAAGGATTTATCCGTCCTAGTTCATCCCCCTGGGGAGCACCAGTACTTTTTGTTAAGAAGAAGGATGGCACATTCCGAATGTGCATCGACTATCGTGAGCTGAACAAGGTTACCATCAAGAATCGTTACCTCTACCGCGCATCGACGACCTATTTGATCAGTTGCAGGGATCGAGCTACTATTCTAATATTGACCTGCGATCGGGCTATCATCAGCTGAGAGTTCGTAATGAAGACATCTCTAAGACTGCGTTCAGGACTCGTTATGGTCATTACGAGTTCCTCGTTATGCCTTTTGGAATGACTAATGCACCTACGGTTTTCATGGATCTCATGAACCGAGTGTGCAAGCCTTACCTCGACAAATTCGTGATTGTATTTATCGACGACATCCTGATCTACTCGAAAATTCAGGAAGAGCATGAACGACACCTACGCCTTATCCTCGAACTCTTACGCAATGAGCAATTGTACGCCAAATTCTCGAAGTGTGACTTCTGGCTCCGGGAAGTCCATTTCCTTGGGCACGTGGTCAACAAGGACGGCATTCACGTTGACCCCGCTAAGATCGACTCGATAAAGAATTGGCCTACGCCCAAGACCCCAACCGAAGTTCGCCAATTCTTGGGATTGGCAGGATACTACCGCAGATTCATCAAGGGATTCTCAAAGATTGCACAACCCCTCACGACTCTTACTCAGAAAGGCATTATTTACAAGTGGAATGAAGCTCAGGAGTCGGCCTTTCGAAGGCTAAAGGATAACCTCTGTAGCGCTCCTATTCTCTCGTTGCCTGAAGGCACTGACGACTTTGTGGTTTACTGCGATGCGTCTATCCATGGGCTCGGTTGCGTGTTAATGCAACGCGAGAAAGTTATTGCCTACGCCTCTCGACAACTTAAGACGCATGAAAGAAACTACACTACGCATGATTTGGAACTGGGAGCAGTGATCTTTGCTCTTAAGATATGGAGACATTACCTGTACGGTACCAAGTGCACTATCTACACCGATCACAGGAGTCTTGAGCATATCTTTAGGCAAAAGGAATTAAACATGCGACAACGTCGATGGGTCGAACTCTTGAATGACTACGAATGCGCATCAAGTATCATCCGGGCAAAGCCAATGTCGTGGCAGACGCCCTCAGCCGAAAGGACACTATACCAAAGCGCGTGCGAGCATTGCAACTTACTATCCAGTATAACCTCCCTACTCAGATCCGAAATGCCCAAGTTGAAGCATTGAAACCGGAAAACATCAGGGCTGAGTCTCTGCGAGGATCGAGACAGCGATTAGAACAAAAAGAAGATGGCGCTTACTATGTAACAGGGCGCATATGGGTTCCACTCTATGGAGATTTACGTGAACTCGTGATGGACGAAGCCCACAAGTCCCGCTACTCAGTACATCCTGGCTCGGATAAGATGTACCACGACTTGAGGACTACATACTGGTGGCCTGGCATGAAGGCCCACATAGCAACATATGTCAGCAAATGTTTGACTTGCGCAAGAGTCAAGACAGAGTACCAGAAGCCAGCACGCCTACTCCAACAACCAGAAATCCCGAAATGGAAATGGGAGCAAATTTCCATGGATTTTGTTACAGGGCTACCTAGGTCTCAACGTGGAAATGACACCATTTGGGTAATAGTAGATCGATTGACCAAGTCCGCGCACTTTCTGGCTATTAAAGAAACAGACAAGTTTTCTACCTTGGCGGAGATTTACTTAAAGGAAGTAGTTTCGAGGCACGGAGTGCCAACCTCAATTATTTCCGACCGAGACGCTCGTTTTACTTCGGAATTGTGGCAAGCTATGCACAAATCCTTTGGCTCACGTTTGGACATGAGCACCGCTTATCACCCGCAAACGGATGGACAGTCCGAACGCACCATCCAGACTCTAGAAGACATGCTTAGAGCGTGTGTGATCGATTTTGGCAAGAATTGGGAGAAGCATCTACCGCTAGTAGAGTTCTCTTATAACAACAACTACCACACTAGTATTCAGGCAGCACCTTTTGAGGCATTGTACGGTCGTAAATGCCGGTCACCTCTTTGCTGGGCGGAAATCGGTGATAGTCAAATCATGGGCCCAGAGATGGTGGTAGATACAACGGAAAAGATTGCCCAGATCAGACAACGCATGGCGGCAGCTCGTGACCGTCAGAAGAGTTACGCTGATAAGCGTAGGAAGCCACTAGAATTCCAGGTCGGTGACCGGGTTCTACTTAAAGTCTCACCCTGGAAGGGTGTGGTTCGCTTTGGAAAAAGGGGCAAGCTTAATCCGCGATATATCGGACCATTCGAAATTACCGAGAAAATCGGTAAGGTTGCTTATAGATTGAACCTGCCTGAAGAACTGAGTGCGGTACACAACGTTTTTCACGTATCTAATCTGAAGAAGTGTCTATCAGATGAAACGTTCGTAATTCCCTTCAAGGAACTAACTATCGATGAACAGCTACACTTTACTGAGGAACCGATTGAGATCACGGATCGAGAGATCAAAATCCTCAAACGTAGCCAGATACCTCTTGTACGAGTCCGTTGGAACTCGCGACGTGGCCCAGAGTTTACCTGGGAGCGGGAAGACCAGATGAAGCACAAGTATCCCCAGTTGTTTCCAAACGAAAACCCCAGCACTAAAGCTACAACCGAATTTCGGGACGAAATTCCAAACTAACGGGGGGATGATGTGACACCCCGTTGAAACATTCTCACTTATACTAGCTTGACAGTGACTGCCTTAACTTTCGGGACGAAAGTTCTTAAAACTTGGGGATAATGTGACACTTCGGATTTTCCCGAACAACTTTCTTGATGTAACATTGCGTGTATGTATATTATTAAATGAAAACCATGGATTATCTGTTATTATGTGTTATATGTATGTATAATATATATATATATGTGTGTATATTACTAATGAGCCGTGACCCCAAGGACCCGACTCGAGACCACTCCCGGTCTCGAGTGAACAGTGAAAGTTGGGCCGGTTGGGCCGTTGAGCCCCACTCGCAACATGCTTGGAAAACCCACTAGGGGTGTACCGGTTTTGTAAAGGGTACAAGAACCCAAAACCCTCACACTTTCTCCTTTACACTATCCCTCATTTCACTCTTACACTCCCTACCTCTCCCTCACTAAAACCCTAGCAACATCACATTCCTCTCCTTCTTCTCGGATCAAATCAGTGACCACTAGGAGCTCTCAGATCAACTCACACACGCACTCGTTTAGAAGCTTCATACTCACCCTTGAACCTCATCAACCGGTTAGTGTCTCTATGATGTTTGTTGTTGTTAAATGATAGTATGAATGATATAATTTAACTAGTGTAGTTGTATGCTTGATGATGTTGTTTTGTGTGAATCAAATATGTGTAATGTGGGTAATCGGCAAACATGTGTTCATTTCGGATATGTGCTAATGAGCTCATGATATCTTGTGACTAAATGTGATACAAATCATTGATTCTTGATGTTCATGTAAAACCGGCTTGCACATGTGTAGCACCATGTTAATCGGAATTAGTGTAGAGATGATTTTTGAGATATTAGGTGATGATTTGAAACCATTTGATGGGCATATTTCAATGTGTTGATTTGTTGTTCATGATTATGATTTGATTTATGCAAAAATCCGGAAATATGAGGAACTTGTAGTTAACATGAATATGACTTGATGTTTACATGAAGAACAACTTGAAGATGCTATGAATATGTTATGAACACTTGAAATTGCCATGTTTGATCCATTTTGGTGCTTAGTTAGACAAGAAAACATGTTGGTGGAATATTACTGGATAGTACATGGCTGCATGATATTGCAATTCTATTGGTTAGTACACATAACAGGTTCTAGAAGGATTCATGTGCACGTAACAGTGGTTGCGAGTCGGAACCCTTGGTTGCGACTCGAGACCAAAACGTGATTCGTCGAGATCTCCCGGTTACGACTCGCAAGCAACACATGATGAACCGAAACCGAGGTTGCGAGTCGGGATCCCTGGTTGCGACTCGAGACCAGAGCAGGATGAGCCGAAACCAAGGTTGCGAGTCGGAACCCTTGGTTGCGACTCGAAACCGTGCATTCTCGAGTCGAAACCGCCCTTGTCTCGACTGGGCTGCCTAAGTGTTATTGGGCCAAACTTGTTGGACTACCTGATTGACTGGATTGCTTGTGTATCTGTTACTGTTGTGAATGTTAGAACAGGCCCAATAACCCAACTGTTTGATTGTGTGCTTACTAAGTGTATCTATACGTGTTTGCTATACGTGGTTACTTGTACCCCAACTTGACCTATATTTGGTAACCATGCTAGGACGTGGTGACCAACGTGTTTGACCAAGTAAAATATCTACCGAGCAACCCAAGGTGAGTTCACAACCTAAAGCATGCGTTCCCGGTGGTTTGGGAAACGGAACTACAAACAACACTAACCCCTATGAGGGATACAACTTACTTTTCTTCCCTTGTTATTGGGAACCTTTAGTTAATTACTGTTTATACGGATTGCAACTAACGGCACTAAACGAAACTCTATCACTCAAGTCCCTACTACATAATACCGATTAGTCGCCGGGGCCAGGCGAACGGGTTATTAGTTGATAGCGCTATTTAGGTTTTACCAACCTCACACCGTGCCATGGTTTGGGATCGGTCGTGAACTAATGTACTCAGGCATCCGTCAATGATGATAGAACATTGACATCGAGGCATCCTGCGGAAACGCAAACGGTTACCTAGTGTTCGGTATTGGAAAAACAGTTTAGTCGCTAACTTTTGGGGTAGCTCCCCATGGCATGTATAAACGAGTAAATTAACTGGTGAAACAAGTTTTTGGTAATTAAAACTGGACAACTAGTGAACTCACTCAGCATTATTGTTGACACCCTACTGCATGCTTTGCAGGTAACCAGTGACTGAGGAGCTGCTGCTTGGGGATGTGTAGTGTTTGTCAAAACCCGTGTGTTGGGTTTTACTTATCTTGAACCATGAACTATCTTTTAAAACTATTTGGTTTATGCTTCCGCTGTTTTGTTTAAACTTACTATCGAACTCAAACTCCGATGTTGCTAACTACTTTAGATAGCAATTACTTTACTATTAACCGATGCTTAGTATAATTGGTGGCTGGATCCTGGTCAGTCACGCCCTCAAGCGGATGTTACTCCGCAAGTGGAATTTGGGGGTGTGACAATTAGGTAGGCCCGTTTTCAGTTAAAATGTTATGATTCGTCACCTTTTGAACGTTGTAAGTCTTGCGAAACTTTTGTGGTGGATGACTTCGTGGTTCGCGTTATAACTTGTTCGAGATTTGCGTTCTTGTTAAAGTGTTTAAGTTGGACATGCTGCTTGGAATTTTGCTTAGGGACAAGCAAAAGGTTAAGTGTGGGGATGTTTGATATGTTTATAATTACACATATTTTTCATATCGAATTCCTTACATTCTGATGATTTTGGAAGTGATTTTCTCGCGATTTGGATACTTAATTGTTTAAATTATGGATTTGCAGGAATTGATGATGAACCTGCCAATTTCGCGGTGAAAACGGAAGGAAAATGGTGCAGCGAAAGGAACACGGAAAGACGTGTCGGAAAAGCAAGAAAAAATAAAATAATGCTGTACAGGACCCTTTACGGACCGTAAGACCTGGTCTTTACGGTCCGCAAGGAGGAGGCGCGCACCCGGATTGCCCTAGTCCCTTACGGACCGCAAGCCTTTAACCATACGGTCCGTAAGGGTATCGTATTTCGCAAAAAAATTATAAAACCAAGGCAGCCGATTAGGGTTTGATCATTCGGCAACCAGACGGCATTGGAGCATAATGGGGCGATTTTGGAGCATCTTGAAGTTGTGCAAAGGTCTTGGAAGCTTTCGGTTCGAGTTGGGAGCGTATCGGGTTCGTTAAAGATTGGTTTTTCGGTTTCTTTTCGCTTTGAACTATGATTTCAGTTTGTTTCAGACTTTGTATTGTTGAATTCTTGAATATTATGAGTAGCTAAACTTCACAACTACCTAGGTTTTGATGAACTAGTTGATTGTAATGCGTTTATGACTTGATTTCGGTTATTTGATGTGATTTACATAACTTGTCTTTGATATTGATCTTGATATTGCATGTTGGTGTGTTTTGATTGATTTTTGGTTGATGAATTCAGCGGTTTAGGCACGAAGAAATTCCCCCTAGACTTAGAGTTTAATTTGAATCGTTGATCTTAGGGTTTTCGGTTTGAGTATTGTGTTGAGAAATTAACCAATTCAACTAATAATTAAAATTGATTTACTAAAACGTGCATCCTCATCTTGTGACTCGAAAGACGATTAGGGTGAGCTAGGTTATTAGCTAATTATTGGTGTGTAGATTGGGTGACCGATAGCTCGGGCTCGTTTATTGCATCGTAATTAGGGTTTCCTAGGATTTCGATTATCTAAGTTAGGTTTGCTTTGCGATTTTGGGATCCTCTCTCAACATCACTGTTTCTGAGGTCAAAAGGGTTCTATTTTCGTAGGATTTGGTATCGATAGCTCGAGCCGGTCCGTTCTAGCACTTCACATTTAGTCTTGCTTTCTCACTTGGGACATCTCTAGCGGGGGGTCAATTGAGGGAAATAGATATTTAACCGTTATCACTGTCACATTAGCATTGCATGATTCTAGGGATTCTATGCCTAGGTAGTCTTTATCTCATATATATTTGATCACAGTTTGCTCGTATTTTTGCCTCGTTTGTTTGCTTTGTTTCGTACGTTCTGTTTATTTCATTTAGTTATTATTACAATATATTTCAAAACAAATCCAAAAGTTGACTATTTATTCGATAGAGGTTCAGTATCTAAAGTTTGCATATAGTGTCCACGGATTGATATCCGGTCTTACCATCTACACTACACTACGACCGGTACACTTGTCGATTGTGTGTGGTTTAGGTTGTGATTCCATTTTAAAACTTGTCCGAATTTAATATATACATTTTCACACATCAGCTTTAACTGCTCCGGGCTTGCTTCTATCCCCCTTTTAGTCACCATGTACCCTAGAAACTTTCGTGCCCCCACTCCAAAGTGGCATTTAGCAGGATTCAATTTCATGTTGTACTGGTCCAGGATATCAAATGCTCCCTTAATATCTTGAAGGTGATCCTCAGCCTTCTTGGATTTTACTACCATATCGTCGATGTACACTTCCATGGTGTCCCCCAGTTTGTCTTTAAACATCATGTTCACCAGCCTTTGGTATGTTGCACCTGCATATTTTAAACCAAAAGGCATAGCAGTATAACAGTAAATACCTGTGGGTGTCATGAAAGCAGTATCCTCCTGATTAGAGGGTTCCATTTGGGTTTGCTGAAATCCTGAAGAGGTATCCATGAAGGTTAGCATCTCGTGGCCAGTGGTAGCATCCATCATCACCATTGAATCAATATGAGGTAGAGGAAACGGGTCTTTGGGATAAGCTTTATTCAAGTCGGTATATTCCACACATACTCTCTATTTCCCGTTTTTCTTTTGCACCACAACCACATTAGCCAGCCACTTGGGAAACTTCACTTCCCTAATCATCTTGCTCTTTAGTAGCCTTTCAACTTCCTCTTGGATGATCATATTTCGTTCCGGAGCAAATTTCCTTCTCTTTTGTTGGACTGGTTTAAATGATCTGTCAATACCAAGCTTATGTGTTATAATATCCTTGGAGATGCCTGTCATATCCTCATGTTTCCATGCGAATGTCGACATCGTGCATTTCAAAAAGTTAGTCAATTGATTTTCAATATCCTGAGGGATATTGGTTCCTACGAGCACTGAGATATCCGGGTTATCCTGATCCAGGATAATTTTCTTTACATCCTGCTCAAAAGCCTCCAGAATATCCTAGGCCCGCATCTTTAATTGCTATGCTGCATTAGGCTTGGTTGAGGTTTTCATTGATGATGAGTAACATTCCTTTGCTTCTTGCTGGTCACTATCCACTTTGACAACTCCCCAAGGCGTCGGGATCTTGATACACTGATGATAAGTGGATGGCACAACTTTCATATCATGGATCTAAGGCCTACCTAATATAATGTTATAGCAGGATAATGAATCATGACAAAAAAGCGTTGTATTGAATTGACTCCTTCGACATATACTGGTAATTTTATCTCCCCTACGGTATTCCTGGCTTCTCCACTGAACCCAACGAGCACGGTGGACTTCGAAGTAATATATGTTGGTGCACTACATCTGTTGATTTCGTCTTGGATCAAGTCAAACATTGCATTGTATAGATTAGAGCTCAATATACGAGAAAATAGGAGAATATATGTGTTTTAGGAAGAGGTTTCGCTTGTAGGGACATAGGCTAGGGGTTCCGCTTTGTTTTCAATGTAGAGGTTCCGCTTATGTGTCATGTACACATAAGCGAAACCATGTGCACTATAAATAGGAGTCCCTTTGAGCGAAACCATAAGAACTTTGACGGATTCCATACCGAGGTGCTGCCGGTGTGATGTTTGAGCTGTAAACTTTGTTAAATCAATGAAATCAGTAGTTTAAGTGAAAAACAAGCTATTTCTATCTACGTTTCTTGTTATTCCGCACCTGAAACATAGAAGAATGCCTCTGAACGAGTCATTCGGGTCAGTATTCGATCCTATAATTGGTATCAGAGCTTGGGAGGAGGGTTTTCTACAGAAATTAGCTGGATTTCATCATTGTTTCTTTCTTCTACACCTTCTAGTTTCATTTCAGAAAGTTGTAACGGTTAGAATTGGCTCAAAATTTCTCAGACTGTGCGCAATAGAACATAGATAAATCCTGGACAGTTTCGGACCAAAATTCGAACTAAATATGGATAAAATGACCTTCGGACTTGATTTCGCTTCAAGGGACACTTGACTGTTTCGCTTGAAAGGTTCCGCTTCAACTGACAATTTGGAATTTTGCTTGAGTAGTTCCGCTCCAAACTACTTCATAGTTCTACTTATTCGGTCATTTTTCAGAGGTTCTGCTCCAAATTACGTGGTAGTTCCACTTGTGTGTCACCATAAGTGAGTTTCCGCTTCAAAAACATCAAGGGTTCCGCTTCAAGGTTCCGCTTTATAGAACAAGTTTTGGAATTTCGCTTATTAGGTTTCGCTTCAGTGAACATCAAGGTTTCGCTCCAGTGATCATCAAGGTTCCGCTTATCTGAACATCTAAGGTTCCGCTCCAAGTGCATAACACGGTTTTGCTTATTCGGACAAACTCTAGTTTCGCTTCTGTGATCATCAGTAGTTTCGCTTTCTCGTCACTGTTATTGAAAAACGTGCTAAGTCAATATGGATACTGAATTCTACAACGCATTTGCAACACCGTCTACTCCAGCTGCGATTGCTCAGGCCATGAACTTAGAGAACGAGACGGGAACCACCCAAAAGCCCCCGAAATTGATGAGTATCGAAGAATACTACGGGTGGAAATATAGATTCGAGAACTGGGTTCAGGCGAATCATCTTAGATCATGGGAGTGTATATTAAAGAAGTATGTGTTGCCTTGAACATAATTGCAGGTTATCAAACAGTTATCCGAATTCACAGATCAGGAACGGGTGATGTACAAAGCCGAGAAGATGATGATCAGTTTATTGCAGCAAGCGATCAAAGAAGATATATTCATTCTGCTACAGCACGAAAAAACTGCAAAGTCGATATGGGATGCCCTTAAAGTCAAGTTTGAAGGTAGCGAGAATATGATTAAAAGCAAGAAGGCGTTGCTAAAGAAAGAGTTTGATCTGTTCAGCAGTTTAACGGGAGAGGATACAAAGAAGCTGATTGAGAGATACTATCACTTAGTAAGATCCATGTCTATGTTGAGCATTACAAAAGATCATGAGGAGTGCGTGGACAAGCTTGCCGATGCTCTACCACAGAAAGAGTGGGGAACATATCTGATGATTGTGAAGAACACGGGTGTTTATGATGGGTTAACGATCTCTCAGTTTATTGAAAAGATCGAGAGTCGGGATTTGGAACAGCAAAAGATCGCGAGGATGAATAGTCCGAGTGGTCAACAGGATGTGAAGATGTACTATAAAGGTAGTATTCCAGTTCCTGAAGCTGAGAGAAGTCCGAAAATTCAAACTGCGTTCAGTGTTGGGGATTCATCAGAAAAGGCTGATCAGGGTTCTGGCAAAAACAACAGTGGACTCTCATCATTTCCAAGTGTTAATCCTAAAGAGTCAAATTCAAGCTTTCAGTCTCAGGGCACAAAGACAGGAAATGGATACGTGATTCAGTGCAACATAGCTCTAAACCTTCCAGAAGGTCAAAGCTTTTCAGAAGACAATGCTAAAGACCACATGGCACTTCTTGGTTCTGTGTTGTTATCTTATGAGGGTCTTGTCGCTGGTCGGATCGGAAATCCTATGCTCACAAAGGAGGATTACGATCAGATAGACGCCGAAGAGATGGAATTAATGGATATTAAATGGTGTCTTGCAAGTGTTCTTCGACGTGCTGAAAAGTTTAAAACAATCACCGGGAGAAATGACTTTCTTGATGCTCATGTATCTACTTTAGGTTTTGATAAATCTAAGGTTACTTGTTTTCGATGCAGGGAGAAAGGCCATTTCAAACGGGAGTGCAAGGGTAGAGAAGCTAGCGATGCTCAGAATCCGTTCGGAAAAGACGACTACTACCGGAAAGCCATTTATCAGCAGGTTGGTCAATCTCAAGACTCACAGACGGCTCATGGTAGGAAAATCGAAGATTCAAAGAGAGCGTGTTTAGTGGACTTCAGCTGGGACAAATACATATCTCCTGACAGCAAAGCCTGTATAGTTGATCAAGATGATGAGAGACTACCTGAAGGTTTCAGCTGGGATATGTTCGTTGATGAAAAAGGAGAGTTCAAAGCCTTCATCGCCAAGATTGTCAGAGAGCCAGACATGTTTGCTACCTGGATGAAATCTATTGGAGTGAATGTGACGAGTGAGGATGAACAGTCTGTTACGTCTGATGAAAATTCAGAAAGTGTTGATGAACTTTCAGAAAGATCTGGGAAATTTCAGAGGGTTCAGATAAGAGTGTTCAAAATGTTGCTAGTTCTGAAGAGAAAGTTGTATTTGATCAAACACCATCTGATTCTAGTTTATCAGATACTGATTCTGAAAAATCTGTACAGTTTGATCAATCACCAGTTGATAGTAGCAGTGATGATGATGATGATGAGAAACATATTAATGTTGCTAAATCTCATCTTTCTCCTGAAAGTTTTCATTTCTATTTTGCAGATCGAATAGAGAAACTGAAGGAGAAACGAGCTGCTAAAGAACAACAACAAGTGAAGATTGAAGAAGTTGTTCAGAATGAAAATGTTGAAAGTGCTGCTGAAGAGATAGTTGAAACTGAGAAAGTGAAAAAAGAACTAAAGGTAAAAGAAGAAGAAAAAGTGATAGAAGTTGTGAAAACAATTGAAGTTGAAAAGATTGTTGAAGTTGTCAAGCCTTGTATGAAGTGTTTGGAAGCTTGCAAGGATTGTGCAGCAAAAGACGACATCATTGCTGAGTATGAGAAGAAGAAGGAGCAGTTACTGTTTGACCTCAACTATGTGAAAGAATCGTATGATGTCTTGAACAAAACAGTAACTGGCCTCCAAAAGACAAACTCAGAGAGAGAACAAGCACTGACGATGATGAATGCAGTCATGATGTCAAAGCAGAAAGCCATCAACTTCTACATCGAAGAGAGTGCCAAGTGGAAGCAAGAGTTGGAGACCGAGAAGATCGAAAATGAGAGGATTAGACGTTTACTGCAAAGCTATTCTAGTTCTGATTATCTCGTCTTGAAGCTTTTCAAGACGAGAAGCCGATGAAGAAGAAAGAGTGTGGTAAGAAACCGACTGTTAGCTATAACAAGTGTCCACCTCCAATTTGGGAAGGGTACTCTCCTAGAAAACCAAACGAGGAGCAATTGGAAAAAGCAGTCAATATAAAGCTAAAAACCGACACAACTGACATTTTACCAGATAACATTGATGTCACGTTTACCTCGTCCGATACTGATCATGAGTTTGAGTTAATCAAAAAGGTGGTCGATCAGGTGTTGGATACTGATGAGGAGTCTGAGTCAAAATCTGAGTCTGGAGGGTCAAGTTCGTCGGTCAACAGTTCAAAGTCGTTGGTTAAACGGTCTTATAGTAAAAAAATTTTGTTATCAAAAGCAAATTTGAATGATGAAACATTCGAAGTTGTTTATACTTTGAATGGTTCTGACAAATTATATTACAACAAAGAGTTCCCAATAATGAGTATTAAAACGGAATTGATTAATAAAACTTTCAAACTAATAGAAATTAATATTCCTAAATTGAAAGTTTAAAAAAGTTTTGAAAAACCTAAAAAGTACACTTCAAGAGTTCAACAACGTCTAAACAAGAAAAAGGGTTACAATTCTGGTTCTGGTTTTCAAAGGAAACCTAACCAAAATCGTAGCTACAAAAAGAAAGGATTAGGTTTTGTTCCACCAGAAAATCATAAAAATGAGAAAAATACTAAAACAAAAACAGAATTTGTTTCAGGTGGAAATTCAGAAGATGAACAGAAGAAACCGTTCTGGAAACAATCGAAGTAGGAGTTTCTTGCTGAGAAGAAAAGGAATGGAACTGGAGTGTTTCATCCAAGAGAAACTCGAACTTGTTTCAAATGCAATGAAGCTGGTCACATTGCAAGGAACTGTCAGATAAATGCCAAGACAAAACAGGGAGTTTCTCAGAAACTAAAAGAAAAAGTTGTTGATGTTGAACCACCAACCGAAAAACTTAAAACTTTTGAAAATTCAATTTTTGAGATTGGTGAGTGTTCGGAAAAGAATTTCTATAAAAAGAAAGGAAAAGACAATCAAGTGTGGGTTGTTAAAAGGAATGATGTGAATGTCGGCGATGAATCTGGTTCCACAAAGCCAGAAGAGCCACAGGTTGAGGAGAAAATGTCAGTGAATAGTGATGATTTTCCATCACTGAAATTTGAAGAAGTTAAAAAGAAAATTGGAAAGGTTGAGATCTCGGATCAGTTTTACTCCGAGATAAATGAGTTTGATGTCGAGAAAACATTCAATGGGAATGTTAAGAAAATTATTGGAAAAATGTTAAACGGGAAAGTAAAGGGGGTTAAAGACTTCTATGCAACTAAAAAGGCAACTTACAACCCCACTATGCAAGAATTGAAAGCCATCAAGTCTGAAAAGACTTGGATGGAAGTCTGTTTCCCATAATAGTCTTAGGACTACGCCGGAGATCCCAAGTTTATATCGTGGAACAGGAATCGGCATCATTATTGTATTTGAAAAGTTTGTTTGAAAGATTTTGAATAGTGTTTGAATGTTGGCAGGTTGAAGGACTACGCCAGAGCTTCCAGATTGGTAAGTGTGAAGCAGGAATCGGCATCTTGATTGGTAACATGATACATGTAGACGTAATATTCCTACATGTGGTATTGGTTTGCCATACCTACAAGTGGTATTGGTTGTGATCTTACAAGTGGTTATTTTTTACAAATGGTACAAAGGTTTGTGAACTGTGAATGGTAAATCAGGGACATTAAGTTGTACTTGATTTACTAAATATGGTTAAAATAGACAGGATGATGAACCACATCCCCGAATATGATGCTAACTTACATGTGGTAAAAACAAACTCATTTTCCGGAAAAATCATTTTGATTAAAACAAACTTAAGTGTTTTGAGATCTAAATGAGAAAATGGTTTGTGATAGGGGGAGTTCAGATTGTTTATGCCTAGTGAATGGCAAATTGAGGCGATTTGATATCGGTTGTCGTGTTTCTGTACAGTTTGTTTTACTTTTCATGTTTTCAAGTGATTCAAGAGTCTAGTTATTTTCAAATTTCTTTTGAAATGTGTTTGCATTTTAGGGGGAGTAGGGAAATTTCAGAAAATCCAAAAACATTAGAAAATTTGAAAAACACAAAAACATGATAAAATCAAAAATGAGTTTCGTTGTGAAAAGAGGGAAAGATAGTACGTCAGTAGGCTGTCACAACATCCTAAAGAAATGTAAAGATAAAATGTGATAAACAATCTCACTGCGGATATGCCAGTAGGTTTTCGCACATTTAGTAAATTGTGACGAGATATAAACTAAATTTCAAACTTGCTTGTTCTGTGGGTTAACACAAACTTGGATATATAGGTAACCCCTGAAATCTTGTTTGAAAGGTCCCTTATTCTGAGATACTAGGTCTTTATGCTCAGTGATATCTGGGGTATTATCCCGGGACTTCTGTTGTATGGAAGTACTGACCTAGTCCCCGGATAATGCTTTCCGCAAAAGCTTGAAACATAGCTTCGCCCTTAGCATGTTGATGAAACAATAAAATTGATAGTCGCTGCTGTTGAAATAAAAAGATCCTCTAAAGGGAACACACCAAAAGTCGAAGCCGTCATCTCTCTGTGTATACGGAAGTATCGACCTGAGCTCTCACGGCCCTCGCATCTAACCCCTATACAGATATCAGCTGTGGTATACTCACCTGTAAGATTGAATATTGGGATCTGGATACGGGAGTATATTCAAGTAGTGAGACACACGAATAAGTCAGTATCTAAGACACTAACATCGTATCTCAGATCAATTGAACTTTGTGTGAAAATTTCAAGTGGATCGATATACTGACAATCTAGGTGAATTGTTTTGAACTGAAAATGTAATCAAGCTTAACGGTGTTAGTGACATGTCTCATAAACTGATATGATCCTCTTACACGAAGTCACAAAAATATGTTTGTAAATATTTCATTTCTACATTCTCGTGTTTTTACAAATGGTGTTAGTTACTTTTCTTTAGAAAAATCCAAAAAGATTTTGTGTGTGTTTTAGCATAAAGTTTCAGAAAATTCAAAAAGATTTTCGACAACTGATGTTGGAAAGCTGATTTTCAAAGTTCCAAGTGCTAAACATGATGACATTGTTGTGAGGGGGAGAGTGTCTAATTGTCAAAATATGTTTTTCAAATTATCAAGTGGTTCATCATAAGTGAATGATCTGAGAGAGTGATTGTTGATGCATATGAGAGGGAGTTAGTGACTAAAGTTGTTAAATTTAGAAATCTTATTGCTAGGTTAAGAATGTGCAGGTATAGCCAGGTTTTGATCTTGGATCTGAAGTTAGAGTGTCAGGTTTCGATTCCTGAAGATTTCTGTTTGAGCCAGGCTGATTGATCCTGAGAAGTTGTGAAGGCCAGACAACGATCCTGAAGATATTGCTGAAGAACAAAGGAATACCAGCAAATCGAGAGGGGGAGTCTGAAAAGAGAGAGAGAAAAGCCCAGAGACTGATCAAGACCGAAGATGTGAAGACACAGCATGGTCGTGAATCGATGAACGACTCCATCAACATCTGAGGGGGAGTCTGTTGGTGCACTACATCTGTTGATTTCGTCTTGGATCAAGTCAAACATTGCATTGTATAGATTAGGGCTCAATATACGAGAAAATAGGAGAATATATGTGTTTTAGGAAGAGGTTTCGCTTGTAGGGACATAGGCTAGAGGTTCCGCTTTGTTGTCACTGTAGAGGTTCCGCTTATGTGTCATGTACACATAAGCGAAACCATGTGCACTATAAATAGGAGTCCCTTTGAGCGAAACCATAAGAACTTTGACGGATTCCATACCGAGGTGCTGCCGGTGTGATGTTTGAGCTGTAAACTTTGTTAAATCAATGAAATCAGTAGTTTAAGTGAAGAACAAGCTATTTCTATCTACGTTTCTTGTTATTCCGCACCTGAAACATAGAAGAACGCCTCTGAACGACTCATTCGGGTCAGTATTCGATCCTACAATTCTGTTGGTGCACTACATCTGTTGATTTCGTCTTGGATCAAGTCAAACATTGCATTGTATAGATTAGGGCTCAATATACGAGAAAATAGGAGAATATATGTGTTTTAGGAAGAGGTTTCGCTTGTAGGGACACAGGCTAGAGGTTCCGCTTTGTTGTCACTGTAGAGGTTCCGCTTATGTGTCATGTACACATAAGCGAAACCATGTGCACTATAAATAGGAGTCCCTTTGAGCGAAACCATAAGAACTTTGACAGATTCCATACCGAGGTGTTGCTGGTGTGATGTTTGAGCTGTAAACTTTGTTAAATCAATGAAATCAGTAGTTTAAGTGAAGAACAAGCTATTTCTATCTACGTTTCTTGTTATTCCGCACCTGATACATAGAAGAACGCCTCTGAACGACTCATTCGGGTCAGTATTCGATCCTACAATATCCATCGGGGATACATTCATTCTTTTAACGTCTCCAGCTGAATTATGTTGACGGAACTGCCGTTATCTACCAGTATCCTGTGCACAAAATGGTTAGCGACATACAAAGTAATTACTAAAGCATCATGGTGAGGATCCTGAACAGTATCCCTGTCATCACTATCAAAAGTGATCACTTTGTCAGTTGTGAGCGTCGTCATCCTGGTCGGCTTTTCTCCTCTTTCTGCCTTAGCTTCCTTTGTATGCCTCTTGGCTGCGGAATATGAAGTCCCGCAAATATCGGATCCTCCTGAAATAAAGTTAATTATCTTGGCATCTGCTGGGGGTGATGCTGCTCGTTTGGGATCCTTCTCAGGATCCTGCCCTTTATTCTACTTTCTTCCCAGCAGATCCTTTAGATATCCCTTGCTCAGCAGGTAGCTTATTTCTTTCCTTGGAGCAATGCAATCCTCGGTGACGTGTCCAAAATCCTCGTGGAAGGCACACCATTTGGACTTATCCTTCCAATCAACCTTCTGTTGATTCTTCTTAGGCCACCTGGTTTTGTCTCCCAAACCCTGCATAGCATACATCAATTCAGGTATATTAACAGAAAAACAATATTCAGACAACTCAGGATACTTTTCACCTCATCTTCAACAACATTGATTTTTTTGCCATCATTTCTGCCATATGGCTTTGAGCGATATGGTTTATATGAGGATTCTGATTTCCTGTTGGTTGACTCATAGGTTGTGGACGAATTCATTCTCTCTTGCATCTTTTTATCATCATCTAGGCGAATGTATCTCAATGCTCTGTTACGAGCTTCATCCAGATTCCTGCAGGGATTCATTACAAGGTCCTGGTAAAATTGAGCATCTTTCTGCAACCCCATCTTCAATGCCTGCACAGCTGTTGCAACATCAAGATGCGGGATATCTAAGGATTCCCGGCTAAACATATTCACATAATCCCTCAAGGATTCCTGAGGTCCTTGAGTTATCCTGTAAAGGTCACTGGTTAGTTTCTCAAAACTTCGGCTGCAAGAAAACTAACTATTAAATAAATTAACCAAGTGAGCAAATGAAGTAATTGAGTGAGGAGGAACGTTTAAAAGGCATTTTAAGGCTGATCCTGTTAAAGTAGAACCAAAACCCTTACACAGGAATGCTTCCTTAAGATCCGGAGGGATAGGATTGATTTCCATCCTTTCCCTATACTGGGCAATATGCTCCTTAGGATCTGTGCTTCCATCGTAGAGTTTCATGTTGGGGGTCTGAAATCTTTTTGGGATTTCAGCATCACAGATAGGATGCGCAAACCGGGATATCTTGTGACTGTCCTGGGATACTTCTGGGATTGGCTGGACCACCCCAGGCACGCTGGATATCATGTCCTTTAGCTTCTGAAGCTCCTTAGATAATGCTGATGTCACACCTGTATCCTGCAAAGATCCAACACCGTTAGTGGCAAGAGTATTATTATTAATAGACACATTACCAATCATAGGATTTTGGCCATATCCTGAAGCATATCCCGAGCCCCCCACAGTTGACACTCTAACCGAAGAGGGTATCTCAGGAGTAGGATTCTGGGGATGGCTAGGCACGATATTTCCCCGGTTATCCTTAGTGTAAATTGCAGAACTGAAGTTCAAAGCCCTGGGCTGCAAGGGAGTGATAGTATCTTCAGCAGGCCTGCTCGAGCTTGATTTCAAGAGTTGTATCTCTCTCATCAGCATCTGATTAGTTTCCTGTTGCTGCCTCATCTGTTCCTGTACACTACCAAACAAATTTAGAATTTCCTCATTAGAAGCTAAAACAGGACCGGATCCTTGGACATTGCGAGTGGGAATAACATCCCGAGCCACATGAATTTTCAGTTCCTTGGGAAGAGGCTTGAGATCTCGGAGGAGGTGGTGGAAGCACCAAACCAATTGTTGCAGAGGTTGTAGCAGATATGGTGGAAGAGCTCATGTTTGATCTTGAGGCCATTGAAAATAGTTTTGAAAAGAATTTCGAAAACAGAAAACCAAGTAATGATTTTAACAAAGTATTGATTAAAAATAGCACCACTTGCCCCACGGTGGGCGCCAAATTGTTTTGGTCAAAAATTACCTAAGCAATTTAGTGATCAAATTAGTTAAGTGAGGTAGTGTGCTTGAAAGGTGTGTCAAGAATGTTCAAGTAAAGTTATTTGCAAAAACAATTCCAGGATACAGCTCAGGATATAAAGTATCCAAGATCAAACAATGAACAAAAAAGGAAAGGGTGACACGAAATGTACGAGGAAAGCCCTTGATCAATCTAGATCGCCGGCAAAAAACCTCGGGAGCTGACAATCGCAGCTGCCTTGTTCTTCAATTACTTCAAATGTCAGGATACAGTGCAGGATATGATGCGGATCAACTAGGTGTACAATGTGATTTGATTACAAGTGTTGGTGTGTAGTGATTGCTAGTAACTAGAGAGTAAAGTGTGCGAATGAAAAAGTGAGTGCCCTAACTTGATCCGATCATACTATTTATAGTTAAACGAAAATAACCAACTTTCCTAATAAACCGAGATACCCCGAATATTCCCAAATAAACGTTGCAGTCCTGGTCTTTCGGGATCAACGTCTCTATTCCAACTGATCTGCCCGAGTCTTGGGGGAAGAAGTCTTCTCGAATGTTGGAGACTTATAACTCTTAATCTGCACGTGATTAATTCAGTCAATACCAGGATATCGCACCAGGATGTTACCAATATCCTGATCCGGTATCCTGATCACAAGTAAACAATTAGCAGCAGAATAGCCAGGATATATGTTCAGAAAATGACCCATAACAACCTCTATTGTTCGTTTTCTTGAATTTCCTCCATCTTTACTCGTGTGTTATTTCAAGGAATCTCCATACGCAATTCTGTGAGTACACTTGACCCATTTTCCTTTTAATACACTTTGGGTGCAACATGTTTTGCTTGTTAAAATGCACGATTCACAAACATGCTTTATTCAATCAATCCTTATACATGCTTTGTTATGCTTAAGTTCATGCTAGAATTCATACTATTTGTTAACCCGCCTTAACAATTATAGCGCTATAGGAGTAGCACACGACCTGACGGGGTTTTGTTAAGTTATATTCTATACGGTCTCGATATGGATTTATCGAGGGATGCTAATACTTTACGGTCTTGATATTACGGTATCAAGGGATGCCATTATACTAGTGGACACTTGGGTTTGACTTTTAGTTATGCATGATAGTTTGGCCTTGTATACTAAATGCTATGTTGGATTGAAAATACTTTTATACATTTGCCACGTGTCTAAAACTAGTGTACTCGCCAATACTTTTGTATAGAACTATGTTTTTTAAAACATGTTGTAGGTTTTGAGATAAAGTTGATGACGCATGGAATCTAGTAGGATGCCTAGATACGCACATTAAATTTTGTATTCTTATTGAATTGTATTTCATTATTCATGTTGTATTTGTTCAAATCTATGTAATTGATTCTTTAGAAATGAAATGAAATTTTATTATTTAAATACTTGCCACAAATAGTGTTATGAAGTCTCGAGCAATCTATTTCGTCTCACTCTGATGTTTCCGCCATCGGTTGGGGTGTGACAGATTGGTATCAGAGCTATAACTATAGGGAATTAGGAAAAGTAGGAATGTTTTTACCTAGTCTATAGTTTTAGAGCCTTATTCTTATGTTTTGTTTGAAACTACATGCATGCCACTTTATGTGTTTCTTATTTATTCTCTTTGAGCCTTTTAAACATATATGTCATTTTATCCTTATGTATCATACTTGACATGCTATTCTTATGTGTTAATACATGTTTTATTATGTGTTAATATTTGTTTTTATATGTCATTCTTTATGTGCCATTCTTGACATGTTTATAATTGTTTGTTTAATCTTCAACATACGCTTTTCCTCATACATTTTACTCGACTATTCTAAATTCACAAACACTCGTATCATACAAACGAGACAACTTCACCAAAATAGGCGTGAAACCCACAACTTGGTGAACAACTCTCAACCCATCTACTTTTCCTTTTTACACGAAATTCACCATCAAGTTAGGAGTGAAATCCTTACCTTGATGGAGAAATTCAAATTTCAAATTCTAGTGGACTCTCGTCAAAGTGTTGAAATTAAATTTTGACCTGACGAGTACCAACCACACTTAGGATACTAAATCGCCAAGTTAGGGGTGAAACCCGCACCTTGTCGACTAGTTCCACTCCTTGATTTTCATAAATCCCGTCAAGTCTCGAAATTTCAATTGACTTGGGACATGTAGTAAACGGAAGGGTAAATACCGTTAACCGACTTGTCGGTGAGAGTATTTCACCTATTAGGCCAAAGCATGCTCCTCAAATTCAAAAGACTTTTCGACCACTTTGGTTAGTCAAAGTTCCGTTTTGGAATCATCCAAATTTTAATCAAACATGTGTGTCTATTATTTATCTTATACGATGCAATCTTTTAAATTCAAACTTATTTCCGATATTCTCGTTTCACACACACAACATATTAAATCATTTCATACATTTATACATATGCACAATTTCATAACATTTTATTTATATTTCTTATAACAACAAATGGAGACATATCATCAAGATAGGAGTGAATTCCTTACCTTGACCATTAACTCCATTCCCACTTTCTTAAGACGACCTTACCAATGAGTTAGAGGTGATTCCCTTACCTAGGTGATCGTTACCAAAATATTCCTTCAAAATATCTTATTATGCAAACCCGTTCATGTTTTATACCTAAATCAATTATCATTTATCAAATACCTATCTATATCAGTTTCAAAATACATAGTTTTATCAAACGTACTTTATGTTCCTTTACATTTACAAAATACGTTATGCATAATCAGTGAGTACTTTATGTTCCTTTACATTTACAAACTATACTCTACCTTCCAAATCAACTCATTCTATTTTGATTCGATAAACTCAACGTTTCGTTTAAACAACTGTACATGCATAAAATCGTACACGTCTTAGTCGACATCTCGCGACAATTTCATGTATACCATTCGTCTTTACATACTCAACCTTTTGATCGTTTTCACATGCTTAAATTCGTTATGCTTCTACATACACCATATACAGTAGAAACTCTATAAAATAGTACACTTGGGACCGCCAAAATTTATTAATTAAAAGAGTTATTAATTAATCGATAAATTAATAATTATTAATTTCTATATTAATTAATGATAAAAACCAAAGAGAAATAGTGACAAACTGAATTCAATACTTCATTCTATTCAGCATTACAATATATAGAGATAACATAACTATAAACCCTAAAGCCCATAAGTAATGGGCTGGGCCTAAAATGTCTGGTTTATAACACTCCCCCTCAGACATTTAAAATTATACACAGTTTAACAACATACTTCAGGATGATGTTAAATAGGTACTTCAGGACCTGAATAAATAAACTGATACTACTGGATCAGCTATGCTGCCTCATTAAAAACCTTACTAAGAAAACCCAGTGGGACAAAACTTAGTTAAGGGAAAAAGAGTACAGCGTGTATAATTCTCCCCCTGAATTCAACAAACATCTTTCAATCTACGAAGACCGATCTTGTGTGATAGCTGCTCGAAACTGCTTCTAGGTAAAGATTTCATGAACAAGTAAGCTAGATTTTCACTTGACTTAATCTGGCGAACATCTATTTCCCCTTCTTTTTGCAAGTCATATGTTGAGAAGAACTTTGGTGAGATGTGCTTTGTTCGATCACCCTTGATGTAACCTTCTCTGATCTAAGCTATGCAAGCAGCATTGTCTTCATAAATAATTGTCGGCTCCTTCTTGATCTGTTCTAATCTGCATGCTTCTTGTATGTGATTAATCATTGATCTCAACCACACGCATTCTCGACCAGCATCATATAGTGCTATCAATACGGCATGATTTGATGATGTTGTTGTAAGTGTTTGCTTAGTTCACTTCCAAGAAATTGTTGTGCCACCGTATGTGAATACATAACCTGTCTGAATATGTGTTTTATTCCATTCCAATGTCTACATGTTGGGTTTGAACTATATCTTTCTAGTACATGTACCGAGAACGCAATATCGGGTCTCGGGTTATTTGCAAGATACATAAGGGCACCGATCGCACTTAAATAGGGTATTTCTGGACCAAGTACTTCTTCGCCTTCCTCTTGAGGGCGGTAAGGATCCTTATGTGGATCTAGCGGTCGGACAACCATGGGTATGCTAAACGGATGAACTTTGTCCATATTAAAACGTACTAACATCTTCTGGATGTAGTTTGACTGATGGAAGAATTTACCATTAAGCAAATGCTCGAACTACAGGCCAAGACATAATTTTTTTTGTACCAAGATCTTTCATCTCAAATTCTTTCTTTAATATATTAGCAGTTTTTCTATCTCTTCAGGAGCTCCGATGATGTTTATATCATCAACATAGAGTGCTATTATAGTGAAATTTGAGTGTAATCTTTTTATAAATACACATGGGCTGATTACATCAGATTTGTATCCTTCCTTTTCGAGATATTCAGTAAGTCAATTGTACCACATACAACCAGATTGTTTGAGACTATATAAAGATCTCTGGAGCTTTATAGAACACATATCTCGAGGTGTTGATTTTAATGCTTCAGGCAATTTTAATCCTTAGGGATTTTCATGTAGATGTCATTTTCAAGTGTCCCGTATAAGTATACGGTGACGACATCCATTAGTCTCATATGAAGTCCTTCAGAGATTGTGAGGCCGATTAGGAACCTAAGGGTTATCGCATCCACTACAGGGGAATACGTTTCCTCATAATCAACTCCTGGGATTTGGGAAAACCCTTGTGCTACAAGTCGAGCCTTATATCATACAATCTCATTCTTTTCATTTCTCTTTATTACAAACACCCATTTATAAACTACTAGTTTGACGTCTATGGGCGTTCGGACTACAGGTCCGAAAACATGTCGCTTTTCGAGCGAATTCAATTCGGCGTTTATGGCTTCTTGCCATCTTGGCCAATCATTTATGTGCATGCACTCTTCTAAAGTTTTAGGTACGTAATCATTTTCATTGATTACATCCGTTGCTATAGCATATGCGAATATATCATCAACACGTGTTTTATTCCGGTTCCATATTGTACTATTTTGTACATAATTTATAGAGATCTCATTTTCGTTCGGTACCGATGTTTCTTCTGAAACTTCATTTTCCTCTGGATTCATAGCTGTCTCTTCTGGGACATTTACCTCTACCGGGGTTTCACTTATAATCTTTTGTGAGTTTTCACCAACTGCGTTACTTTGCTCTTTTCGTTTCCGTGGGTTTTTGTCTTTGGAATCGATTGGTCTCCCACGCTTTTGTTGTATAGTAATCGCTTCTGGGATTACTTCAATTCGAGTAGGTGCATTTGATGCTGGTACATGTGACTTTTTCACTCTATTCGTGTCTGTGAACGCATCTGGTAATTCATTCGCTATTCTTTGCAAATGTATAATCTTTTGGACTTCATATTCACATTGACCACTTCGGGGGTCGAGATTTGATAGCGATGATGCATTCCACGTTATTTCTTGTGTTACCAGTCTTTCTTTGTCCTTATCTCCCCCTAAGACTGGGAACATTGTTTCATAAAAAATGACAATCAGCATACCGTGCTGTAAACATGTCTCCCGTCATTGGTTCTAAATATTTAATTATGGACGGGGAGTTAAAACAAGTATAGATACCCAGTCTTCTTTGGGGTCCCATTGTAGTATGTTGTGGTGGCGGTATTGGTACATATACCGCACAACCAAAAATTCTAAGGTGGGACAAACTTGGTTCTCGTCCGGAGACCAGTTGCAATGGGGAGTATTCATGATCAGCAGTTGGTCTCAATCTAATCAGTGCAGCGGCATGCAAAATAGCATAACCCCATGCAGAAGATGGTAATTTAGTCGGGCAAATGCTACATTTCGAGTAGCTAAAAGGCTCACGTGTGACCACCTTGAGGATGCGTCAATTAAGACCAAGAAATAGCGGAATGGTCCACACGAAGGATGAATAGGCCCACAAATATCCCCTTGGATTCTTTCTAAAAATGATGGGGTTTCATGTATCAATTTACTTTGTGAGGGCAACTTTTAAGTTTTTGAGAGGGTGCCCGGTTGCACTTTTGATTATTCGTCTCATCATTATGCTACCAGGGTGACCTAGACGGTCATGCCATATATTGAATGTGACTTTATCTAACAGCTTTTGGTTACTCACCATGTATGATTCGATAGGATTGATATTATTACAATGTAATCCAGAGGATAAGGCTTTTAATTGTTCAACAAGTGTATCTTTGCCATTTTTGTTGGAAGTAATTTGAAGATATTCAATATTATTTTCTGATATTGTTTTTAGGTGGTAACCATTTTTTCGAATATCTTTAAAGCTAAGTAAATTTCTTCTGAATTTACTAGAATATAATGCATTATCAATAGTTAATTTGCTACCCGAAGATAATGTTATTGTGCTCTGCAGGAGCCTTCGATAAGGTTACTGATACCAGATATAGTACCAACCGGTGTCTCTGCCAGAGACAACTTAGAGAAAAATTTCATATCTTTGAGAATGGTGTTAGTACTACCGCTATCTACCAGACATTCATCACCAATAATAGCTCAACTGGAGCTAGCATGCATATTTCTTCAGGAAATAAAAATAAATAAAAGTTAATTCAAAGAAGTAAGATGAAACATTGCAAGAGTTTATAACAAATGCAATAATATGCCTTAATGAGGTGTTTAGGGGTGCGACATGTGCGGGACCAATGATTTGACATCCCACATTTATAACAAATGTTGCTTTGGTTCCCGCTACTTTTCCCTTTTGAAGGTCAACCCGTATTATGTCGACTCGATTCACCACCGCTATTTTTAGTGTTCTGAGACTCTGGATGCCATGTATATCCCCGTCCTCGACCACGACCTCTGCTGGGGCCGCGGCCTCTACCTCCACCTCAGCCGCCATCGGTTAGGGTGTGACAACTAAGGAATTAGGGGCTGTCTGGTAGCCTGTTAATGACCATTCAGATGCTACCTCTTAATTGTTTAAAACCTCTGAATGAATAAGAGGTAACCTCAAGTCTGAATGGTTAAGAGGTAACTTCTGAATGGTAAATCATCACATGTCACATTCTTCTACCTTCTCATTGGTAAAATTCTTAATGGTTCCATTAAGAGCTAGCCTCTTAATGACCATTCAGAGGCTACCAAACAGCCCCTTAGTCTTCCTTCGGCTTTCCAACTGGTCAAATGTTACTGTGGAGAATAGGCAGAAATGGTGCAGTTTCCGGTGTGTGTGTGGTACTGGGTAGGTATATGGGGTGGTCTTTTGGAGCTTTTTTTTTTGAAGCACCAACTTTTATTAATAATGGGTCAACAAAATACTCTTAAGCACATAAGATTACAAATCGCCTTACACCTACACAACACCCTTCCTCCAGCCCATTGATTCGCTGCAACCAACTGCGATCTCAGGCTCTTAACCATGAATTCCCCATTGGGCCAAGCGCCCAATTCCACGTATTGGCTCTCAACCACTATTGCCTTTTTATTCCTATTTCTTAAACCAAACAGCAATGGAAACTTGGAGGCCAGTGACGTCGCCGAAATCCAATAGTCCAGCATAAAAAAATAATGGTATAACATGTAGCACAAAACATCTAGATTTCAAGGTAACTTCATATTCAACCTGATAAGGGGGATCCTCTTCATATTCTTTCCTCTGAGGTTTTCATATTCTTTTTAACTGATGATATGATAATGGGTGTAGGTGCTCTTCGTTTGTTGTGACGAGTTTGAGAGGTAAACATATGGGTTTTGTTGTTAAAATTAACATGATCCAGTAAAAGAAAATCATCATAAACAATAAGCACACCTAAAAAATTCATCTTATAAGAAGCTATATCCTCACAAAATTCATCTAAGAAACACAGTTAAAACATCTATATGTGATAAATTGGATGTAGGTATGTTACCTCAAAGAAGGATTGCTGATCACTGATGGAGAGTCGGTTGCAGCAACGATGATGAACAACAACCCTTATCAACTAAAGATATGAGATTATGGGAGAGATGATGGAAGGTGGATTGAAGATATGGCAGGATGTGGGAGATATACCCGCCATTTTTTGACGAGGGTAAAACTTGAACCCTAAATAAGAACGTGGCTTTCATTATTCTTTATTGTGACACCCCGCGGAAACGCTCAACCGCTCTAGCTTCGTTAGCGACTGATTGCTAAATTTTGGGACGAAATTACTTTCAACTTGGGGATGATGTGACAACCCGTACTTACCGTGGTTAGCATTGTTCACCTTCACAATTATTATTTAGGCTTGTTACATTTATTTATTTATTTATATTTTTTATGAGTACGAGTTAGGCGAATTCATTTAAACGTATATATTATATATACATATATTCTGAACCTACATATGAGATTATACAGAATTTTAACTCATCTATACGAACCCAAACTCACTTAATGGGCCACTTAACACGAAACGCACCCCACTCCTCTCTTGTGGCAGCCCTAACACCGTCGGCCCAAACCGAACCCACCTCCTTTGCTCATGCGATTTCAACCCAAACCACACCCTTCATTTTATTGGGCTTAAGCTCAGTTCGGCTAGGAGAAAAGCCCAAGCCGCCCTCCATCTTTTGTTCTCGACCCAACTCCAAGCAAGCCCATGTTCCCCTTATGTTATGTGGACGTGCATGTGTGTAGGGATTAGAAAAAAAGCTATAAACCCTACTCTCCTTCAAGTGTGCAACGGAAGTAGGATCAAGCCCCCATCGCGTTCTCTCCCTTTCTCGCGATCTCACCCTCTCGGTCGAACACACTCTTACTCGTATCTCCTTCTTCTCTCGGTTAGTATTTTTTATGTCTTGACTGTTAGTTCCATTGACTTTTTGGCTGCATTTTCTGATTTTTCTTGATGTTCTTGATGTGTATGATGATACTTGTAGTCCAAGATTGATAGAAATCATGTTTGTTTAGTGTTTGATCACATATGTGTTCGGTTAGTCATTAGGGTTTCGATTATTGCATGACCTTGGTTTGAACCTTGTTAGTTTTTGATGAATTAGTTGATGTATAACCTGATTTATAATGATTACCTTCTGTATATGATGCATATGGGTCGTTTTATTTGCTAAGTGATCGTTTTTGGAAGTCGGGTAACAAAACAAGTTCTGTCCAGAAAGTTATAGCCGACTTTAATCGTTGTAACGGGGTCCAACTTAACAAAAAACATGCAATTTCTCAATCTATCATGTGCTTCCAGAAAATATATTTCAAACCCCACTAAAATTGCATTTTTTTACTAAAATTGAATATTTTATGAGTTTTTCCGTATCGAAGGTTCAGGCTGCGTTTTTTGGCAGAATTTATAGGCCATTACGAATGTCATAATTCAATTTAGATAGATTTATGATCTCAAATTTTTATTGTAGGTAGCTTCAGGAGGTCATGAAAATCTCCAACTGGAATTACGTCAATCAGATAATTCAGGATTTTAAATGAATTTTTCTGTGAACTGCAGTCAGAAAGTGATGAATCTGATTGCTGCTTAGTAAATGATATTTTGTACATTTTTGGTAAAGAGTTAGACTCTAAAAATTTAACACCAGACCAACCCCTCCGAGTGGCACGTCACATAAAAATATCGTAAGTTTTACAAGCTTGTAGGTACGGTAAACGGACAACCCAAAACAGCCTATTTTCAGTGAATTGAGTTATGCATGTTTATGAGTTTGTAAAGTGTCGAATGTGCTACTTTTAGTGTCTGCATGTGCTTAATGGTTGTATAACTGATGAATGGCATGTCGTAGTGTATATCATGAACATGTGCTTAAAAACTAATGGGTAACATATTTGTGACAACTTGTACGCATATTACTTGTTAGATACGTGTAGAACTTACGTGAATTTGCATACATAAACCCTAACAATCTTGGTGACCATAATAGGAAGTGGTTGACCATCCTAACTCGGGTATTTTTAATCTGCCGAGCTAATCTAAGGTGAATTCACAACTTTTTCTAAAAGCATGTGTCCCGGGTTTGGGACAACACACTTATTTCCCTGGCTTGGGAAATACATACGGTACCCCTAGTTTGGGGCTACACGCGCATTCCTGGTTTGGAACTACTGAACAATCTATCCACTAGAGGTGGACACTTTACCTGGTTTGGGATTGCCTAGTATTCCTGGTTTGGAATACTGTTAAATGCTATTTATACTGCATGTTTTTAGCGGACTAAACAAACTCTATCTGAAAGTCGCCACACGTTATACCGATAAATCGCCGGGGCCTGGCGAACGGGATATTAGTTGATAGCGCTATTATGTTTGACAAACCTCACACAGTGTCTGGGAGGACGGGCGTGAGCATTTATGCCTGGGCAACTGGTCAATGATGATAGACATTGACTTGGGGCACAAACAACTTAAACAATCAAGTTTCGGTACCACACAGTTTAGTAGCTAAGGATGGGGTAGCTCCCCATGACATGTTTTATAACCGAGTAATTTAACAAACTTGATTTTGAAACAACATTAAAAATCGTGAACTCGCCAACTTTATGCTGACACCCTACTGCATGCTTTACAGGTTATTAGGTACAGCTTTGGGACGGACGTTGCAGTCGACTGGAATGTGTGGTTCGTAAAGCTTTATGTTTTGTACCTTTATTAAACTTATGGTTTTAAGTTTAAGACGGGTTTACTTTACTTTTCCGCTGCTAACTTAAACTGTATTTTGGACTTTTAAACATTGATCACTAATCGTGTTGATTGTGATGATTTTACAACTTACATAAATGGTTCAACATGATTAGTGGCTGGATCCTGGTCAGTCGCACGGTTCTGGTAAAACCCCACATGTGGAATTTAAGGGTGTGACATTTACTTTCCTAATCTTCGCGATTTGGGAGGAAACAATTGAACACTAAAAAGACATCCCCTATCTATCCTCTTCTCTACCTTTATTCCCATAAAAAATCTCTAAAACACCATTACCCTCTTCTTTCCTTTCGATTCTTTTCTCTTCTCTAATTAAGTGAATATCTAGAACACAACGTAAATGCAATCAAGATAGTCTAAAGAGATGCCATTTAGCAATAAGAGTTGTAAATGGTTGCCAATTGGCCAAAGTTTATTTTACTTTATTTATCTGGTCTATAATATTTGTTACTTATTTTATATTTTGTATATATCTCGAATTCTCGTCACATTATGAGTTATGTATCAAATAGTTGATGTGTAAAACACACTTTTAAAACACACTAAGGGGCTGTTTGGTAGCCTCTTAATAATCATTTAGATACTACCTTTTAATGGTTTAAAACCTCTGAATGAATAAGATGTAACCTCAAGTCTGAATGGTTAAGAGGTAACCTCTGAATGATAAATCATCACATGTCACATTCTTCTACCTTCTCATTGGTAAAATTCTTAATGGTTTCATTAAAAAGTAGCCGCTTAATGACCATTCAAAGGCTACCATACCAAACAGCCACTAAGAAACAATATTTATTTTTCGTTTTCAAAACTCAAATACGATTCCATTTTAACACATTATTAGATATTTTATAACATAAAAATAGATGATAACAACTATTCCAATTTGTCCCGACATTAATGGACCCCAAAGTATTTATTGGGTCCTAAATTTCCATTTCATCGTACCCACAGACCTTTCTAGAGTTCCCCTGGCAATATAAATATCTTTAATAAAATGAAAAATATAATTTGAAATGTTTTAGTTTTCACACTAGATGAAGATATCTCCATGATCGATGAACAGATTTTCTCAATAGAAGTTAACCTGCGACAACCGGTGAAGCGATCTCCTTCTCGATCTTCTTATTGACGTGACAAAAAAGACGTCTTTATAACAAATGATCGATCGTTATCCAACTCATTTGTAATAATCAAAATAAACTATACTGTTGAATGTATATATTATAAACTATGTGTTAATCAATGAAGTTGTAATTTATGCATAAATAAAGCTGAAAAATTATACACAACAGAGTTTTCCAAATGTCTCTAAAAAAGAAGTTGTAATTAATGCATAAATAAAGTTGAAAAATTATACGCAACAGAGTTTTCCAAATGTCTCTAAAAGTTGTTTAACGTTTTTTTCTTATTTTTAAAGACACTCAACTTAAAATCAAATGACATAAATGGATATATATATATATATATATATATATATATATATATATATATATATATATATATATATATATATATATAGGGAGAAGATCATGCGAGAACCCCCTCTTATTGTGAGAACCGCGAGAACCAATGTAAACACAACAAAAATGCCTAAAAATAGCTAAAAATCACACAAAAAAATTTTTTTTGAATTTTTTAATATTTTTTATAAAAAAATCGCTACTTTTCGAAGCCAAAAAAAAAATAAATTTTTTAAAAAAATTTTTTTTGGCTTCTAAAAGTAGCGATTTTAACATAAAAAATATTAAAAATTGAAAAAAAAAAATTTAGATTTTTTTTTGATTTTTTTAGATTTTTTTTAGATTTTTTTAGGTTTTTTTGAGGGTTTAGTTTTTAGCATTTTAGCTTGGGGGTGGGGGGGGTGGGGGAGGGGGGTTTAGGTTTTTTTTTTTTGGAGGGGGGGGGGGTGGGGTTAGGTTTTTTTTAGCATTTAGCTTGGGGGGAGGGTTTAGGTTTTTTTTTTTTTTGGGGGGGGGGGGTGGGGGTTAGGTTTTTTTAGTTACAAATTTAATATAGTTAGTTATTAAAGATGAAACTACCAATTAATGATATATGTAAGTTTACTAATATACCCTTATAGTTACATTAAGTACAAATATTAAATGAAGTCTAATGAAGCATTCCTATTGGTTGAAATTTCTTCTTTTTTCTTCTTACAAAGAATTTCTTCTCATTTGAACCCTCCACTATATATATATAGGGAGAAGATCATGCGAGAACCACCTCTTATTGTGAGAACCGCGAGAACCAATGTGAACACACCAAAAATGCCTAAAAATAGCTAAAAATCACACAAAAATTTTTTTTTTGAATTTTTTAATATTTTTACTTTTCAAAGCCAAAAAAAATTTTTTAAAATTTTTTTTTTGGCTTCTAAAAGTAGCGATTTTAACATAAAAAATATAAAAAAATTCAAAAAAAAATTTTTAGATTTTTTTTTATTTTTTAAGATTTTTTTTAAGATTTTTTTAGGTTTTTTGGGGGTTTAGTTTTTAGCATTTTAGCTTGTGGGGGGGGGGGAGGTGGTTAGGTTTTTTTTTTGGGGGGGGGGGGTGGGTGGTTTAGGTTTTTTTTTTGGGGGGGGGGTGGGTGGGGGTTAGGTTTTTTTAGCTATTTTAGGTTGTGTTCACATTGGTTCTCAAGGTTCTCACAATAAGGGTGGTTCTCGCATGAGCCCCTCCCTATATATATATATATATATATAGTGTGAGGTTCATTGGGGAACAACAAAAAAGTGGGGAACAGGGGAACACCCTTAGATTAACTTAATCAAGGGCTTAGATTAGATTAGATTTTTTAAGGCTTAAAAACGCGGAGGGGTATTTTTGGCATTTTTGAAAAGTTTGAATTAGGTCACTGGAGTATTGCGTAGTTTGCCGTTCATCCCTCCTCCACCGCCCCCTTTCACCTCCGCCTTTCCACCGCCATCACCACCTCTCACCGTCGTCCCTCCTTCACCTCTTTTGTACAGTTAAATACACATGCTTTCTGTATGTAAAACCTGATCTCCACCGCAGAAATCGCAATCTCTATCACCACCACAATTAAGGCTTCTAATCTTTGTGAATGGCGCCGGTGAATCAATGTGGTTCAATCTACACTTCATCTTGTTTGTTTTAATAGTGATTTCAAATTACCTTAACTAGACTATGTAGTTTATAACGAATTCCTTATGATTTTGTTCTAAGACCCATAAAGTTTTCTAGATAATAAGCATTCATAGTTGTTTAATGTGATTTGCCAAATTGTTTTATGTAAAATCTTGTTTTTTACATGTTAGTATTTGCAATATTGAGTTTTTTTACATGTTATATTATTTCAGAATAAGTTTTAGTGATTCGGATTCTAGATCCTGCTTTCTCTTATCCTTCTACAATATTAGGTCTTGATTTTGTGTTGTGTTGTGTTTAGGGCTAATTGTTTTAGAATATCCGAGTTTGAGGTAACTTCGCATCATGTGCCTGCGTCTACCAAGTGTTCGATAAAATGCCTTAATGACCGGCTTTAGCCATTAAACTTTAATTAACTGTTCACGGCTACTTGTTGGTTAAACTTTAAAGTGCTTCATAATTAGTGTTTTGTGACTGTTTTGAATGTGTATGAGATCATGTACTGATAGTGTTTCAAAATATTAATTTTAGAAGTAAATATGTATGTAAGATGAGTTTTTTTACATGCAAATATGAGTTTTTAACATGTAAATTTATGTCAAAATGAGGTGTTTCCTTGATGAAATGAGCACAATAATTCAATTCATGTCGACTCTAGGTTTGGTCGATGTCTCGGGCTCTAGGCTCGGCCTAAGCGCCTTGGCACACTACATCAAATGTATTGCTTTAAAATATTTTTTTGCAGTTTTTACTTTTTACAATGATGAAAGCTACTTGCGTGCCAACAGTGACAGACACACCATGTGTAGTTTGAGGCACAGTCATGTTCGTTGTAGCTGGACCTTTCTGCTTGCAGTTCAGTGTTTTTGTACACTCGTTCGTTGTAGCTGGATCTTTTTGTTTGTAGTTCAGTGTGCTTGTAGGCTTATAACGCTTGTTTGCAGAAAATGTGACAGCAGATGAACCTGGTTTAGTCATGTCCCTCATAGCTGGACCCTTTCATTTAGAGTTCAGTGTGTTTGTAGGTTCGTTTGCAAAAAGTGTGCCACTAGATGAACCAGGTTCAATCATGCTCATTGTAGCTAGACCTTGTTGCTTGTAGTTCAGCATGTTTATAGGCTCGTTTGTAGAAATTGTGACACTAGATGTACCTGGTTCACTCATGTCTATAGTAAGCTAAACTTTCCTACTTGTGGTTCAGTGTGCTTGTAGACTCCGTTGTAGAAATTATGACAATTGATAAATCTAGTTCAATCATGTCCATCATGGTTGGACCCTTATGTTTATGATTTGCTGTGATGAAAGCACTAACTAGACCAACAATGGCTTGAGAAGATCATCTTCCCACTCGTCTTCATTGAACGGTGCACCATATGCGCCGCTTTTCTCAAATAACCTACAAAGCACATATGTAACCTATAGTCTCATAGAAATGCATCTGAAGCCTGAAGGAGATTTGAGAACGCCATGGAATCCTGTTGAGTTTGTGGCGTAAATATACCTGTAAATTCTCAGAGTAAGAGCTTCACGAAACACGTAGGCACTTTCCTTACCACGCTGGCTTGAGAACCGTCAACATTCTGGTGTGATACAACCAGGCTAAGCACAACTAAGCGATAACAAGTGATTTGAAAAGCGAAGGTAGGTTCTGAGGAGAGTAAGATATAGACAGCCTTACCTCTATCCCGTAGGAATAGAGATGATGCTTTTAGTGAGACCCCCGGCTCGACATGCTAGTCTTACAATGTGTAGAGTTTGTTGTTGTGGCAAGGGGACTTGTTGTGTTCACTTATAAGGTTAAGGAACCTCCTAGAAGTATAAGTCAGAAGAGAAAACGTTAAAGTACCGGTCATCTCTAGCTATAAAAAATCTTAAATACTATAAGCATAAATCAAGACTCGTGCAAATGTGGTATTGTATTTCTTGCAGCAAAACCAGTTTTAGATTGGGGATCTAAGCACAGGATTGATGGAAACGAGTCAAAGGGACGGTCAACCCAGTCAACTCTGGCGACCGGGTCAAGGCTGGGTCAACTGTGATCAACTCAGTCAACAGAGGTTCTGACCGGATCAGTTTGCTACACAACTCAGTCAACTGATTATTGAGTTACTATGACTTTAAGTCATAGTTGCAAGTTTTATAATTTAAAAGTATATCCTTTCCTTCTAACTATTACATTTGGATTATTGGTTTCCTACATGTAAGGATGTAGCTACATGTCGCCGACTTCCGACCTTTTTTTTCCAGTTTAATAAGTAGAAATATCAACTTTGCTTCTTATTTGGTTGTTTTTATTCTCTTTTCATTAAAGATTCTCAAAACACCCTCAAAATCGCAATAACATAAGGCATTAACTCCACCAGCAGCAGCCACGAAGGAGATGGAATGGGCGAAATGGTGTTCTTTTTCTTTTCTGTAGTGCTTGTTTTTCGTTTGTTTGTTTTGGGTGAGTTTGTAATAGGTAAAATATGTGAACATGCTAGGGGTTTGGCTGCACTAGTGCCTTACTAGTAGCCAACCGTTATACAATGGGATTTGTTTTGATGATTAATAAAATTCTAGCCATTCAAAAAAAAAATTAAATTTACTTTTTTGTTTAGTTTTTCACTTTGCCAAACGTGTTTATTTTTAAGAAAATCACAAAATTTATATTATACATGTTTAAATTAATTTACCTTACATTTAACATGTTAAAAGTATCATGAAAAAAGTAAAAAAAAAAGTGAATGAGCGTTGGGTTTATTTAACATGTTAAAAGTATCATAAAAAGGTAAAAAAAAGTGAACGAGGGTTGGGTTTAACCGGGAACACCAAAAAGGTGGGTAACCGAGAAACCATACATTTAACATGTTAAATATATCATAAAAATTTAATTTAACATGTTAAAAATTATTATATTTTTTTTAATTTTCAGATATTTTGCATATAAATACATATAGAAATCTTTTAATAAAAAAATCAAAAAATAAAAATATGCTCAAAAATACTTAAAAAAAGGTAACAAACTTTTTTTTTTTTTTACAAAAATGATTTTTTTTATCAGAGTAGCTTTTACACAAAACTTCAAAAAAAAGAGAAAATAAATAATTTTTAAAATGGTGAACGAGAGTTGGTATCAAAACATGTGCGAAACCAAGAAACCATTCATTTAACATATTAATATATTATAGAAAATTTAATTAAACATGTTAAATTGTTTTTTTTTTTAATTTTCATATTTTTACATGTGCATGTCTTTTTTATAAAAAAAATCAAAAACTAAAAAATAAAAATGCACTTAAAAACACTTTAAAAAGGTAACAATTTCTTTTTTACATAAATGATTTTTTATTAGAATGGCTTCAACACATTTTTATATGCACAAACTTCAAAAAAAATTGAAAAAAAAAAACAATTTTTAAAATAATGAAAGAGGGTTGGGTTTAGTGGGGAACACAAAAAATGTCAAAAATTGAGAAACCATTTATTTAACAAGTGAAATATCTCATAAAAAATATTTTAAGAAGTTAAAAAAATTAAATTTTCGGATCTTTTGCATATATATACATGTAGAAGTTTTCAAAAAAAATTCAAAAACTTAAAAATAAAAACATGCTTAAAAAACACTTTAAAAAGGTAACAAATTATTTTATTACAAAAAATAATTTTTTATTAAAATAACTTCAAAACACATATTTATATGCCAAAATTTAGATTTTTTTTAAACAGTGAACGAGAGTTAGGTTCAACGGAGAACACTAAAAATGTGGGGAACCAATAAACCATTCATTTAACATGTTAAATATATTATAGAAAAATTAATTTAACATGCTAAATTGTTTTTTTAATTTTCATATCTTTTGTATATAAATACATGTGCATGTCTATTTAATAAAAAAATCAAAAACTAAAAAAAATAAAAACATACCTAAAAACACTTTAAAAAGGTAACAATTTCTTTTCTACATAAATGACTTTTATTAGAATGGCTTCCACACATTTTTATATGCAAAAAACTTCAAAAAAAAATGAAAAAAAAAATATTTTTAAAATAGTGAACGAGGGTTGGGTTCTGTGAGGAACACAAAAAATGTCGGAAATTGAGAAACCATTTATTTAACAAGTGAAATATATCATAAAAAATATTTTAACATGTTAAAAAAATTAAAATTTTCAGATCTTTTGCATATATATACATGTAGAACTTTTTTAAAAAAAGTCAAAAACTTAGAAATAAAAACATGCTTAAAAAACACTTTAAAAAGGTAACAAATTATTTTATTACAAAAAAAATGATTTTTTTTTATTAAAATAGCTTCAAAAAAGATCTTTATATGCCAAAATTTTGATTATTTTTTTAAATAGCGAACGAGGGTTGGGTTCAGCAGAGAACATTAAAATGTGGGGAATCGAGAAACCATTCATTTAACATGTTAAATATATTATAGAAAATTTAATTTAACATGTTAATTTTTTTTTAATTTTTAGATTTTTTGCATATATAAATACATATGCAGGTCTTTTTAATTAAAAAAAATCAAAAAACTAAAAAATAAAAACATACTTAAAAACACTTTAAAAAGGTAACAATTTCTTTTTTACAAAAATGATTTTTTATTAGAATGACTTCAACACATTTCTATATGCAAAAACTTCAAAAATTTAAAAAAATAATAATTTTTAAAATAGTGAACGGGGGTTGGGTTCAGTAGGGAACACAAAAAATGTCGGAAATTGAGAAACAATTTATTTAACAAGTGAAATATATCATAAAAAATATTTTAACATGTTAAAAAAATAAATTTTCGGATCTTTTTCCTATATATACATGTAGAAGTTTTAAAAAAAAAATTCAAAAACTTAAAAATGAAAACATGCTTAAAAAACACTTTAAAAAGGTAACAAATTATTTTATTACAAAAAATGATTTTTATTAAAATAGCTTCAAAACACATTTTTATATGCCAAAATTTTGATTATTTTTTTTAAATAGTGAACGAGGGTTGGGTTCAACGGAGAACACCAAAAATATGGGGAACCAAGAAACTATTCATTTAACATGTTAAATAAAAGAGTTAACTACATAGTTAGTCCTTGTGGTTTGTACAAAATAACATACTTAGGTACTAATAGTTTAAAATCACCTTCTAGGGTATTAACTTTTCATTTTGTAACGTTTGAGGTATTAACTTCTAACGTATTAACATAGTTAGTCCATGTGGTTTGCACAAAATAACATACTTAGGTACTAATAGAGTGTAATTTTAAACCTACAAATAACATTAATACCTCTAAACGTTACAAAATGAAAAATTAATACCCTAGAATGTGATTTTAAACTATTAGTACCTAAATATGTTACTTTATGCAAACCACAGGGACTAACTATATAATTAACTCTAAATAAAATATATAAAATTTAATTTAACATGTCAAATTGTTTTTTTTTTTTTAATTTTCAGATCTTTTGTATACAAATACATGTGCATATCTTTTTAATAAAAAAATCAAAAATTAAATAAATAAAAATTTACTTAAAAACACTTTAAAAAGGTAACAATTTCTTTTCTACATAAATGATTTTTTATTAGAATGGCTTCAACACATTTTTATATGCAAAAACTTCAAAAAATTTGAAAAAAAAAATAATTTTTAAAATAGTGAACGAGGGTTGGGTTCAATGGAACACAAAAAATGGCGGAAATTGATAAACCATTTATTTAACAAGTGAAATATATCATAAAAAATATTTTAACATGTTAAAAAATTAAATTTTTGGATCTTTTGCATATATATACATGTACAAGTTTAAAAAAATTCAAAAACTTAAAAATAAAAACATGCTTAAAAAACACTTTAAAAAGGTAACAAATTATTTTATTACAAAAAATGATTTTTTATTAAAATAGCTTCAAAACACATTTTTATATGCCAAAATTTTGATTATTATTATTTAAATAGTGAACGAGGGTTGGGTTCAACGAAGAACACCAAAAATGTGGGGAACCGAGAAACCATTCATTTAACATGTTAAATATATGATAGAAAATTTTAATTTAACATGTTAAATTATTTTTTTTTTAATTTTCACATCGTTTGCATATAAATACATGTGCAGGTCTTTTTAATAAAAAAACAAAAACTAAAAAAAAATGTACTTAAAAACACTTTAAAAAGGAAACAATTTCTTTTTTACATAAATGATTTTTTTATTAGAATGGCTTCACACATCTTTATATGCAAAACCTTCAAAAATATTAAAAAAAATATAATTTTTAAAATAGTGAACGAGGGTTGGGTTCAGTGGGGGACACAAAAAATGTTGAAAACTGAGAAATCATTTATTTAACAAGTGAAATGTATTACAAAAAATATTTTAACATGTTAAAAAAATTAAAATTTCCGGATCTGTTGCATATAGATACATGTTAAATGGAAGTTTTTTAAAAAAATTAAAAAACTTAAAAATAAAAACATGCTTAAAAAACACTTTAAAAAGGTAACTAATTATTTTTTTTTATTAAAATAGCTTCAAAACACATCTTTTTATGCCAAAAATTTTATTATTATTTTTTTAAATAGTGAACAAGGGTTGGGTTCAACGGAGAACACCAAAAATGTAGGGAAGCAAGAAACTATTCATTTACCATGTTAAATATAATATATAAAATTTAATTTAACATGTCAAATTGTTTTTTTTTTAATTTTCAGATCTTTTGTATATAAATACATGTGCATGTCTTTTTAATAAAAAATCAAAAACTAAAAAAATTAAAATGTACTAAAAAACACTTTAATAAGGTAACAATTTCTTTTCTACATAAAAGATTTTTTATTAGAATGGCTTCAACACATTTTTATATGCAAAAACTTCAAAGAAATTTGAAGAAAAATAATTTTTAAAATAGTGAACGAGGGTTGAGTTCAGTAGGGAACACAAAAAATGTCGGAAATTGAGAAACCATTTATTTTCAACAAGTGAATATATCATAAAAAATATTCTAACATGTTAAAAAAAATTAAATTTTCGGATCTTTTGCATATATATACATGTACAATTTAAAAAAATAAAAAACTTAAAAATAAAAACATGCTTAAAAAACACTTAAAAAGGTAACAAATTATTTTATTACAAAAAAATGATTTGTTTATTAAAATAGCTTCAAAACACATCTTTATATGCCAAAATTTTGATTATTATTTTTTTAAATAGTGAACGAGGGTTGGGTTCAACGAAGAACACCAAAAATGTGGGGAACCGAGAAACCATTCATTTAACATGTTAAATATATTACAGAAAAATTTAATTTAACATGTTAAATTATTTTTTTTTTAATTTTCAGATCTTTTGCATATAAATACATGTGCAAGTCTTTTTAATAAAAAAACAAAAACTAAAAAAATAAAAATGTACTTAAAAACACTTTAAAAAGGTAACAATTCCTTTTTTACATAAATGATTTTTTTATTAGAATGGCTTCAACACATCTCCATGTGCAAAAACTTTAAAAAAAATTGAAAAAAAAAACAATTTTTAAAATAGTGAACAAGGGTTGGGTTCAGTGGGGAACACAAAAAATGTCGGAAATTGAGAAAACATTTATTTAACAAGTCAAAATATATCATAAAAATATTTTAACATGTTAAAAAAATTAAAATTTTCGGATCTTTTGCATATGTATACATGTAGAAGTTTTTTTAAAAATTCAAAAACTTAGAAAAAAAAATGCTTAAAAACACTATAAAAATGTAACAAATTATTTTATTAAAAAATGATATTTTATTAAAATAGCTTCAAAACACATCTTTATATGCCAACGTTTTGATTATTTTTTTAAATAGTGAACGAGTGTTGGGTTCAACGGAGAACACCAAAAATGTGGGGAACCAAGAAACTATTTATTTAACATGTTAAATATATTATATAAAATTTAATTTAACATGTCAAATTGTTTTTTTTTTAATTTTCAGATCTTTTATATATAAATACATGTGCATGTCTTTTTAAAAAAAATCAAAATCTAAAAAAATAAAAATGTACTTAAAAACACTTTAAAAAGGTAACAATTTCTTTTCTACATAAATGATTTTTTATTAGAATGGCTTCAACACATTTTTATATGCAAAAACTTCAAAAATTTTTGAAAAAAATAATTTTTAAAATAGTGAACGAGGGTTGAGTTTAGTGGAGAACACAAAAAATGTCGGCAATTGAGAAACCATTTATTTAACAAGTGAAATATATCATAAAAAATATTTTAACATGTTAAAAAAATAAATTTTCGGATCTTTTGCATATATATACATGTACAAGTTTTTTAAAAATTCAAAAACTTAAAAATAAAAACATGCTTAAAAAACACTTTAAAAAAGTAACAAATTATTTTATTACAAAAAAATGATTTTTTTATTAAAATAGCTTCAAAACACATTTTTATATGCCAAAATTTTGATTATTATTTTTTAAATAGTGAACAAGGCTTGGGTTCTACGAAGAACACCAAGAATGTGGGGAACCGAGAAACCATTCATCTAACATGTTAAATATTTTACAGAAAAATTTAATTTAACATGTTAAATTATTGTTTTTAATTTTCAGATCTTTTGCATATAAATACATGTGCAGGTCTTTTTAATAAAAAAAAAACTAAAAAAATAAAAATGTAGTTAAAAACACTTTAAAAAGGTAACAATTTCTTTTTTACATAAATGATTTTTTTAGAATGGCTTCAACACATCTCTATATGCAAAAACTTCAAAAATAATTTGAAAAAAAAAACAATTTTTAAAATAGTGAACGAGGGTTGGGTTCAGTGGGGAACACAAAAAATGTTGAAAACTGAAAAATCATTTATTTAACAAGTGAAATGTATCACAAAAAAATATTTTAACATGTTAAAAAAATTAAAATTTTTGGATCTGTTGCATATAGTACATGTTAAGTGGAAGCTTTTTATAAAATTAAAAAACTTAAAAATAAAAACATGCTTAAAAACACTTTAAAAAGGTAACAAATTATTTTTTTATTAAAATAGCTTCAAAACACATCTTTATATGCCAAAATTTTGATTATTTTTTTCAAAATAGCGAACGAGGGTTGGGTTCAACGGAAAACACCAAAAATGTAGGGAACCAAGAAACTATTCATTTAACATGTTAAATATAATATATAAAATTTAATTTAACATGTCAAATTGTTTTTTTTTTTTTAATTTTCAGATCTTTTGTATATAAATACATGTGCATGTCTTTTTAATAAAAAAATCAAAAACTAAAAAAATAAAAATGTACTTATAAACACTTTAAAAAGGTAACAATTTCTTTTCTACATAAAAGATTTTTTATTAGAATGGCTTCACCACATTTTTATATGCAAAAACTTCAAAAAAAATTTGAAAAAAATAATTTTTAAAATAGTGAACGAGGGTTGAGTTCAGTGGGGAACACAAAAAATGTCGGAAATTGAGAAACCATTTATTTAACAAGTGAAATATATCATAAAAAATATTTTAACATGTTAAAAAAATTAAATTTTCGGATCTTTTGCATATATATACATGTACAAGTTTAAAAAAAATTCAAAAACTTAAAAATAAAAACATGCTTAAAAAACACTTAAAAAAGGTAACAAATTATTTTATTACAAAGAAATGATTTTTTATTAAAATAACTTCAAAACACATCTTTATATGCCAAAATTTTGATTATTTTTTTAAATAGTGAACGAGGGTTGGATTCAACGGAAAACACCAAAAATATGGGGAACCAAGAAACTTTATTTAACATGTTAAATATATTATATAAAATTTAATTTAACATGTCAAATTGTTTTTTTTTTTTAATTTTCAGATCTTTTGTATATAAATACATGTGCATGTCTTTTTAATAAAAAAATAAAAAACTAAAAAAAATGTACTTAAAAACACTTTAAAAAGGTAACAATTTCTTTTCTACATAAATGATTTTTTATTAGAATGGCTTCAACACGTTTTTTATATGCAAAAACTTCAAAAAATTTTGAAAAAATAATTTTTAAAATAGTGAACGAGGGTTGAGTTCAGTGGAGAACACAAAAAATGTCGGAAATTGAGAAACCATTTATTTAACAAGTGAAATATATCATAAAAAATATTTTAACATGTTAAAAAAAATTAAATTTTCGGATCTTTTGCATATATATACATGTACAAGTTTTAAAAAAAAATTCAAAAACTTAAAAATAAAAACATGCTTAAAAAACACTTTAAAAAGGTAACAAATTATTTTATTACAAAAAATGATTTTTTATTAAAATAGCTTCAAAACACATCTTTCTTTATATGCCAAAATTTTGATTATTATTTTTTAAATAGTGAACAAGGGTTGGGTTCAACAAAGAACACCAAAAATGTGGGGAACCGAGAAACCATTCATTTAACATGTTAAATAAATTACAGAAAAATTTAATTTAACATGTTAAATTATTGTTTTTAATTTTCAGATCTTTTGCATATAAATACATGTGCAGGTCTTTTTAATAAAAAGACAAAAACTAAAAAAGATGTACTTAAAAACACTTTAAAAAGGTAACAATTTCTTTTTTACATAAATGATTTTTTTAGAATGGCTTCAACACATCTTTATATGCAAAAACTTCAAAAAAAACTTGAAAATAAAAAACAATTTTTAAAATAGTGAACGAGGGTTGGGTTCAGTTGGGAACACAAAAAATGTTGAAAACTAAGAAATCATTTATTTAACAAGTGAAATGTATCACAAAAAATATTTTAACATGTTAAAAAAATTAAAATTTTCGGATCTGTTGCATATAAATACATGTTAAATGGAAGTTTTTTTAAAAAATTAAAAAAACTTAAAAATAAAAACATGCTTAGAAAACACTTTAAAAAGGTAAAAAATTATTTTTTTTAATTAAAATAGCTTCAAAACACATCTTTATATGCCAAAATTTTGATTATTTTTTTTAAATAGTGAACGAGGGTTGAGTTCAACGGAGAACACCAAAAATGTGGGTAAACGAGAAACCATTCATTTAACATATTAAATATATTATAGAAAATTTAATTTAACATGCTAAATTGTTTTTTTTTATTTTCAGATCTTTTACATATAAATACATGTGCAGGTCTATTTAATAAAAAAAATCAAAAACTAAAAAATAAAAACATACTTAAAAACACTTTAAAAAGGTATCAATTTCTTTTTTACATAAATGATTTTTAATAAAATGACTTCAAAACATCTTTATATGTAAAAACCTCAAAAAAAATTGAAAAAAATTAATTTTTAAAATAGTGAACGAGGGTTAGGTTCAGTGGGGAACACAAAGAATGTCGGAAATCGAGAAACCATTATTTAACAAGTGAAATATATCATAAAAAATAATTTAACATGTTAAAAAAATTAAAATTTTTCGGATTTATGCATATAAATACATGTAGAAATTTAAAAAAAAAAATCTAAAACTTAAAAATAAAAAAAATGCTTAAAAAACACTTTAAAATGGTAAAAAAAATTTATAAAAAAAGAATCAGTTTTTATTAAAATAGCTTCAACACATCTTTATATGCCAAAATTTTGATTATTTTTTTAAATAGTGAACGAGGGTTGGGTTCAACAGAGAACACCAAAAATATGAGGAAACGAGAAACCATTCATTTAAAATGTTTAAATATATTATTGAAAATTTAATTCAACACGTTAAATTTTTTTTTTTAATTTTCGGATCGCATATAAATATTATCTTAACTCATGTCCTTGCACTAATTTACAGATTCAATACTCATTATCCATGAAACTCATAGTTTCAAACTACAAAACCAGTCATAATTAAACCAATGTTACTTTGAACAGATGCAGTTTGAAAAGCTACCATACTTGATATTCATATTCTAATCTTTACTACATAATCTTTTCTTGCAAATAGCTTATACTATATAATTTTAACGGCATCTCACAATCAACAAATCCATATGGAAGAAAACCAATAACAGATCTACATCATATTTCCAAGGGATTTTGATATCAAATATAAGTCTAATAACCAACTAGACGACATTTAGAGAATCATTAATGTTCAAATTTATAAGCCCTAAAATCCATTTTTCATTAAAATAAATAGATTAATTGTTCAAATTTATGAAATGAAAAGCAAATACATAAACAATAAAATGCCCTAGAAACACTTCTTCATTCATATAGACAAATTAATGTTCATAATTAAGAAATCAGAAGCAAATACATGAATGATTATCAGCACTATAAACTGTTTTTCAACAGCTCATACCTGATTCACACAGCAAAACCCAGAATCAGATTACTGAATCGTCTAACAGTAATTCTAATTTTCAAGTCGAACGATTTGCAAATCAATACACAATTTTCTTCAAATAAAGACGATTATGATGAAGTTTATTCGAACTTTGCATGTAAATTGGTACGCTTAGACTGCAATCCATAAACAAATATTGTAAATCATCTGCGTCAAAATTCAAATTCAAGATCCGAGAGGAAGAGGAAATTGAAAAATGAGGCTGAATCTGAGGGCTTAGGTGTGATAAATGTAAATGGAAATGCGATTGATCTGAAATATCCGGTGCAGGCGACGCATTTGAATATGAATTAAAAGTACGACAGAAGGGATGGTGAGAGAGGATGACATTTTAGGGTTTCGGAATGGTTTAGAAGGGTGTGGGGAAGCAGCCGGAAACAGAGGGGATGAAGAACCTGCTCTTTAATCTTAGAAAGAAAATTAGAGTTAAAAATAACTAAATACGGCAAGTGCATTCTTTTAGACAATGAAAATACATGTCTCCATAGAGATGATTTTCACGGTTACAAAGTATAGTTTGAGTTATGAGAAAGCAATAAACCAAAAAATTCCAGCTTCTGCAAATAGGCTAACCATACATAATTAAGAATGTGAAATTTGGTTAATCAAAATAAAGTCTTAACATTAGAGAAGATCAAATATATATATGAACTTCTGAAGACTCAAAGGGAAGGCTGCACAAGTTGAAAGTTATATGTGTGCATTCTATCATATAATTAGCTTGTCATTGTCACAACCAGTGTCCAATATAAAGACTATGAACACATGCACACACAACGTTTACGAGAAGTTTGTGCATACCAGAGTTTTGCCAGGTCATGAAAGCAAGATACTTATGAATCTTTCGAGTGAACCCCATTGCGCCTAGTGAATCAGCAAAATTATCATTTTTCAAACAAGTAACGGTAGACTAGACATGCCACAGACTTCGAACCAGATACTGAAAGAGAAACCTAGAAATTCTAGAAGCGAGACACTATTAGGACCAATGTCACCCTGTAATGGACTCAATTAAATGTGAAAGAATTATTAGGAGCAAAAGAGAAGATGAAGAAACACCCGAATAACCACCACTGTACCCACAACAGACGCCACATGCGTTGCACTGCCCTTGGTGTAGGTGCTTTATATCTGCAACACAAAACACTAAATTTAAACCAAATTTTCTTGAAATTTAGGACATGAGTTTGATCCTTAATAAAAAGAGTTTCTAGTTATTACAGGGATAAAGTAATGAAATTCGGAGAAGCAATTGAAATGTTTATTTAAGAAAACTAATTTTCAAAATAAATGTAAAATTAACAGTTGCTTCCGGTCAAAATAAGATTTCCAACTACATAACAACTGAAATGGTTATACATTTTATAAATTTGCGCCTATAAAGCAAAATGCACCAAACTTATGAAGCAAAGAAAGATTGAGTAAATAACTAAAAGATGAGTATAAAATAACATAACTAACATAACAATGACTGGATGCATCTCCAACACATAGACTGGATGCACTCATGTAATTTGATTGAAATACCTAATAAAATCTAGGACTCACACATGCCCACTTCAGCTTCAGAAGCTTATAAATCCATCAACACAGACATTACCAACTATCACTTGACGAAAGATACCACAAATACATCATATCCATTTAGACATCAATAGGAGTGCCAAATAAAACCACAAATTAAAAAGAAAAAAACTGAATCATCCTATTGTAATACACTAATAACAAAATTATTGAATTAAGATAGTCCTGAAGATATCTAGGTAAAACTATAACCAATTCAGAACCATAAACAACTTATAGTTCCTAAATTAGGGCACAACATGAGTTCTATAGAAACCCTACGATGAACTACACCATTGTTGTGGATAAAATTGCTATAGATGAGAACAAATAAAACAAGTGATTCAGCAAATATCGAATCATTAACTTATAGAAACAGAAATTCAGTGAAATAGGCTAGGGTTTAACATACGTACTTCGTTTTCCGACAGAAAAGCTCGCTTTCTTATCTGATCTTTGATAAATTGATGATCGTATTTGCATCGGCAACATGAATGGATGTTGCCGGAGGAGGTAATCACGGTACGATGGCTGTTTCCTCCATTGTCTCCGCCGCTTCCCAGTGTAATGTGGCTGTATGAATCAATAGAATGTTTGAACTATAGGCTATTGGGAGCGTAAGGTAATCTAAATTACAGTTGGACAAAAATGCCCATGTTCCCCAGTTCCCCACTTTTTTAGTGTTCCCCATTGAACCCTCCTCTATATATATATATATATATATATATATATATATATATATATATATATATATATATAGTGGAGAGTTCAAATAAGAAGAAATTACAAATTAAGAATAAAAAGAATAAATGGTACAAAGGTAATTATAACAAATCATTTAATGAGTTTATCCTTTATTTTTGCTATTTAAATTAATGAACGTTAATCATTTAATAAGTCATCCTATAAAATAATTTTGCACCTTACACAAAAAAAAAACAATCTGTTGGATTGTTTGCTGACCCGAACGAGTCGTTCAGAAGAGTTTTTGCTTGAAACGACAGGTGGAAACAGACGTATCAAGGTAATTCAGCTTGAAATTCACTTTAAATGTCTTTTCTATTAATATAACAGCTTTTTACAATGAGTCGACACTTCGGCAGCAGTTCGGTACTTGAGCCGGAAAATTACAAATGACTTGGACACATGAGTATTTATAGGAGATGGTATTTCGTGCGAAACAGTTCGTGCGAAATAGACAATGCTATTTCGTGCGAAATAGACAATGCTATTTCGTACGAAATGACATGGTCATTTCGTGCGAAATAGGCACTAGTCTATTTCGTGCGAAATTCCCTATACACCTATATTTGACATTTTTCTCATATAACGTGCCCTGTCCTATCTAATCTAATACAAGACTCGATACAAGACGAAGTCGACAGACGCATGCACCAACAGACTCCCCCTCGAATGTTGACGAAGTCTTCAGTGTTGAGTTTTCAATCTTCAGTCTTTATCAGTCTTCTCGAACTCTTCTAAAATGTCTAACAATGTAACACATCCTCAATCTCTTTCTTCTCTTCATCTCCAGGATCTCGACCTGGCTCTTATCTTTCTCTAATTCTCTTGATCAGATCTCTTGATTCCTTAAGTTCATCAGCATCATCAGCTTGCATGAATGTCAGGATCTGAACTTGGCTCTTCATTCTTCAATCTCCCCTTTGTTAACAGACTCCCCCTTGAGTTATGCTCGGGATCGTGGTCCGGCTTTCACAGGTTCAGAATCGTAACCTGGTTCACATTCTGTTCAGGATCGAAACCTGGCTCTCTTTAAACATAGACTCCTCAGGAATCGGAACCTGGTTTACCTGCACATTCTCTACCTTACAATAAATTTCACAAATCTAAAATTTTGACAAATTTATATATCACTTGTAGGTAGATATCAATCATGAAATGATTTTATAATTTTAATCTCTGATGAACCACTTATAGGAAAACATTTTATTTCAAATTCACTTTTTGTATTAAACAGACTCTCCCTCACAAATTGTCTATCATGTTCAGCACTCGGAATTTTGAATATCAGCTTTCCAACATCAGTTGTCGAAAATCTTATTGCATTTTCAAAGTTTATGCTAAAACACATTGAAAATCTTTTTGGATTTTAGATTTTAAAGAAATGCAAAAATGAAATATTTACAAATAATATTTTTGTGAGTTTGTGTAAGAGAGTCATATCAGTTTTTGAGACAAATCACCAACACCATTAAGCTTTAAACATTTTAAGTTCTAAACAATTCACTTAGATTGTCAGTATACTGATCCATTTAAATTTTCACGCAAAGTTCAACTGTTTCGAGATATGAGATTAGTGTTTTAATAGACTTAAACTTATTCGCGTGTCCCACCACTTGAATATACTCCCGTATCCAGATCCCAATATTCAGTCTTACAGGTGAGTATACCTAGATGATATCTGTTAAAGGGTTAAATGCGAAACCATGAGAGCTCAGGCTATTGCTTCCGCAAAATCAGGATGATGGTTCGACTTTAGGTGTGTTCCCTTTAGAGAATCTTTTCTTCAACAGCACATGATTAGCATTTTGCAATGTTTTCTCATTTTTTGTATTGAGGGCTGGCTTTAAGATTAAAGCAAATGCAAAGTATTATTCGGGGACTAGGCCATTGCTTCCACAATATCAGAAGTCCCGGGATAATACCCCAGATATCACTAAGTATAAAGACCTAGTATCTCAGAAAGTGGGACCTTTCAAACAAGATTTCGGGGGTTACCCATATATCCGAGAGATGTTCCCCACGATATAAGTAAGCTTTTTGTATTTATGTTTATATCTCGAAAACAATCTACTAAATGTATAAAAACCTACTGGCATATCCTCAGTGAGATCGTTTATCACATTTGACTTTCCAATTCTTTAGCGTGTTGTGATAGTCCACTGATGTACTATCATTTCCTCTTTTTCACAACAAAGCTCGTTTTGAATTTTATCATGTTTTTTACTTTTTCAAATTTTCTAATGTTTTTGGATTTTCTGAAATTTTTACTCCCCCTAAAATTCAAAATCATTAAAAGAAATTCGAACACAAACTGTACAACTAAAATGACAACTTGATGTGAATTGCTTCAATTCGCCATCCTTTTGGCGTAAACAATCAGAACTCCCCCTGACAACAAACTATTTTCCCATTATGATTTCAAAACATTTAAGTTTGTTTTAATCAAAATGGTTTTCCGAAAAATTAGTTTTGTTGATTTTACCACTTGTAGGGAATGGGGATCAATTCATCACCTTGTTCTTCCATCCTTAACTTTTTGAAGATTTTAACAATTTTAAATTCCAACAATTACCAATTGAAGAAAATCAAGTACAAATTAATGCTCCTGATTTACCACTTGTAGGTATACACAATCACCACTTGTAGATCGAAATATCACAGTTATTAACCTGTGAATTTCTCAAGAAAGATGTCGATTCCTACTCCCCAATTACCAACCTGGGAGTTCCGGCAAGTCAGGATTTTACTTATGAAAAACTTCCATCCAAGCCTGACCAAACTTGGATGTGATCTTCAGTTTCACTCGGGGTGTAAGTTGCTTTCTTTGTTTCATAAAAATATTTTACCCCTTTCACTTTTCCATCGACCATCTTTCCCAAAATCATTTTAACATTTCCATTAAACACTTTTTCAATACCGAATTCTTTCTTTTCAGAATAGAATTGATTTGAAATCTCAATTTTACCGATTTTTTGTTTAAAGTTTTCAGTCCGCAATGGTGGAAAGTTCTCATCATCCATTGGTGGAACTGAATTTTCTTCTTTTTGAACAACTTGTGGCTCCTCTGTCTTTGTGGAATCAGATTCATCGCCAGATTTCTCATCTGATTTCTTAACAACCCACTTATGATTGTCAAGATTCACCCTTCGTTTGTAAAATCTCTTCGAACATTCACCAACTTCATATGTTGAATTTTTGAAAACCTTAAATTGTTCCGTTGGTGGTTCAACATCAACAACCTTTTCTTTGAGTTTTTTAGAGACTCCATGTTTTGTGTTAGTGGCCATTGAACAATTCCAGGCGATGTGACCAACTTCATGACATTTGTAACAAGTTCTTGTCTCCTTTCTCTGATATGCTCCATTCTTCTCAAACTTTTGTCTTTCTGCAAGAAACTCCTTATTTGATTGCTTCCAGAATGAGCTCTTTGCTTCTTCTTCCGAACTTGTCCCTGAAACAAATTTTGTTTTTGTTTTAGAAATTTTCTCATTTTTATGATTTTCAGGAGGAATGAAACCAAGTCCTTTATTTTTGAAATTACCGTTATGGTTTGGTTTCTTTTGAAAACCAGAACCAGAACTGTAACCTTTTTTTCTTGTTTAATCTTTGTTGAACTCTTGAAGTGTACTTTTTAGGTTTTTCATTAAGATTTACATCTTTTATTTCAGAAATATTAATTTCTGTTAGTTTGAAAACCTTTTTGATCTTTTCAATTTGAACACTTCTTATTGGAAATTCTCTGTCAGAATATAATTTGTCAGAACCATTCAAAGTATATGCAACTTCGAATGTTTCGTCATTCAAATTTGATTTTGATAACAAAAATTCTTTGCTGTAAACCCGTTTAACTAACGATTTTGGACTGTTGACTGATGAACTCGAACTTCCAGACTCAGACTTTGACTCTGACTCCTCATCTTTATCTAACACATGATCGACCACTTTCTTTATTAACACAGACTCATGATCAATGTCAGACGATGTGAATGTGACATCAATATTGTCTGGTAAATCATCAGTTGTTTTGGATTTTAACTTTATATTGACTGCCATTTTGACTTGCTCCTCATTCGGTTTTCTGGGCGAATAACCTTCCCAAATCGGAGGCGGACACTTGTTATAACTGACACTTTGTTTCTTACCAGTATCTTTCTTCTCCGGTTTCTCATCTTTAAATGCTTCAAGACCTGCAACAGTTGGATAAATTCGATCAATCAAATAATCAGAACTAGAATAACTTTGCAGTAAACGTCTAATTCTTTCATTTTCTATCTTTTCTGTCTCCAACTCCTGCTTCAACTTAGCACACTCTTCAATGTAGTGATTGATTGCCTTCTGCTTAGTCATCATCACAGCATTCATCATAGTCAAAGCATCTTCTCTTTCAGAATTTGTCTTTTCTAAACCAGTTACTGTTCTATTCAACACATCATATGATTCTTTCACGTAATTGAGATCAAACAGTTACTTTTCCTTCATCTTGTCAAGCTCACTCAACTTTTCATTTTTTTCTTCACATTGCTTGCAAGATTCTAAACACCTTAGACAAGGTTTAATAACTTCAACAATCTTCTCGACTTCAACTACTTTTTCAACTTCCTTTATGACTTCAATCACTTTTTCAGCAACTTCAAATCCTTTACTCTGTTCAGATTTCTCTTCCTGAGCTATACTTTTACACTTCATTTGTTTCTGTTCTTTTGCTGCTCGTTTCTCCTTCAGCTTCTTCAATCTATCTGCAAAATAAAATTGAAAACTTTCAGGAGATAAATGAGTTTTTTCAATATTAATATGTATTTCTTCCTCGTCATCACTATCATCAGTTGATGATTGATCAAACACTGTTATCTTTTCTAAACTATCATCTGAAGAAACAGATTCTTCATCTTGAGTCTTCTCATCCTCATTAAACACTTTCATCCATTCTTTCATCAAATCTGGTTCTTGAACTATTTGTGCGATTAAAGCTCCCAACTTTGTGTTAGGTGGAACGTATTTGTCCCAGCTAAAACCTTCAGCTACTTTCTCATCATCTTGATCTATGATGCCATAATAAGCTTTCTTATTGGCCTCTTCGATCATTTTTCTTCTTCTTTCCGTCTTCAATAACATTTGACGATGATGATTGTTGTTTATGAGGTTGTTGTGCAACTTGAAGATAGATTGCCTTTTGATAGTAATCATTGTTGCCAAATGGATTCTTAGCTCCCCTTGCTTCTCGGTTGGTACATTCCCTCTTGAAATGTCCTTTCTCCCTGCATCGGAAACAAGTCACTTTAGATTTCTCAAAACCCAATGTAGAAACATTTGCATCCAAGAAGTCATTTCTTCCTGTGATCATTTTAAACTTTTCAGCTCTTCTTAACACACTCGCTAAGCACCATTTGATATCCATCAGCTCCATTTCTTCAGCATTAATCTGATCGTAATCCTCTTTTGTCAACATAGGATTTCCGATCCTTCCTGCAACCAATCCCTCATAAGATTCTAGCACCGTAGCGAGTAACGCCATGTGATCTTTAGCTACTTCTTTAGAAAAACTTGGACCATTCGGAAGATTCAATGCAATGTTTCACTGTATCACATAACCAATACCACTTTTTAAGCTTTGAGACTGATAACTTGAGGTTGAATTCTTTGGATTGACACTTAGGTATGATGAAAATCCACTGCTACTTGAATTTTGATTGACTGATCCAGATGAATTTTCAGCACTGAAAGCGGTTTGAACTTTTGGACTTTATTCAGTATCTTGAACACTTCCTTTGTAATACATCTTGATGTCTTGTTGACCACTTGGATTGTTCATCCTAGCAATCTTTTGCTGCACAAGATCTTGTCCTTCAATCTTTTTGATGAACTGAGAAATTGTCAAACCATCATATTCTCTAGTGTTCTTTAATATCATAAAAAATGTACCCCATTCTTTCTGCGGTAAAGCATCAGCCAGTTTGTCAACCCATTCTTCTCGTTCTTTATTTATATCTAACAGAGTCATTGAACGAACTAAGTGACAATATCTTTCAATCAGTTTCTTGGTATTTTCTACCTGCAAACTTGTAAACAGATCAAACTCTTTCTTTAATAATGCTTTCTTATTCCTGGTCATTTTTTCACTTCCTTCAAACTTAACACGAAGTCCATCCCAAATTGAACGTGCAGTATTATCATGTTGAAGCAAAATGAAAATGTCTTCCTTCACAGCTTGCTGTAGCAGACTGATCATCATCTTTTCTGCTTTGTACATGTCTCGTTCTTTGTCCGACAATTCAGAAATTGCTTTGGTAACTCCCAAATCAGTATGAGGTCTAACATACTTCTTCTCAATGCATTCCTAAGATATCAAATGATTCGCTTGAACCCAGTTTTCAAATCTATCTTTCCAACCATAATACTCCTCAATGCCCATTAGTTTTGGGGGTTTTTGTAAAGTTCCAGTTTCATTTTCCATGTTCATGTTTTGAGCAATAGCAGCAGGAGTACTTGGGGCAGTAGCAAACGCGTTGTAGAATTCATCTTCTATATTCAGACACTTTCAAACGAAAACACAATTTGGTGGGAAATCACCAGCAATACAACTTCAAACGAAATAAGACTTTCACACGAAATAGTAACTTTCACACGAAATGAGGTATTTCGTACGAAATAGAGAATTTTCAAACGAAATAAAGTGATTTCGTACGAAATAGGTGATTTCGTACGAAATGAGATAACCTTTCAAACGAAATGACAAACAAGTGCTATTTCGTGCGAAATATGTGTTAGAAAAGTGATTTCGTGCGAAATCAATTGCTTATTTCGCGCGAAATAGTGCTGACATCAACATGTCGAACTGATTTTTGTCAAATTGAACAGGTTATTGGTTGATTTTAGGTCTGATTCTTTCAAGGCTTTGTTAAAACACTGTTGCGCATGTAATGTGAAAAATTCAAGTCATTTTGACCGTGAAAAGTTGTTCAATTATGAAAAGAAGGTGTAGATCAGAAATTGCAGCTGAATCGGTTAGAACTCTTCCTCCTAAGCTCTGATACCACTTGTAGGATCGTTTGCTGACCCGAACGAGTCGTTCAGAAGAGTTTTTGCTTGAAACGAAAGGCGGAAACAGACGTATCAAGGTAATTCAGCTTGAAATTCACTTTAAATGTCTTTTCTATTGATATAACATCTTTTTACAATGAGTCGACACTTCGGCAGCAGTTCGGTACATGAGCCGGAAAGTTACAAATGACTTGGACACATGGGTATTTATAGGAGATGGTATTTCGTGCGAAACAGTTCGTGCGAAATAGACAATGCTATTTCGTACGAAATGACATGGTCATTGCGAAATAGGAACTAGTCTATTTCGTGCGAAATACCCTATACACCTATATTTGACATTTTTCTCGTATAACGTACCCTGTCCTATCTAATCTAATACAAGACTCGATACAAGACGAAGTCGACAGACGCATGCACCAACACAATCATGTACATGTTCTTACAAATTCAACGTTTTTCCTACACCATAAAACAATGTTTTGGTGTAAGGTAGAGAATGTGTAGGACCCCAACACTTTTAAATAATTTGTTAACTCAGAATAAAATATGTGTAGGACGCTACACTTTTAAATAATTTTGTCACTTCTAATAAAATTGGTGTAGGACTAACACATTAATGGTAGTGAAGGAGAAAATTATGGTGGTATTAATAATACTTGAGTAACACTTTATAACATTTATGAATATTCTAAATCAAAATGTCTATCCTACCCTTATTAATTAAATCATTAATTAAAAGTAGACAAAAATATTATCTTGATTCAAAACCATTGATCAAAAAAATAAAGGGCCTATATTAATTTATTTTTCTTCTTATAAGAAAATTCTTCTCAAATGAACACCCCCTATATATATATATATATAGGACAAAGATCCGTTAGGAACCACCCTTTATTGCGAGAACCGCGAGAACCAATGTGAACACAACCATAAATGCCTAAAAATAGCTAAAACACACACACATTTTTTTAATATTTTTTATAAAACAAATCGCTATTTTTAGTAGCCAAAATTTTTTTTTTTAAATTTGTCTACTAAAAGTAGCGACTTTAACATAAAAATATTAAAAAAAATTTAGATTATTTTTTTATTTTTTTTAGGTTTTTTGAGGGTTTAATTTTTAGCATTTTAGCTTGGGGTGGGGGGGGGGGGGTTAGGTTTTTGGGGGGTGGGGGTGGGGGAGGGGGGTTTAGGTTTTTTTTTGGTTTTTTTTTTTTTTTTTTTTTTTTTGGGGGGGGGGTTAGGTTTTTGGTTGGGGGGGGGGGTGGGGGTTAGGTTTTTTTAGCTATTTTAGGTTTTGTCACATTGGTTCTCGCGGTTCTCGCAATAAAGATGATTCTGGCATGAACCTTCCACTATATATATATATATATGTATGTATGTATATATATATATATATATAGGGAGCCGCTAGAATGAGAACCACCTCGAGTTGTAAGAACCGCGAGAACTACACCTCACGGAGCACCGTTCGCCATGATTTTTTTTTACAAGTAGATGTGTATATTATAAACACAGCCGTAAAAAATCATGGCGAATGGCGCTCCGTGGGGTGTAGTTTTTTACACCACAAGTTTGGTGAAAAAAAAAGAAAAAAGAAAAAAAAATTAAAGAACACCAAACTTGTGGTGTAAAAAACTACACCCCACGGAGCGCCGTTCGCCATGATTTTTTACGGCTGTGTTTATAATAAACACATCTACTTGTAAAAAAAATCATGGCGAACGGCGCTCCGTGGGGTGTAGTTCTCGCGGTTCTTACAACTCGGGGTGGTTCTCATTCTAGCAGCCCCCTATATATATGTATGTATATATATATATATGTATGTGTGTGTATATATATATATATAGGGAGCCGCTAGAATAAGAACCACCTCGAGTTGTAAGAACCGCGAGAACAACACCCCACGGAGCGCCGTTCGCCGCGATTTTTTTACAAGTAGATGTGTGCATTATAAACACGGCCGTAAAAAATCACGGCGAACGGCGCTCCGTGGGGTGTACTTTTTTACACCTCAAGTTTGGTGAAAAAAAAAAAGAAAAAAGAAAAAAATTAAAAAACACCAAACTTGAGGTGTAAAAAATGTACATGATTGTGTTGGTGCATGCGTCTGTCGACTTCGTCTTGTATCGAGTCTTGTATTAGATTAGATAGGACAGGGTACGTTATACGAGAAAAATGTCAAATATAGGTGTATAGGGTATTTCGCACGAAATAGACTAGTTCCTATTTCGCAATGACCATGTCATTTCGTACGAAATAGCATTGTCTATTTCGCACGAACTGTTTCGCACGAAATACCATCTCCTATAAATACCCATGTGTCCAAGTCATTTGTAACTTTCCGGCTCATGTACCGAACTGCTGCCGAAGTATCGACTCATTGTAAAAAGATGTTATATCAATAGAAAAGACATTTAAAGTGAATTTCAAGCTGAATTACCTTGATACGTCTGTTTCCGCCTTTCGTTTCAAGCAAAAACTCTTCTGAACGACTCGTTCGGGTCAGCAAACGATCCTACAAGTGGTATCAGAGCTTAGGAGGAAGAGTTCTAACCGATTCAGCTGCAATTTCTGATCTACAACTTCTTTTCATAATTGAACAACTTTTCACGGTCAAAATGACTTGAATTTTTCACATTACATGCGCAACAGTGTTTTAACAAAGCCTTGAAAGAATCAGACCTAAAATCAACCAATAACCTGTTCAATTTGACAAAAATCAGTTCGACATGTTGATGTCAGCACTATTTCGCGCGAAATAAGCAATTGATTTCGCACGAAATCACTTTTCTAACACATATTTCGCACGAAATAGCACTTGTTTGTCATTTCGTTTGAAAGGTTATCTCATTTCGTACGAAATCACCTATTTCGTACGAAATCACTTTATTTCGTTTGAAAATTCTCTATTTCGTACGAAATACCTCATTTCGTGTGAAAGTTACTATTTCGTGTGAAAGTCTTATTTCGTTTGAAGTTGTATTGCTGGTGATTTCCCACCAAATTGTGTTTTCGTTTGAAAGTGTCTGAATATAGAAGATGAATTCTACAACGCGTTTGCTACTGCCCCAAGTACTCCTGCTGCTATTGCTCAAAACATGAACATGGAAAATGAAACTGGAACTTTACAAAAACCCCCAAAACTAATGGGCATTGAGGAGTATTATGGTTGGAAAGATAGATTTGAAAACTGGGTTCAAGCGAATCATTTGATATCTTAGGAATGCATTGAGAAGAAGTATGTTAGACCTCATACTGATTTGGGAGTTACCAAAGCAATTTCTGAATTGTCGGACAAAGAACGAGACATGTACAAAGCAGAAAAGATGATGATCAGTCTGCTACAACAAGCTGTGAAGGAAGACATTTTCATTTTGCTTCAACATGATAATACTGCACGTTCAATTTGGGATGGACTTCGTGTTAAGTTTGAAGGAAGTGAAAAAATGACCAGGAATAAGAAAGCATTATTAAAGAAAGAGTTTGATCTGTTTACAAGTTTGCAGGTAGAAAATACCAAGAAACTGATTGAAAGATATTGTCACTTAGTTCGTTCAATGACTCTGTTAGATATAAATAAAGAACGAGAAGAATGGGTTGACAAACTGGCTGATGCTTTACCGCAGAAAGAATGGGGTACATTTTTTATGATATTAAAGAACACTAGAGAATATGATGGTTTGACAATTTCTCAGTTCATCAAAAAGATTGAAGGACAAGATCTTGTGCAGCAAAAGATTGCTAGGATGAACAATCCAAGTGGTCAACAAGACATCAAGATGTATTACAAAGGAAGTGTTCAAGATACTGAATAAAGTCCAAAAGTTCAAACCGCTTTCAGTGCTGAAAATTCATCTGGATCAGTCAATCAAAATTCAAGTAGCAGTGGATTTTCATCATACCTAAGTGTCAATCCAAAGAATTCAACCTCAAGTTATCAGTCTCAAAGCTTAAAAAGTGGTATTGGTTATGTGATACAGTGAAACATTGCATTGAATCTTCCGAATGGTCCAAGTTTTTCTAAAGAAGTAGCTAAAGATCACATGGCGTTACTCGCTACGGTGCTAGAATCTTATGAGGGATTGGTTGCAGGAAGGATCGGAAATCCTATGTTGACAAAAGAGGATTACGATCAGATTAATGCTGAAGAAATGGAGCTGATGGATATCAAATGGTGCTTAGCGAGTGTGTTAAGAAGAGCTGAAAAGTTTAAAATGATCACAGGAAGAAATGACTTCTTGGATGCAAATGTTTCTACATTGGGTTTTGAGAAATCTAAAGTGACTTGTTTTCGATGCAGGGAGAAAGGACATTTCAAGAGGGAATGTACCAACCGAGAAGCAGGGGGAGCTAAGAATCCATTTGGCAACAATGATTACTATCAAAAGGCAATCTATCTTCAAGTTGCACAACAACCTCATAAACAACAATCATCATCGTCAAATGTTATTGAAGACGGAAAGAAGAAGAAAAATGATCGAAGAGGCCAATAAGAAAGCTTATTATGGCATCATAGATCAAGATGATGAGAAAGTAGCTGAAGGTTTTAGCTGGGACAAATACGTTCCACCTAACACAAAGTTGGGAGCTTTAATCGCACAAATAGTTCAAGAACCAGATTTGATGAAAGAATGGATGAAAGAATTTTTGTTATCAAAATCAAATTTGAATGACGAAACATTCGAAGTTGCATATACTTTGAATGGTTCTGACAAATTATATTCTGACAAAGAATTTCCAATAAGAAGTGTTCAAATTGAAAAGATCAAAAAGGTTTTCAAACTAACAGAAATTAATATTTCTGAAATAAAAGATGTAAATCTTAATGAAAAACCTAAAAAGTACACTTCAAGAGTTCAACAAAGATTAAACAAGAAAAAAAGGTTACAGTTCTGGTTCTGGTTTTCAAAAGAAACCAAACCATAACGGTAATTTCAAAAATAAAGGACTTGGTTTCATTCCTCCTGAAAATCATAAAAATGAGAAAATTTCTAAAACAAAAACAAAATTTGTTTCAGGGACAAGTTCGGAAGAAGAAGCAAAGAGCTCATTCTGGAAGCAATCAAATAAGGAGTTTCTTGCAGAAAGACAAAAGTTTGAGAAGAATGGAGCATATCAGAGAAAGGAGACAAGAACTTGTTACAAATGTCATGAAGTTGGTCACATCGCCTGGAATTGTTCAATGGCCACTAACACAAAACAGGGAGTCTCTAAAAAACTCAAAGAAAAGGTTGTTGATGTTGAACCACCAACGGAACAATTTAAGGTTTTCAAAAATTCAACATATGAAGTTGGTGAATGTTCGAAGAGATTTTACAAACGAAGGGTGAATCTTGACAATCATAAGTGGGTTGTTAAGAAATCAGATGAGAAATCTGGCGATGAACCTGATTCCACAAAGACAGAGGAGCCACAAGTTGTTCAAAAATAAGAAAATTTAGTTCCACCAATGGATGATGAGAACTTTCCACCATTGCGGACTGAAAACTTTAAACAAAAAATCGGTAAAATTGAGATTTCAAATCAATTCTATTCTGAAAAGAAAGAATTCGGTATTGAAAAAGTGTTTAATGGAAATGTTAAAATGATTTTTGGAAAGATGGTCGATGGAAAAGTGAAAGGGGTAAAATATTTTTATGAAACAAAGAAAGCAACTTACACCCCGAGTGAAACTGAAGATCACATCCAAGTTTGGTCAGGCTTGGATGGAAGTTTTTCATAAGTAAAATCCTGACTTGCCGGAACTCCCAGGTTGGTAATTGGGGAGTAGGAATCGACATCTTTCTTGAGAAATTCACAGGTTAATAACTGTGATATTTCGATCTACAAGTGGTGATTGTGTATACCTACAAGTGGTAAATCAGGAGCATTAATTTGTACTTGATTTTCTTCAATTGGTAATTGTTGGAATTTAAAATTGTTAAAATCTTCAAAAAGTTAAGGATGGAAGAACAAGGTGATGAATTGATCCCCATTCCCTACAAGTGGTAAAATCAACAAAACTAATTTTTCGGAAAACCATTTTGATTAAAACAAACTTAAATGTTTTGAAATCATAATGGGAAAATAGTTTGTTGTCAGGGGGAGTTCTGATTGTTTATGCCAAAAGGATGGCGAATTGAAGCAATTCACATCAAGTTGTCATTTTAGTTGTACAGTTTGTGTTCGAATTTCTTTTAATGATTTTGAATTTTAGGGGGAGTAAAAATTTCAGAAAATCCAAAAACATTAGAAAATTTGAAAAAGTAAAAAACATGATAAAATTCAAAACGAGCTTTGTTGTGAAAAAGAGGAAATGATAGTACATCAGTGGACTATCACAACACGCTAAAGAATTGGAAAGTCAAATGTGATAAACGATCTCACTGAGGATATGCCAGTAGGTTTTTATACATTTAGTAGATTGTTTTCGAGATATAAACATAAATACAAAAAGCTTACTTATATCGTGGGGAACATCTCTCGGATATATGGGTAACCCCCGAAATCTTGTTTGAAAGGTCCCACTTTCTGAGATACTAGGTCTTTATACTTAGTGATATCTGGGGTATTATCCCGGGACTTCTGATATTGTGGAAGCAATGGCCTAGTCCCCGAATAATACTTTGCATTTGCTTTAATCTTAAAGCCAGCCCTCAATACAAAAAATGAGAAAACATTGCAAAATGCTAATCATGTGCTGTTGAAGAAAAGATTCTCTAAAGGGAACACACCTAAAGTCGAACCATCATCTCTCTGATTTTGCGGAAGCAATAGCCTGAGCTCTCATGGTTTCGCATTTAACCCTTTAACAGATATCATCTAGGTATACTCACCTGTAAGACTGAATATTGGGATCTGGATACGAGAGTATATTCAAGTGGTGGGACACGCGAATAAGTTTAAGTCTATTAAAACACTAATCTCATATCTCGAAACAGTTGAACTTTGTGTGAAAATTTAAATGGATCAGTATACTGACAATCTAAGTGAATTGTTTAGAACTTAAAATGTTTAAAGCTTAATGGTGTTGGTGATTTGTCTCAAAAACTGATATGACTCTCTTACACAAACTCACAAAAATATTATTTGTAAATATTTCATTTTTGCATTTCTTTAAAATCTAAAATCCAAAAAGATTTTCAATGTGTTTTAGCATAAACTTTGAAAATGCAATAAGATTTTCGACAACTGATGTTGGAAAGCTGATATTCAAAATTCCGAGTGCTGAACATGATAGACAATTTGTGAGGGAGAGTCTGTTTAATACAAAAAGTGAATTTGAAATAAAATGTTTTCCTACAAGTGGTTCATCAGAGATTAAAATTATAAAATCATTTCATGATTGATATCTACCTACAAGTGATATATAAATTTGTCAAAATTTTAGATTTGTGAAATTTATTGTAAGGTAGAGAATGTGCAGGTAAACCAGGTTCCGATTCCTGAGGAGTCTATGTTTAAAGAGAGCCAGGTTTCGATCCTGAACAGAATGTGAACCAGGTTACGATTCTGAACCTGTGAAAGCCGGACCACGATCCCGAGCATAACTCAAGGGGGAGTCTGTTAACAAAGGGGAGATTGAAGAATGAAGAGCCAAGTTCAGATCCTGACATTCATGCAAGCTGATGATGCTGATGAACTTAAGGAATCAAGAGATCTGATCAAGAGAATTAGAGAAAGATAAGAGCCAGGTCGAGATCCTGGAGATGAAGAGAAGAAAGAGATTGAGGATGTGTTACATTGTTAGACATTTTAGAAGAGTTCGAGAAGACTGATAAAGACTGAAGATTGAAAACTCAACACTGAAGACTTCGTCAACATTCGAGGGGGAGTCTGTTGGTGCATGCGTCTGTCGACTTCGTCTTGTATCGAGTCTTGTATTAGATTAGATAGGACAGGGCACGTTATATGAGAAAAATGTCAAATATAAGTGTATAGGGAATTTCGCACGAAATAGACTAGTGCCTATTTCGCACGAAATGACCATGTCATTTCGTACGAAATAGCATTGTCTATTTCACACGAACTGTTTCGCACGAAATACCATCTCCTATAAATACTCATGTGTCCAAGTCATTTGTAATTTTCCGGCTCAAGTACCGAACTGCTGCCGAAGTGTCGACTCATTGTAAAAAGCTGTTATATTAATAGAAAAGACATTTAAAGTGAATTTCAAGCTGAATTACCTTGATACGTCTGTTTCCACCTTTCGTTTCAAGCAAAAACTCTTCTGAACGACTCGTTCGGGTCAGCAAACGATCCAACAGATTGTTTTTTTGTGTAAGGTGCAAAATTATTTTATAGGATGACTTATTAAATGATTAACGTTCATTAATTTAAATAGCAAAAATAAAGGATAAACTCATTAAATGATTTGTTATAATTACCTTTGTACCATTTATTCTTTTTATTCTTAATTTGTAATTTCTTCTTATTTGAACTCTCCACTATATATATATATATATATATATATATATATATATATATATATATATATATATATATATATATACATATAGGGGAGGGTTCAATGGGGAACACTAAAAAAGTGGGGAACTGGGGAACATGGGCATTTTTGTCCAACTGTAATTTAGATTACCTTACGCTCCCAATAGCCTATAGTTCAAACATTCTATTGATTCATACAGCCACATTACACTGGGAAGCGGCGGAGACAATGGAGGAAACAGCCATCGTACCGTGATTACCTCCTCCGGCAACATCCATTCATGTTGCCGATGCAAATACGATCATCAATTTATCAAAGATCAGATAAGAAAGCGAGCTTTTCTGTCGGAAAACGAAGTACGTATGTTAAACCCTAGCCTATTTCACTGAATTTCTGTTTCTATAAGTTAATGATTCGATATTTGCTGAATCACTTGTTTTATTTGTTCTCATCTATAGCAATTTTATCCACAACAATGGTGTAGTTCATCGTAGGGTTTCTATAGAACTCATGTTGTGCCCTAATTTAGGAACTATAAGTTGTTTATGGTTCTGAATTGGTTATAGTTTTACCTAGATATCTTCAGGACTATCTTAATTCAATAATTTTGTTATTAGTGTATTACAATAGGATGATTCAGTTTTTTTCTTTTTAATTTGTGGTTTTATTTGGCACTCCTATTGATGTCTAAATGGATATGATGTATTTGTGGTATCTTTCGTCAAGTGATAGTTGGTAATGTCTGTGTTGATGGATTTATAAGCTTCTGAAGCTGAAGTGGACATGTGTGAGTCCTAGATTTTATTAGGTATTTCAATCAAATTACATGAGTGCATCCAGTCTATGTGTTGGAGATGCATCCAGTCATTGTTATGTTAGTTATGTTATTTTATACTCATCTTTTAGTTATTTACTCAATCTTTCTTTGCTTCATAAATTTGGTGCATTTTGCTTTATAGGCGCAAATTTATAAAATGTATAACCATTTCAGTTGTTATGTAGTTGGAAATCTTATTTTGACCGGAAGCAACTGTTAATTTTACATTTATTTTGAAAATTAGTTTTCTTAAATAAACATTTCAATTGCTTCTCCGAATTTCATTACTTTATCCCTGTAATAACTAGAAACTCTTTTTATTAAGGATCAAACTCATGTCCTAAATTTCAAGAAAATTTGGTTTAAATTTAGTGTTTTGTGTTGCAGATATAAAGCACCTACACCAAGGGCAGTGCAACGCATGTGGCGTCTGTTGTGGGTACAGTGGTGGTTATTCGGGTGTTTCTTCATCTTCTCTTTTGCTCCTAATAATTCTTTCACATTTAATTGAGTCCATTACAGGGTGACATTGGTCCTAATAGTGTCTCGCTTCTAGAATTTCTAGGTTTCTCTTTCAGTATCTGGTTCGAAGTCTGTGGCATGTCTAGTCTACCGTTACTTGTTTGAAAAATGATAATTTTGCTGATTCACTAGGCGCAATGGGGTTCACTCGAAAGATTCATAAGTATCTTGCTTTCATGACCTGGCAAAACTCTGGTATGCACAAACTTCTCGTAAACGTTGTGTGTGCATGTGTTCATAGTCTTTATATTGGACACTGGTTGTGACAATGACAAACTAATTATATGATAGAATGCACACATATAACTTTCAACTTGTGCAGCCTTCCCTTTGAGTCTTCAGAAGTTCATATATATATTTGATCTTCTCTAATGTTAAGACTTTATTTTGATTAACCAAATTTCACATTCTTAATTATGTATGGTTAGCCTATTTGCAGAAGCTGGAATTTTTTGGTTTATTGCTTTCTCATAACTCAAACTATACTTTGTAACCGTGAAAATCATCTCTATGGAGACATGTATTTTCATTGTCTAAAAGAATGCACTTGCCGTATTTAGTTATTTTTAACTCTAATTTTCTTTCTAAGATTAAAGAGCAGGTTCTTCATCCCCTCTGTTTCCGGCTGCTTTGTCACACCCCCCCCCCCAAAATCCACCCGCGGAGTACCACCGCTTGGGAGCGTGACTGACCAGGATCAAGCCATCAATCATATCAAACATAGCATTTAATAATAAAAGTAATCAATGTAAATCATCATGACATGATTGATGTTTCAAAACCAAACATCGTTTAAATAGCGGAAGCATAGTATGTAATCTCAAAATAGTTATAAGTTCAGATAAAGTTCATGATCCGTATCCCACAACGACCTGCTCCTCCCTGTGCAAGCTCCATAAATGTACCTAAGGTCCTGCAAGGCATGCAGCAAATAATCAACAACTAGTTGAGCGAGTTCACAGAAAGTAAGTTGGTAGTAATCATGCGTAAGTTCATCTGATAAGGCTTCCCAAGCAAGTGTATTCTATTGGTGAGAAATTCTCACGTTTATCCTTTATATCGGGCTTCCCATTATGGTACTTACTAGACTAACTTCCGACCATGTGTTCTTCTTTACCGAGAACAGGAAAACGTACAGGGTCACGTAGGCTTTACGTGACGTGCCCTTCCCCGAGGACATGGTACGCGTGGGGGCTACGTAGGCTTTACGCAGCGTGGCCTTCCGACCCGGAAGCCAGTGGATGGTATTGGGTTACGTAGGCTTTACGTAACGTGTCCTCCCGACCCGGGAGACATATGGCAAATACTGGGTTACGCAGGCTTTACGTAACGTGTCCTGACTAACCTGAGGACGATGGTCTATAGTCTAGAGTATGCGTAAGTACGAGTAACTCTTCCATATCAAATCATTCCAACCCAATTCCCACCCGGGAATCCCATGCCTTGGCTGTGTGAACTCACCTTGGTTTGCTCGGCAGATACACAAAGAGTACAGGTAGCAAGTAAATGGTCAACCACGTCCTATCATGGTTATTATGCAAGTCAGGTTTTGGCTAAGGTAAAACACGTATAGAACATACAAGATAACATGTTTCGAGCACGCATAGAACATGGTAACACTTAGCAGTCAAGAGCATACTTGTGCGTTCTAACCCTGGCCCAACATAACCCGGCCCAATTATATACCACATAGTAACCTTGTGCGATCCAATGTCTAAGCCCGAAAGGTAATCCGCCCAAATGACATATCAGCCCAAACAGATAAGCAGTCCAATAACATAACAGTCATAAGTCCAATTATTTGGCCCAAACGATTGGGCTCGTGACAGTGAAAGCCCAAAACAGTGTACGTGCAAAGGTGGTCTCGAGTCGCAACCGGCGATCTCGAGTCGCAACCGAGAGTTACGAGTCACAGCAGGGGATTACGAGTCGCAACCGCTGGTTACGAGTCGCAACGGGTGGTTACGGCTTGTCATGGTCTGGTTACGAGTCGCAACGGGACTCGCAACCATGGTTCCGGCTGATGCTGTTGTGTGGTCTCGAGTGGGGTACCGACTCGCAATCCGAGTCGCAACCGAACGTGTAACTGATTTCCTGATTTCCTTAATTATTAACGACATCAACTCCGTGATTTCAGCAAACAGGTTCAACAGTTTCGGAAACAGATCAAGCATGATGATTAACAGTTTCTAATCCACCAATTATCGATCATACAAGGAAATCAAGTATCAAATTCATATGAACCCTAAGCTAATCAACACGTAATCATGAACAATAATCAAACATGCAAGACCTTCAATCGCATTAACAGTGATTCCTATTACTAGCATACACACTAGCATAGCCATAAAATAATTCAACCGATTGATCAAACACCCGATTCCTAACATCATACTATTTTCAAATCTACAATGATTTATATCTACTATGCATGCAAACCGATTATCATGAACATTAAATCTCATCATCCAATACACAATAATCAATCATATAAGCAACATACTAACCGAATAAGGATGGGAACAAGGGATTGATCCGAAGCAAGGAATGATCTACGAAGGAGAGGGTGATCCGAGCACTTGATCTTCGATCACCAAGAATGTTATTGCCGTCGGGTTCCAAGCAAACAAGAGAGAGGTGTCTAGGGTTTGTGTGTGTGTGATTTGTAACAACAATGAGAATCAAAACCCTTACCAAAAGGTTTTGTGTTTGCGAGTGGGGAGTGGGCCGAGCCCACTCGGCTGCCTAATGGATCCGTATACAAGGTGTGGCCCACAAGGCTTGTGTGACCGGTTATAATGTGCGGTTTGGGTTTGGCTCGATTAACATGCAAACATATATCACACAATGCACATAATAACACACGTACTCACATAATTATATAATCAAGTTCACATAATACGTAACATCATAACATTCGTTAACTCAAAGTGTCATATAAGCACGTAACGTTACATCTAAGCAAGTCTAAAGTTCGTGTTGTCACATTATCCCCAACTAATTGGAAATTTCGTCCTGAAATTTGGTATGCACTCACTGAGGAAGCTAGGTAAACTGTATTGTTCACTGATTTTTCCTGGGGTGTCACATCCTCCCCCCGTTGATCTGGAATTTCGTCCCGAAATTCCGAAGTAGTAGCTTCAGCCTCAGTAGTGGTAGCTTTGGTTTCGAATAACTGGGGGTACTTTTCTGTCATCCTGTCTTCGCGTTCCCAGGTGTACTCTGGGCCACGTTTGGAGTTCCAACGAACCCGAACAAGAGGGACTCTCTTGCTTTTGAGGACCTTCACATCCCGGTCCGTGATTTCAACTGGTTCCTCGACGAACTGCAACCGCTCGTCGATAGTGAGTTCCTTAAAAGGAATGATGAGGTTTTCATCTGATAGGCACTTCTTTAAGTTCGACACATGAAAGACATTGTGAACTGCCCCGAGTTCAACTGGTAGGTTCAACTTGTATGCTACTTTGCCAATCTTTTCTATGATTTCGAATGGTCCGACGTACCGCGGATTTAGTTTGCCCCGTTTGCCAAAACGAACCACACCCTTCCAGGGTGAAACTTTCAATAAAACCCGGTCCCCGACCTCAAATTCCAATGGCTTTCTACGCTTGTCCGCGTAGGCTTTCTGACGGTCGCGTGCTGCCGCCATGCGTTGTCGTATCTGTGCTATCTTTTCTGTGGCGTCCACTACGATCTCTGGACCCGTAATTTGACTATCCCCCACCTCTGCCCAGCAGAGGGGTGACCGGCATTTACGCCCGTACAATGCCTCGAATGGAGCGGCTTGAATGCTGGTGTGATAACTATTATTATACGAGAACTCCACCAAAGGGAGGTGCTTTTCCCAGCCGTTGCCGAAATCGATGACGCATGCCCTAAGCATGTCTTCTAGAGTTTGAATCGTTCGCTCAGACTGCCCATCCGTCTGAGGATGATATGCTGTGCTCATGTCTAACCGTGAGCCAAAGGATTTATGCATCGCTTGCCAAAGCTCTGACGTGAATCGTGCATCGCGATCCGAAATGATAGATGTGGGCACCCCGTGCCTCGAAACAACTTCTTTAAGATAGACGTCTGCGAGAGTGGAGAACTTATCCGTTTCCTTTATAGGTAGGAAGTGTGCAGACTTGGTGAGTCGATCCACGATCACCCATATCGTATCGTTCCCCCGCTGGGATCTAGGTAAGCCCGTAAGGAAATCCATGGAAATTTCTTCCCATTTCCACTGAGGTATCTTAGGCTGCTGAAGTAGGCCAGCTGGTTTCTGATATTCAACCTTGACTCTCGCACAGGTCAAGCATTTTCCAACGTACGTAGCGATGTGGGCCTTCATACTAGGCCACCAATAAGTAGTGCTGATGTCGTGGTACATTTTATCCGACCCTGGATGTACCGAGTAGCGAGACTTGTGAGCTTCATCCATTACAAGTTCGCGTAGACCGCCATAAAGTGGGACCCAAATACGCCCCGTTACATAGTAGGCGCCGTCTGCCTTCTGTTCCATTTGCTGTCGTGAGCCGCGTAAGGCTTCAGCCTTGACGTTTTCTGGTTTCAGTGCTTCTGTCTGAGCAGCTCGTATCTGTGCTGGAAGGCTAGACTGAATCGTAAGCTGTAGCGCTCGCACGCGCCGTGGTAAAGTGTCTTTCCGACTGAGGGCATCAGCCACAACATTGGCTTTGCCTGGATGATACTTGATAGCGCATTCGTAATCGTTAAGTAACTCGACCCATCGTCGTTGACGCATGTTCAAATCCTTCTGCTTAAGGATATGCTCGAGACTCCTGTGATCGGTGTAAATCGTGCACCTGGTACCGTACAGGTAGTGTCGCCATATCTTAAGCGCGAAAACAACAGCTCCCAGCTCTAAATCGTGCGTCGTGTAGTTCCGTTCATGAATCTTCAGTTGACGAGAGGCGTAAGCGATAACCTTGTCGCGCTGCATTAACACACATCCAAGTCCCCGAATGGATGCATCACAATAAACCACGAAGTCGTCTGTGCCCTCAGGCAAAGAGAGGATAGGTGCACTGCAAAGTCTATCCTTTAGGTGCTGAAAAGCAGTCTCCTGGGGTTCTCCCCAGCGATAGGTAACACCCTTCTGTGTCAGTAGTGTAAGCGGCTGAGCAATCTTCGAAAAGTCTCTAATAAACCGTCTGTAGTAACCTGCCAGACCCAAGAATTGGCGTATTTCTGTCGGCGTACGCGGTGCAGGCCAGTTCCTGATCGAGTCTACCTTGGATGGATCGACATGGATCCCATCCTTGTTCACTACGTGGCCTAGAAAATGGACTTCACGAAGCCAGAAGTCGCATTTCGAAAACTTGGCGTACAACTGTTCCTTCCGAAGGAGTTCCAAAATAAGACGAAGATGCTGCTCGTGTTCCTCCTGACTCTTGGAGTAAATCAGAATGTCGTCGATGAATACTATGACGAACTTGTCAAGGTAGGGTTTGCATACTCTGTTCATAAGATCCATAAATACAGCAGGCGCGTTCGTTAACCCGAACGGCATGACAAGAAACTCGTAGTGGCCGTAACGAGTTCTAAGTGCTGTCTTGGAGACGTCCTCATCCCGGACTCTCAGCTGATGATACCCTGACCGTAGGTCTATCTTGGAGTAGTAACACGACACTTGCAACTGGTCGAATAAGTCGTCTATGCGTGGAAGAGGATAACGGTTCTTCACCGTCACCTGGTTGGGTTCCTGGTCGTCTATGCACATCCCGAAGGTACCGTCCTTCTTTCTCACGAATAATACTGGAGCTCCCCAAGGCGAAGAGTTTGGACGAATGTAGTCCTTTTCCAAGAGCTCTCGTAGCTGCTTTGACAGTTCTTCCAGTTCAGTTGAAGTTACGCGATACGGTGCGTGAGCTATAGGTGCTGTCCGGAACTATAGGAATGAGGTCTGTAGGGAACGTCTGACCAACGTGGATAAGATTTACAATCCTGAACTAAGTACAGCTTCTAGACCTTACCATTAACTAACACTACGACACGTTGGGTGTTTAAGGGAGTTGGTGTATGTTCTATCATTCGACTAATTTCAAGGACATATAATTGATATTCACACCCGAGTCAAACAACATAGTAACATAGAAGTCGACAAGAAGAAACTTACCCATTATTACGTTAAGATCGTCCCTTGCATCACCCTGACCCATCCCGATCACACGGCCATGGGCGTCGTTGTTACCATTGTTTCCCCCGTTGCTAACCCCATTTCCGTTCCTGCTTCCATGGTCGTGGTTCTGGTTCCAGTTCAATTGTGGATGGTGTCTCTCATAGTGATCCTTCGTACCATACTGTAGACATTCTCTGAAATTTTGCTGCTGCCACTGAGCTTGTGGGGCTTGAGGCTGTTGTTCCTGACCTACAGGACGTGAGTTTCGACAATCCTTAGCTTCATGACCAATCTTGAGACATCCCTGACATCGTTCCTTGCGACACCGTCCACTGTGGTGTCTGTTACAATAGTTGCACCATGGGTGAATTCCTCGATATCTTTTCTGCCCATGATTACTAGTAAACTGCTGTCCGGGCCAATGGTAGTCATCTGTCTCTTGCTTCTGCGTCAGAGGCTGGACCAAAATCAATCCCGTGCTGCGGTTTTCATCCCACCTACGTTTGTTATCTCTAGAAGTACATGCAGTATCAGTCTCAGCACGCTTTGGTAGTTTGTTCTGTTCTACAGCCTGGTCTGTGAGTCGATGAGCCAGTCGAGTGACTTGCTGGATAGTGCCAAGGTTAGCTGTGGTCATAAGACTCTGAATTTCGGGCACTAGACCCTTGAGATACAGTTCGATGCGCTTGGTGGGAGGGTCTACCATAGTAGGACAAAATGTGGCTAACTCGTTTGATCTCCTCGTATAAGCTTCAATTTCAGACCCCACCATCTGTAGGTTGAGGAACTCTTCCTCTAGTTTGTGGATGTCTTCTCGACTACAAAACTCTTCCTTAATTAAATCCTTAAACTCGTTCCAGGGAGTGGCATTAGCCGCTGCCAGCCCTAACATCTGAACCTGAGCTTCCCACCAGGTTAATGCAGCACCTTCGAGTGTGCTAGTAGCAAACTTCACTCTACGAGACTCAGGGCAATCATGCACCTCGAAGTCAGTTTCGAGCCTTTCGAACCAATGGAGGAGTCCAACCGCTCCCTCCGTGCCGCTGAAGGTACTTGGATGACAGTCCATGAAATTCTTGGAAGTGCAGACTGGTTGCTGTGCTAGTTGACCTATTGTGTACGAATAGGGCAAGGTTTAATTACAGGGGCTAGTTTAGGAGTGTAGGATCTAAAGATCCTAGTGTGTGCTATAACCACAGGATATACCTCCTGCTTGTGCGGCTGCAAGTGCCGCAGCAACTTGAGCTTGAACTAAAGCCTCTAGTTGGGCTTGTGTCATGCTAATTTGTCCAGACATGATCTTCATTGTAACAAGTAGCGTAAGTAAGAATGGTTCGCGAATGGGGCGATGACAGAAAAGAGAAAGCACGTAGGGATTCTCATGCTATAGTATCATGTGTATCTAAGCGTAATGCGAGCAAAGTTCTAAGCAGTTCTAGCAAACAGGCAATAAACATAAACCTTATTACCTAGGATGTCGAGTCTTGCACGTGGAGCGAAGCGTCGTTGTGGATCGTTGAGAGCACTGTACTGGTTATAGTCTGGTTTTAATAAAAAACGTTTTCCCATATTAAAACCAAGTTCTCTATAACCAATGGCTCTGATACCAATCTGTCACACCCCCCCCCCCAAAATCCACCCGCGGAGTACCACCGCTTGGGAGCGTGACTGACCAGGATCAAGCCATCAATCATATCAAACATAGCATTTAATAATAAAAGTAATCAATGTAAATCATCATGACATGATTGATGTTTCAAAACCAAACATCGTTTAAATAGCGGAAGCATAGTATGTAATCTCAAAATAGTTATAAGTTCAGATAAAGTTCATGATCCGTATCCCACAACGACCTGCTCCTCCCTGTGCAAGCTCCATAAATGTACCTAAGGTCCTGCAAGGCATGCAGCAAATAATCAACAACTAGTTGAGCGAGTTCACAGAAAGTAAGTTGGTAGTAATCATGCGTAAGTTCATCTGATAAGGCTTCCCAAGCAAGTGTATTCTATTGGTGAGAAATTCTCACGTTTATCCTTTATATCGGGCTTCCCATTATGGTACTTACTAGACTAACTTCCGACCATGTGTTCTTCTTTACCGAGAACAGGAAAACGTACAGGGTCACGTAGGCTTTACGTGACGTGCCCTTCCCCGAGGACATGGTACGCGTGGGGGCTACGTAGGCTTTACGCAGCGTGGCCTTCCGACCCGGAAGCCAGTGGATGGTATTGGGTTACGTAGGCTTTACGTAACGTGTCCTCCCGACCCGGGAGACATATGGCAAATACTGGGTTACGCAGGCTTTACGTAACGTGTCCTGACTAACCTGAGGACGATGGTCTATAGTCTAGAGTATGCGTAAGTACGAGTAACTCTTCCATATCAAATCATTCCAACCCAATTCCCACCCAGGAATCCCATGCCTTGGCTGTGTGAACTCACCTTGGTTTGCTCGGCAGATACACAAAGAGTACAGGTAGCAAGTAAATGGTCAACCACGTCCTATCATGGTTATTATGCAAGTCAGGTTTTGGCTAAGGTAAAACACGTATAGAACATACAAGATAACATGTTTCGAGCACGCATAGAACATGGTAACACTTAGCAGTCAAGAGCATACTTGTGCGTTCTAACCCTGGCCCAACATAACCCGGCCCAATTATATACCACATAGTAACCTTGTGCGATCCAATGTCTAAGCCCGAAAGGTAATCCGCCCAAATGACATATCAGCCCAAACAGATAAGCAGTCCAATAACATAACAGTCATAAGTCCAATTATTTGGCCCAAACGATTGGGCTCGTGACAGTGAAAGCCCAAAACAGTGTACGTGCAAAGGTGGTCTCGAGTCGCAACCGGCGATCTCGAGTCGCAACCGAGAGTTACGAGTCACAGCAGGGGATTACGAGTCGCAACCGCTGGTTACGAGTCGCAACGGGTGGTTACGGCTTGTCATGGTCTGGTTACGAGTCGCAACGGGACTCGCAACCATGGTTCCGGCTGATGCTGTTGTGTGGTCTCGAGTGGGGTACCGACTCGCAATCCGAGTCGCAACCGAACGTGTAACTGATTTCCTGATTTCCTTAATTATTAACGACATCAACTCCGTGATTTCAGCAAACAGGTTCAACAGTTTCGGAAACAGATCAAGCATGATGATTAACAGTTTCTAATCCACCAATTATCGATCATACAAGGAAATCAAGTATCAAATTCATATGAACCCTAAGCTAATCAACACGTAATCATGAACAATAATCAAACATGCAAGACCTTCAATCGCATTAACAGTGATTCCTATTACTAGCATACACACTAGCATAGCCATAAAATAATTCAACCGATTGATCAAACACCCGATTCCTAACATCATACTATTTTCAAATCTACAATGATTTATATCTACTATGCATGCAAACCGATTATCATGAACATTAAATCTCATCATCCAATACACAATAATCAATCATATAAGCAACATACTAACCGAATAAGGATGGGAACAAGGGATTGATCCGAAGCAAGGAATGATCTACGAAGGAGAGGGTGATCCGAGCACTTGATCTTCGATCACCAAGAATGTTATTGCCGTCGGGTTCCAAGCAAACAAGAGAGAGGTGTCTAGGGTTTGTGTGTGTGTGATTTGTAACAACAATGAGAATCAAAACCCTTACCAAAAGGTTTTGTGTTTGCGAGTGGGGAGTGGGCCGAGCCCACTCGGCTGCCTAATGGATCCGTATACAAGGTGTGGCCCACAAGGCTTGTGTGACCGGTTATAATGTGCGGTTTGGGTTTGGCTCGATTAACATGCAAACATATATCACACAATGCACATAATAACACACGTACTCACATAATTATATAATCAAGTTCACATAATACGTAACATCATAACATTCGTTAACTCAAAGTGTCATATAAGCACGTAACGTTACATCTAAGCAAGTCTAAAGTTCGAGTTGTCACATGCTTCCCCACACCCTTCTAAACCATTCCGAAACCCTAAAATGTCATCCTCTCTCACCATCCCTTCTGTCGTACTTTTAATTCATATTCAAATGCGTCGCCTGCACCGGATATTTCAGATCAATCGCATTTCCATTTACATTTATCACACCTAAGCCCTCAGATTCAGCCTCATTTTTCAATTTCCTCTTCCTCTCGGATCTTGAATTTGAATTTTGACGCAGATGATTTACAATATTTGTTTATGGATTGCAGTCTAAGCGTACCAATTTACATGCAAAGTTCGAATAAACTTCATCATAATCGTCTTTATTTGAAGAAAATTGTGTATTGATTTGCAAATCGTTCGACTTGAAAATTAGAATTACTGTTAGACGATTCAGTAATCTGATTCTGGGTTTTGCTGTGTGAATCAGGTATGAGCTGTTGAAAAACAGTTTATAGTGCTGATAATCATTCATGTATTTGCTTCTGATTTCTTAATTATGAACATTAATTTGTCTATATGAATGAAGAAGTGTTTCTAGGGCATTTTATTGTTTATGTATTTGCTTTTCATTTCATAAATTTGAACAATTAATCTATTTATTTTAATGAAAAATGGATTTTAGGGCTTATAAATTTGAACATTAATGATTCTCTAAATGTCGTCTAGTTGGTTATTAGACTTATATTTGATATCAAAATCCCTTGGAAATATGATGTAGATCTGTTGATGGTTTTCTTCCATATGGATTTGTTGATTGTGAGATGCCGTTAAAATTATATAGTATAAGCTATTTGCAAGAAAAGATTATGTAGTAAAGATTAGAATATGAATATCAAGTATGGTACCTTTTCAAACTGCATCTGTTCAAAGTAACATTGGTTTAATTATGACTGGTTTTGTAGTTTGAAACTATGAGTTTCATGGATAATGAGTATTGAATCTGTAAATTAGTGCAAGGACATGAGTTAAGATAATATTTATATGCGATCCGAAAATTAAAAAAAAAATTTAACGTGTTGAATTAAATTTTCAATAATATATTTAAATATTTTAAATGAATGGTTTCTCGTTTCCTCATATTTTTGGTGTTCTCTGTTGAACCCAACCCTCGTTCACTATTTAAAAAAATAATCAAAATTTTGGCATATAAAGATGTGTTGAAGCTATTTTAATAAAAACTGATTCTTTTTTTATAAATTTTTTTTACCATTTTAAAGTGTTTTTTAAGCATTTTTTTATTTTTAAGTTTTAGATTTTTTTTTTAAATTTCTACATGTATTTATATGCATAAATCCGAAAATTTTAATTTTTTTAACATGTTAAATTATTTTTTATGATATATTTCACTTGTTAAATAATGGTTTCTCGATTTCCGACATTCTTTGTGTTCCCCACTGAACCTAACCCTCGTTCACTATTTTAAAAATTAATTTTTTTCAATTTATTTTTTTGAGGTTTTTACATATAAAGATGTTTTGAAGTCATTTTATTAAAAATCATTTATGTAAAAAAGAAATTGATACCTTTTTAAAGTGTTTTTAAGTATGTTTTTATTTTTTAGTTTTTGATTTTTTTTTATTAAATAGACCTGCACATGTATTTATATGTAAAAGATCTGAAAATAAAAAAAAAACAATTTAACATGTTAAATTAAATTTTCTATAATATATTTAATATGTTAAATGAATGGTTTCTCGTTTACCCACATTTTTGGTGTTCTCCGTTGAACCCAACCCTCGTTCACTATTTAAAAAAAATAATCAAAATTTTGGCATATAAAGATGTGTTTTGAAGCTATTTTAATTAAAAAAAAACAATTTTTTACCTTTTTAAAGTGTTTTTTAAGCATGTTTTTATTTTTAAGTTTTTTTAATTTTTTAAAAAAACTTCCATTTAACATGTATTTATATGCAACAGATCCGAAAATTTTAATTTTTTTAACATGTTAAAATATTTTTTGTGATACATTTCACTTGTTAAATAAATGATTTCTTAGTTTTCAACATTTTTTGTGTTCCCAACTGAACCCAACCCTCGTTCACTATTTTAAAAATTGTTTTTTATTTTCAAGTTTTTTTGAAGTTTTTGCATATAAAGATGTGTTGAAGCCATTCTAAAAAAATCATTTATGTAAAAAAGAAATTGTTACCTTTTTAAAGTGTTTTTAAGTACATTTTTTTTAGTTTTTGTCTTTTTATTAAAAAGACCTGCACATGTATTTATATGCAAAAGATCTGAAAATTAAAAACAATAATTTAACATGTTAAATTAAATTTTTCTGTAATTTATTTAACATGTTAAATGAATGGTTTCTCGGTTCCCCACATTTTTGGTGTTCTTTGTTGAACCCAACCCTTGTTCACTATTTAAAAAATAATAATCAAAATTTTGGCATATAAAGAAAGATGTGTTTTGAAGCTATTTTAATAAAAAATCATTTTTTGTAATAAAATAATTTGTTACCTTTTTAAAGTGTTTTTTAAGCATGTTTTTATTTTTAAGTTTTTGATTTTTTTTTTTAAAACTTGTACATGTATATATATGCAAAAGATCCGAAAATTTAATTTTTTTTAACATGTTAAAATATTTTTTATGATATATTTCACTTGTTAAATAAATGGTTTCTCAATTTCCGACATTTTTTGTGTTCTCCACTGAACTCAACCCTCGTTCACTATTTTAAAAATTATTTTTTTCAAAATTTTTTGAAGTTTTTGCATATAAAAACGTGTTGAAGCCATTCTAATAAAAAATCATTTATGTAGAAAAGAAATTGTTACCTTTTTAAAGTGTTTTTAAGTACATTTTTTTTAGTTTTTTTATTTTTTTATTAAAAAGACATGCACATGTATTTATATACAAAAGATCTGAAAATTAAAAAAAAAAAACAATTTGACATGTTAAATTAAATTTTATATAATATATTTAACATGTTAAATAAAGTTTCTTGGTTCCCCATATTTTTGGTGTTTTCCGTTGAACCCAACCCTCGTTCACTATTTAAAAAAATAATCAAAACTTTGGCATATAAAGATGTGTTTTGAAGTTATTTTAATAAAAAATCATTTCTTTGTAATAAAATAATTTGTTACCTTTTTTAAGTGTTTTTTAAGCATGTTTTTATTTTTAAGTTTTTGAATTTTTTTTAAACTTGTACATGTATATATATGCAAAAGATCCGAAAATTTAATTTTTTTAACATGTTAAAATATTTTTTATGATATATTTCACTTGTTAAATAAATGGTTTCTCAATTTCCGACATTTTTTGTGTTCCCCACTGAACTCAACCCTCGTTCACTATTTTAAAAATTATTTTTTTCAATTTTTTTTTGAAGTTTTTGCATATAAAAATGTGGTGAAGCCATTCTAATAAAAAATCTTTTATGTAGAAAAGAAATTGTTACCTTTTTAAAGTGTTTATAAGTACATTTTTATTTTTTTAGTTTTTGATTTTTTTTATTAAAAAGACATGCACATGTATTTATATACAAAAGATCTGAAAATTAAAAAAAAACAATTTGACATGTTAAATTAAATTTTATATATTATATTTAACATGTTAAATGAATAGTTTCTTGGTTCCCTACATTTTTGGTGTTTTCCGTTGAACCCAACCCTCGTTCGCTATTTTGAAAAAAATAATCAAAATTTTGGCATATAAAGATGTGTTTTGAATCTATTTTAATAAAAAAATAATTTGTTACATTTTTAAAGTGTTTTTAAGCATGTTTTTATTTTTAAGTTTTTTAATTTTATAAAAAGCTTCCACTTAACATGTACTATATGCAACAGATCCAAAAATTTTAATTTTTTTAACATGTTAAAATATTTTTTTGTGATACATTTCACTTGTTAAATAAATGATTTCTCAGTTTTCAACATTTTTTGTGTTCCCCACTGAACCCAACCCTCGTTCACTATTTTAAAAATTGTTTTTTTTCAAATTATTTTTGAAGTTTTTGCATATAGAGATGTGTTGAAGCCATTCTAAAAAAATCATTTATGTAAAAAAGAAATTGTTACCTTTTTAAAGTGTTTTTAAGTACATTTTTATTTTTTTAGTTTTTTTTTATTAAAAAGACCTGCACATGTATTTATATGCAAAAGATCTGAAAATTAAAAACAATAATCTAACATGTTAAATTAAATTTTTCTGTAATATATTTAACATGTTACATGAATGGTTTCTTAGTTCCCCACATTTTTGGTGTTCTTCGTAGAACCCAACCCTTGTTCACTATTTAAAAAATAATAATCAAAATTTTGGCATATAAAAATGTGTTTTGAAGCTATTTTAATAAAAAAATCATTTTTTTGTAATAAAATAATTTGTTACTTTTTTAAAGTGTTTTTTAAGCATGTTTTTATTTTTAAGTTTTTGAATTTTTAAAAAACTTGTACATGTATATATATGCAAAAGATCCGAAAATTTATTTTTTTAACATGTTAAAATATTTTTTATGATATATTTCACTTGTTAAATAAATGGTTTCTCAATTGCCGACATTTTTTGTGTTCTCCACTAAACTCAACCCTCGTTCACTATTTTAAAAATTATTTTTTTCAAAAATTTTTGAAGTTTTTGCATATAAAAATGTGTTGAAGCCATTCTAATAAAAAATCATTTATGTAGAAAAGAAATTGTTACCTTTTTAAAGTGTTTTTAAGTACATTTTTATTTTTTTAGATTTTGATTTTTTTTTAAAAAGACATGCACATGTATTTATATACAAAAGATCTGAAAATTAAAAAAAAACAATTTGACATGTTAAATTAAATTTTATATAATATATTTAACATGTTAAATAAATAGTTTCTTGGTTCCCCACATTTTTGGTGTTCTCCGTTGAACCCAACCCTCGTTCACTATTTAAAAAAATAATCAAAACGTTGGCATATAAAGATGTGTTTTGAAGCTATTTTAATAAAATATCATTTTTTAATAAAATAATTTGTTACATTTTTATAGTGTTTTTAAGCATTTTTTTATTTCTAAGTTTTTGAATTTTTTTAAAAAACTTCTACATGTATATATATGCAAAAGATCCGAAAATTTTAATTTTTTTAACATGTTAAAATATTTTTATGATATATTTTGACTTGTTAAATAAATGTTTTCTCAATTTCTGACATTTTTTGTGTTCCCCACTGAACCCAACCCTTGTTCACTATTTTAAAAATTGTTTTTTTTTCAATTTTTTTTTAAAGTTTTTGCACATAGAGATGTGTTGAAGCCATTCTAATAAAAAAATCATTTATGTAAAAAAGGAATTGTTACCTTTTTAAAGTGTTTTTAAGTACATTTTTATTTTTTTTAGTTTTTGTTTTTTTATTAAAAAGACTTGCACATGTATTTATATGCAAAAGATCTGAAAATTAAAAAAAAATAATTTAACATGTTAAATTAAATTTTTCTGTAACATATTTAACATGTTAAATGAATGGTTTCTCGGTTCCCCACATTTTTGGTGTTCTTCGTTGAACCCAACCCTCGTTCACTATTTAAAAAATAATAATCAAAATTTTGGCATATAAAGATGTGTTTTGAAGCTATTTTAATAAACAAATCATTTTTTTGTAATAAAATAATTTGTTACCTTTTTAAGTGTTTTTTAAGCATGTTTTTATTTTTAAGTTTTTTATTTTTTTTAAATTGTACATGTATATATATGCAAAAGATCCGAAAATTTAATTTTTTTAACATGTTAGAATATTTTTTATGATATATTCACTTGTTGAAAATAAATGGTTTCTCAATTTCCGATATTTTTTGTGTTCCCCACTGAACTCAACCCTCGTTCACTATTTTAAAAATTATTTTTCTTCAAATTTCTTTGAAGTTTTTGCATATAAAAATGTGTTGAAGCCATTCTAATAAAAAATCTTTTATGTAGAAAAGAAATTGTTACCTTTTTAAAGTGTTTTTTAGTACATTTTTATTTTTTTAGTTTTTGATTTTTTATTAAAAAGACATGCACATGTATTTATATACAAAAGATCTGAAAATTAAAAAAAAAAACAATTTGACATGTTAAATTAAATTTTATATATTATATTTAACATGGTAAATGAATAGTTTCTTGCTTCCCTACATTTTTGGTGTTCTCCGTTGAACCCAACCCTTGTTCACTATTTAAAAAAAATAATAATAAAATTTTTGGCATAAAAAGATGTGTTTTGAAGCTATTTTAATAAAAAAAATAATTAGTTACCTTTTTAAAGTGTTTTTTAAGCATTTTTTATTTTTAAGTTTTTTAATTTTTTTTTTAAAAAACTTCCATTTAACATGTATCTATATGCAACAGATCCGGAAATTTTAATTTTTTTTAACATGTTAAAATATTTTTTGTAATACATTTCACTTGTTAAATAAATGATTTCTCAGTTTTCAACATTTTTTGTGTCCCCCACTGAACCCAACCCTCGTTCACTATTTTAAAAATTATATTTTTTTTAATATTTTTGAAGGTTTTGCATATAAAGATGTGTTGAAGCCATTCTAATAAAAAAATCATTTATGTAAAAAAGAAATTGTTACCTTTTTAAAGTGTTTTTAAGTACATTTTTATTTTTTTTTAGTTTTTGTTTTTTTATTAAAAAGACCTGCACATGTATTTATATGCAAACGATGTGAAAAATAAAAAAAATAATTTAACATGTTAAATTAAAATTTTCTATCATATATTTAACATGTTAAATGAATGGTTTCTCGGTTCCCCACATTTTTGGTGTTCTTCGTTGAACCCAACCCTCGTTCACTATTTAAATAATAATAATCAAAATTTTGGCATATAAAAATGTGTTTTGAAGCTATTTTAATAAAAAATCATTTTTTGTAATAAAATAATTTGTTACCTTTTTAAAGTGTTTTTTAAGCATGTTTTTATTTTTAAGTTTTTGAATTTTTTTTAAACTTGTACATGTATATATATGCAAAAGATCCGAAAATTTAATTTTTTAACATGTTAAAATATTTTTTATGATATATTTCACTTGTTAAATAAATGGTTTATCAATTTCCGCCATTTTTTGTGTTCCATTGAACCCAACCCTCGTTCACTATTTTAAAAATTATTTTTTTTTTTCAAATTTTTTGAAGTTTTTGCATATAAAAATGTGTTGAAGCCATTCTAATAAAAAATCATTTATGTAGAAAAGAAATTGTTACCTTTTTAAAGTGTTTTTAAGTAAATTTTTATTTATTTAATTTTCGATTTTTTTTATTAAAAAGATATGCACATGTATTTGTATACAAAAGATCTGAAAATTAAAAAAAAAAAAACAATTTGACATGTTAAATTAAATTTTATATATTTTATTTAACATGTTAAATGAATAGTTTCTTGGTTCCCCACATTTTTGGTGTTCTCCGTTGAACCCAACCCTCGTTCACTATTTAAAAAAAATAATCAAAATTTTGGCATATAAAAATGTGTTTTGAAGCTATTTTAATAAAAATCATTTTTTGTAATAAAATAATTTGTTACCTTTTTAAAGTGTTTTTTAAGCATGTTTTCATTTTTAAGTTTTTGAATTTTTTTTTTTAAAACTTCTACATGTATATATATGCAAAAGATCCGAAAATTTATTTTTTTTTAATATGTTAAAATATTTTTTATGATATATTTCACTTGTTAAATAAATGGTTTCTCAATTTCCGACATTTTTTGTGTTCCCTACTGAAGCCAACCCCCGTTCACTATTTTAAAAATTATTTTTTTTAAAATTTTTGAAGTTTTTGCATATAGAAATGTGTTGAAGTCATTCTAATAAAAAATCATTTTTGTAAAAAAGAAATTGTTACCTTTTTAAAGTGTTTTTAAGTATGTTTTTATTTTTTAGTTTTTTGATTTTTTTTTAATTAAAAAGACCTGCACATGTATTTATATATGCAAAAAATCTAAAAATTAAAAAAAATTAACATGTTAAATTAAATTTTCTATAATATATTTAACATGTTAAATGAATGGTTTCTCGATTCCCCACATTTTAATGTTCTCCGCTGAACCCAACCCTCGTTCGCTATTTAAAAAAATAATCAAAATTTTGGCATATAAAGATCTTTTTTGAAGCTATTTTAATAAAAAAATCATTTTTTTGTAATAAAATAATTTGTTACCTTTTTAAAGTGTTTTTTAAGCATGTTTTTATTTCTAAGTTTTTGAATTTTTTTTTTAAAAAAGTTCTACATGTATATATATGCAAAAGATCTGAAAATTTTAATTTTTTTAACATGTTAAAATATTTTTTATGATATATTTCACTTGTTAAATAAATGGGTTCTCAATTTCCGACATTTTTTGTGTTCCTCACAGAACCCAACCCTCGTTCACTATTTTAAAAATATTTTTTTTTCATTTTTTTTGAAGTTTTTTGCATATAAAAATGTGTGGAAGCCATTCTAATAAAAAACATTTATGTAGAAAAGAAATTGTTACCTTTTTAAAGTGTTTTTAGGTATGTTTTTATTTTTTTTAGTTTTTGATTTTTTTATTAAATAGACATGCACATGTATTTATATACAAAAGATATGAAAATTAAAAAAACAATTTAGCATGTTAAATTAATTTTTCTATAATATATTTAACATGTTAAATGAATGGTTTATTGGTTCCCCACATTTTTAGTGTTCTCCGTTGAACCTAACTCTCGTTCACTGTTTAAAAAAAATCTAAATTTTGGCATATAAATATGTGTTTTGAAGTTATTTTAATAAAAAATTACTTTTTGTAATAAAATAATTTGTTACCTTTTTAAAGTGTTTTTTAAGCATGTTTTTATTTTTAAGTTTTTGAATTTTTTTTGAAAACTTCTACATGTATATATATGCAAAAGATCCGAAAATTTAATTTTTTTAACTTCTTAAAATATTTTTTATGAGATATTTCACTTGTTAAATAAATGGTTTCTCAATTTTTGACATTTTTTGTGTTCCCCACTGAACCCAACCCTCTTTCATTATTTTAAAAATTGTTTTTTTTTCAATTTTTTTTGAAGTTTGTGCATATAAAAATGTGTTGAAGCCATTCTAATAAAAAATCATTTATGTAAAAAAGAAATTGTTACCTTTTTAAAGTGTTTTTAAGTGCGTTTTTATTTTTTTAGTTTTTGATTTTTTTTATAAAAAAGACATGCACATGTAAAAATATGAAAATTAAAAAAAAAACAATTTAACATGTTTAATTAAATTTTCTATAATATATTAATATGTTAAATGAATGGTTTCTTGGTTTCGCACATGTTTTGATACCAACTCTCGTTCACCATTTTAAAAATTATTTATTTTCTCTTTTTTTTGAAGTTTTGTGTAAAAGCCACTCTGATTAAAAAAAATCATTTTTGTAAAAAAAAAAAGATTGTTACCTTTTTTTAAGTATTTTTGAGCATATTTTTATTTTTTGATTTTTTTATTAAAAGATTTCTATATGTATTTATATGCAAAATATCTGAAAATTAAAAAAAATATAATAATTTTTAACATGTTAAATTAAATTTTTATGATATATTTAACATGTTAAATGTATGGTTTCTCGGTTACTCACCTTTTTGGTGTTCCCGGTTAAACCCAACCCTCGTTCACTTTTTTTTTTTACCTTTTTATGATACTTTTAACATGTTAAATAAACCCAACGCTCATTCACTTTTTTTTTTACTTTTTTCATGATACTTTTAACATGTTAAATGTAAGGTAAATTAATTTAAACATGTATAATATAAATTTTGTGATTTTCTTAAAAATAAACACGTTTGGCAAAGTGAAAAACTAAACAAAAAAGTAAATTTAATTTTTTTTTGAATGGCTAGAATTTTATTAATCATCAAAACAAATCCCATTGTATAACGGTTGGCTACTAGTAAGGCACTAGTGCAGCCAAACCCCTAGCATGTTCACATATTTTACCTATTACAAACTCACCCAAAACAAACAAACGAAAAACAAGCACTACAGAAAAGAAAAAGAACACCATTTCGCCCATTCCATCTCCTTCGTGGCTGCTGCTGGTGGAGTTAATGCCTTATGTTATTGCGATTTTGAGGGTGTTTTGAGAATCTTTAATGAAAAGAGAATAAAAACAACCAAATAAGAAGCAAAGTTGATATTTCTACTTATTAAACTGGAAAAAAAAGGTCGGAAGTCGGCGACATGTAGCTACATCCTTACATGTAGGAAACCAATAATCCAAATGCAATAGTTAGAAGGAAAGGATATACTTTTAAATTATAAAACTTGCAACTATGACTTAAAGTCATAGTAACTCAATAATCAGTTGACTGAGTTGTGTAGCAAACTGATCCGGTCAGAACCTCTGTTGACTGAGTTGATCACAGTTGACCCAGCCTTGACCCGGTCGCCAGAGTTGACTGGGTTAACCGTCCCTTTGACTCGTTTCCATCAATCCTGTGCTTAGATCCCCAATCTAAAACTGGTTTTGCTGCAAGAAATACAATACCACATTTGCACGAGTCTTGATTTATGCTTATAGTATTTAAGATTTTTTATAGCTAGAGATGACCAGTACTTTAACGTTTTCTCTTCTGACTTATACTTCTAGGAGGTTCCTTAACCTTATAAGTGAACACAACAAGTCCGCTTGCCACAACAACAAACTCTACACATTGTAAGACTAGCATGTCGAGCCGGGGGTCTCACTAAAAGCATCATCTCTATTCCTACGGGGTAGAGGTAAGGCTGTCTATATCTTACTCTCCTCAGAACCTACCTTAGCTTTTCAAATCACTTGTTATCGCTTAGTTGCACTTAGCCTGGTTGTATCACACCAGAATGTTGACGGTTCTCAAGCCAGCGTGGTAAGGAAAGTGCCTACGTGTTTCGTGAAGCTCTTACTCTGAGAATTTACAGGTATATTTACGCCACAAACTCAACAGGATTCCATGGCGTTTTCAAATCTCCTTCAGGCTTCAGATGCATTTCTATGAGACTATAGGTTACATATGTGCTTTGTAGGTTATTTGAGAAAAGCGGCGCATATGGTGCACCGTTCAATGAAGACGAGTGGGAAGATGATCTTCTCAAGCCATTGTTGGTCTAGTTAGTGCTTTCATCACAGCAAATCATAAACATAAGGGTCCAACCATGATGGACATGATTGAACTAGATTTATCAGTTGTCATAATTTCTACAACGGAGTCTACAAGCACACTGAACCACAAGTAGGAAAGTTTAGCTTACTATAGACATGAGTGAACCAGGTACATCTAGTGTCACAATTTCTACAAACGAGCCTATAAACATGCTGAACTACAAGCAACAAGGTCTAGCTACAATGAGCATGATTGAACCTGGTTCATCTAGTGGCACACTTTTTGCAAACGAACCTACAAACACATTGAACTCTAAATGAAAGGGTCCAGCTATGAGGGACATGACTAAACCAGGTTCATCTGCTGTCACATTTTCTGCAAACAAGCGTTATAAGCCTACAAGCACACTGAACTACAAACAAAAAGATCCAGCTACAACGAACGAGTGTACAAAAACACTGAACTGCAAGCAGAAAGGTCCAGCTACAACGAACATGACTGTGCCTCAAACTACACATGGTGTGTCTGTCACTGTTGGCACGCAAGTAGCTTTCATCATTGTAAAAAGTAAAAACTGCAAAAAATATTTTAAAGCAATACATTTGATGTAGTGTGCCAAGGCGCTTAGGCCGAGCCTAGAGCCCGAGACATCGACCAAACCTAGAGTCGACATGAATTGAATTATTGTGCTCATTTCATCAAGGAAACACCTCATTTTGACATAAATTTACATGTTAAAACTCATATTTGCATGTAAAAAAACTCATCTTACATACATATTTACTTCTAAAATTAATATTTTGAAACACTATCAGTACATGATCTCATACACATTCAAAACAGTCACAAAACACTAATTATGAAGCACTTTAAAGTTTAACCAACAAGTAGCCGTGAACAGTTAATTAAAGTTTAATGGATAAAGCCGGTCATTAAGGCATTTTATCGAACACTTGGTAGACGCAGGCACATGATGCGAAGTTACCTCAAACTCGGATATTCTAAAACAATTAGCCCTAAACACAACACAACACAAAATCAAGACCTAATATTGTAGAAGGATAAGAGAAAGCAGGATCTAGAATCCGAATCACTAAAACTTATTCTGAAATAATATAACATGTAAAAAAAACTCAATATTGCAAATACTAACATGTAAAAAACAAGATTTTACATAAAACAATTTGGCAAATCACATTAAACAACTATGAATGCTTATTATCTAGAAAACTTTATGGGTCTTAGAACAAAATCATAAGGAATTCGTTATAAACTACATAGTCTAGTTAAGGTAATTTGAAATCACTATTAAAACAAACAAGATGAAGTGTAGATTGAACCACATTGATTCACCGGCGCCATTCACAAAGATTAGAAGCCTTAATTGTGGTGGTGATAGAGATTGCGATTTCTGCGGTGGAGATCAGGTTTTACATACAGAAAGCATGTGTATTTAACTGTACAAAAGAGGTGAAGGAGGGACGACGGTGAGAGGTGGTGATGGCGGTGGAAAGGCGGAGGTGAAAGGGGGCGGTGGAGGAGGGATGAACGGCAAACTACGCAATACTCCAGTGACCTAATTCAAACTTTTCAAAAATGCCAAAAATACCCCTCCGCGTTTTTAAGCCTTAAAAAATCTAATCTAATCTAAGCCCTTGATTAAGTTAATCTAAGGGTGTTCCCCTGTTCCCCACTTTTTTGTTGTTCCCCAATGAACCTCACACTATACATATATGCATATATATATATATATATACATATATATATATGTATATATATACATATATAGGTATATATATGTATATATATATATATACATATATATATATATAGTGGAGGGTTCAAATGAGAAGAAAAATTTTGTAAGAATAAAAAGAATAAGTTGTAAACCAATAGAAATGCTCTATTTTACTTCATTTAATATGTGTATTTAATGTTATTAATAAGGGTATATAGGTAAATTTCTAATTGTAATTAATTAGCTAACTAATGAAACTTGTAACTCACTTTTAAATATAGTCTTTCAAGATAAAATAATTTAGGGTGAAGGACAATTTTCGACATGTGTAGGATAAATTTTAGTATGTGTAGGATAAATTCTTAAATGTGTATGATAAATTTAGATATGCGTAGGGTACATTTCGGTAAGTATAAGATGTATGTAGGATAAATTTTGAAATGTGTAGGATAAAATGTTTTTTACTTTATTAATGAGAGATAACATAATTAATGGGAGGAGTTATAAACTATTTAATGTTTTACCATTATCCCCTTTCTTCTTTTTCTTCTCACATTAAATTTCTTCTCAAATGAACCATCCTATATATATATAGTGTGAGATTCATTGGGGAACACTAAAAAAGTGGGGAACAGCGGGGAACCAACTCAAACGAACCCCGATTGGACTCATTCCAGTGGCGTTGAAACCGTCTCGTCGAACCCTAACTAGGATCTCTTAACCCTAAACCCTAAATCATAACCCCTAAACCCTAAATATATTAGGGTTTGGCTTTTAGGGTTTAGCTTTAGGGTTTAGCCTTAGGGTTTAGCTTTAGGGATTAGAGTTTTGCTTTAGGGTTTAGGGTTTAGCTTTAGGTTTAGCCTTTAGGGTTTAGCTTTTAGGGTTTATAGTTTAGATTTTACGGTTTAGCTTAGGTTTTAACCTTATTTTTTAACTTTAGGGATTAGAGTTTAGGAGTTAGGATTTAGGGTTTAGGGTTAAGAGATCTTAGTTAGGGTTCGACGAGCCGGTTCCAACGCCGCTGAATGAGTCCAATCAGAGTTCGTTTGAGCCAGTTCCCCGCTGTTCCCCACTTTTTTAGTGTTCCTCAATGAACATTCCCCTATATATATATATATATATATATATATATATATATATATATATATATAGGATAAGGATCCGTTAGGAACCACCCTTTATTGCGAGAACCGCGAGAACCAATGTGAACATATGGCATTATTGTAAATATATTGAACTATAACATAAGACACGTCCCCTGTTTTAGGGTTTCTCCGGTTCAATTCATTCATTCCCAAACCACAATCTGCATCATCAGTAGCGACACATTGATGGATCATGGCTGTTTACGGCGGCGTACAGGCGGCGCACAAGAGTGTACCGTGGTTCTCACGGCAGTAAACAACGGTCGATCCCACAAATTTCAGGGTTCGTTCGTATCTCATCGGCCGTTCACGGATTTCACGGTGGAGCGGCATTCGACATTCACGGGTTCCACGGCGGGGCATAAGTCGGCGGTGGTGATGGTCTGGTGGTGGTGACCATGACAACTGTGTGTCTAGGGTTCCGACGAGGGTACCCGTGTCTCTCATAGTGTCTCTCATCGACCGATCTAGATACAGAATGGGACACTTGAATGTTATCTTGAACAACCGCAACGTCATTGACTTGAATCGGCCGATCCAGATACAGAATGGGACACTTGAAGGTGATCTTGAAGTCAGAGACTTGAATCAGAGACTTGAATCGGTGTTCCAGTGAGAATTCAGGTATTCTCTTTTCGTCTGCATCTCTCCATTTTTATGCAGATCGGTTCATCGTGCAGTTAGTGGGCGAGCGTGAAGGAGATGGGCAGTGACTGTAGGTTCACCACCGTCAATCCAACATCGCGGTCACAACTACACCACCGGACCATCCTGGATGGGTCACTGCGGATTGGACATTTGTAAGTTTTTATTATTGTGTAAATCGGTGTTAATTTTAAGTTTTTTTTTCCTGTCCGTATGTTGCTTTTGAATTATTACATTTACTATATTTGAAGTGCTTATGTAAAAGTGAATAAAAATGACGTCAAGAGGAGATGAGATTGCTCTGATTGGCATAATTCAGTGTTTCTCATCTTTATAAGTTTTTTGTGACTGATATGCACATGTGCATTGCAGTTTATACGGTTTGAGACTAAAAGGTATTATACATCTATACTTGTAAATTATCTATACTTGTGAATTATACTACTGCATTAAAATGATAAGCAATAAATTATACTGCATTGAATGATATGTAAATGTGCATTATGTTGACAAATACATTATGTCGTTATATATTAAATGATAATGCACATGTGCATTATGTGACAATTACATTATGCACGTGTGCATTATGTAGACATTATTATGTTGACAACTACATTGTGCACATTTGTGCACATGTGCATTATCATTTAATGCACACATACAAGGTATTATGACTGTAAACGATGTTTATACTTTTGTACATGATATTGTATTAAATGATGTGCACATGTGCATTATATTGACTGTAAATGATGTTGTATTAAATTATATACACATGTGCATCATGTTGATTGTAAATGATATTGTATTAACTTATATGCACATGTGCATTATGTTGAAAATTATACCATGTCGTTGATGTATGGATCCTCTTTATGTATGGATTCTGAACAGGTGTCTTATGGATGACTATCCAATTATGTACAAAATGGCATTAAACAAAGGGTCTTGGGTGGCGGACAACTACCACTACAAAAAAATGTCATATAGTGACATACAAAAAGTGCCACAAAACAACAAAAAAAGTGCCACTAAAAACACCAGTAGGAATGGGCGGCACACGAAAAAGTGCCACTAGAAGTGCTGACGCTATAGCCTTTAAGTGTCACTTTCTCAATCTGCCGCACAAAGTATATAGGCTTTTAGTGGCACTTTTTTTTCTGCCACTACAAACTTTTGGGCTTTTTGTGGCACATATTTTTTCCACAAAAATCACATCAAATTATTTATCATATTAATTTTTATTGATTACAATTATTATTTATTTACATTAAAAATAAAATAGTAAAATGTAGAAATCATAATAATATAATCAATTCAATTAAAAAGTTCAATCAATCATCTTCCAAAGATTCCAAATGTTTGCAACGAAATAACTAATTAAATCTCAACCTAAGTCTAAATATCGAACATACAAAATAAATATTCAAAAAATGTTTGAACAAAAACTCAAAACTCCATTGCGTTCATGAATCTTTTTCACAATCTTCATTCGAGTAAAATATTCATTGTGTTAACTCTTTCTTAGCAATCGTATTTCCCACTTCATAGTTGTTCCCTGCACTTACTCCTTACTGTCGCCGCATCAGCCAATTCACTATATTCAACCTGAAATTTCACAATTCATGTTCAAATGATTAGATCTCATAACCATAGCCATTAAAGATGTAACAGCAATTACACTACAGGAAAACAGAGCTTAACAAACACAAACACAGTGAATGACGAGAATAGTAAGTAGTATGCAATAATTATACTTTATACAAACCTAAAGCAAATCAACCTTGCGACTCCGAAATTCCCAACACCAAGCTCTTTCAATGTCGGTTACATTGGCTTCGCATGTGAAATGGCATTACTGTATTTAGGAAACAAGTTAGTAAACATTTAAAAGACTTGATTGTAAACGTGCAAAAAAATCCAATAAAGCTCTCAATTGATCCTTTCTAGCAATATACATGTGACAAAAAGTTGATGACAGTTGGTGTAAAAATGCATAAAAGTCAATGTAGTTCTCAGTTTTTTATACACCTAGCATATAAAATCATAATCGTATGAGAAGCAACTTGATTAATCTGAGATATTTTCTCTCTGTTAATTAAAAAAAGTTTATTTCTTCTACATCTAAGTTCGAATCAGGTGTACGAAAGCCGTAAGGGTAACCGAATAACTCACCAGAGTCGCAGTCACCGCCTCTGCTGCCGGATTTGTAAAGTCAGACAGATCGGGACCTGCAGTGTCCAGTAGCAGGGTGTCCAAAGTTTTCATCTTTTTTTGACAACCCAAACTGGGTTGTTAAAAAAACATACCTTAAAAAAATAACAATTTTGCTATTATAGCATATTTGAAGATTAACAGAAAACTATACAAAGCAAGAAATTCAAGCAAATAAAAGAATGTTATGTTTGATTTAAAACGTAAAGAAAATAAAAATGGATCTTTATTACATGAACTAAATAAACAAGTAAAAAAAAGTTAAAATTCAATATACAATAAAATATTTTTTTAAAGTGATAGCAAAAGAAGTAACAATATCAAACAATATAACAATCATTTTCTTTATAATAGATCAAATAAACTAGTAATAAAAAATAAAAAAAATAACTATTTAATAGTTTTCGTTGTATTTGTATTTTTTTGGGCTATTAGACATAGCCATTAGTTCATGCGTTCATGTTTAATGTTGTAAGATCGCGATCAGACCCGAATGAGTCGTTCAGAGATGTTCTACTTTGTTTCAGGTGCGGAAAACAAGAAACAAAGCTAGGAAAAGCTGATTCTTCACTTAATCTACTGATTGTATTGATATGACAACGATTACAGCTCAAGGCAGCACTTCGGTATGGAATTCGTACAATCGATACACTGATTTCGCTCATGACACATATATATAGTGTCTGAGATTTCGCTCCAAGGACCACATGTCCATATAAGCGAAATCATCTTGTACATATAAGCGAAATCAGCAACTAACATAACCCTATGAGCGAAATCAGCTCTCTAAACACAATACACTTCCTATTTTCTCATAAATCGTGCACTAATCTATACAATTTAATGTAAGACTCGATCCAAGACGAAGTCGACAGATGTAGTGCACCAACAAATGTGTTATCTGTTATTTATAATTTACATATTGTAGAATATTTGTTTGGCATTGGCTCTTACCAACTTTACACAAATGAAAGCGATAAATTTTGAAAACTAGACAACGTCAAAATTAATTTTGAAAAAATATGTATATATTACATTAAATTAAGATAGTATATTATGTTGTTTATACTTAAAAGAATAAAAGAAATATACTTTTTTTTAAAGAGAATGGTAACCGGTACCGAATTTCACGAACCGACTTGATTTTCGGTACGGATTCCGTACCATTCGTTAGGCAAAGTTAGACCCTATGTTGTCAAAGGCGCAAAAGGTGGTTAGGCAAGGCAAGGCCTAGGTGCCTAAGTCCGTACCGTCTTTGGTCGCCCGAGCGCCCGGGTTCGCTTGACATAGCACAAAGTGTTATACGACAACAGAATGAACACAAGAAAAAATGTCAACTAGTGTTGCTAATGGATGACAAAGTTGGTGGGTCAGCTAGTCTTGGTAAGGATTCAACTTGTTAGAATATGAAGTATATACAGCAAGGGTGACAAGAATATGATTACAGATGGTAATTTTTTTAACACAAGAATAAAATGCCATATAATGCTATAGTACTCTTACCTTGAAGTCAAGAGACAGGTATATATACCATAAGTTCATTGATTGCAGCCAATAGTATTGTTGAACTGTACCTGTAGTAATAAAGTGTATTCAATAACTACAAAACTAGTGGGAATTCTTTAGGATAATTCAAACTAATTCTAAGATGATAAAAGAAACAATACAGATACTATCATAATCATTTGGAATATTTTTAATCATCAATGTTTTGCGGGAGTCTTTCCCCCACAAAAAACGCTCAATATCAAGTTCAAACTATTTCTCCTCTGCTTGGCAGGTAATAGATTCATGCCTTCTGTGGAATATTCTTCTCACTCATCCCTTTGGCCTGCTAATAGAGCACTTGGGATTCGAAGTGGTATGAGCACAATAACTGTCAATACTGAATGGCGGTGAGTATAACCAGAGACCAAATACAAAGGAAACAAAGACTGGTGTCAATTAAGTATTAAAGCTTAACATAACATTTACAGACCCTTTTACTTTATTACTTATTTTTAAGTTTAATTTCATTAATTTTTTATAATTATCTAGTGATATTATGTGTGTGCAACATGATTTCTAAGTAAACTTACCTCCATATTCGACAAAGATGTCCTTTACAATATCTGCTGGTTTGGATCATCTTGCTTGAACCCACCACCAGGTGGGCTCATTCCAGACTTCTGTTTCAACTCCCACTTGAAAATGACCATAAGTTAATTGTTAATTGCTTCCCATATTATACAAATTCTGTTGAATGCTGCAGTAAATAAAATACAATGAAATCCCAATGAGGTATAAAGTGAATGATAAAATATTAGTATGGTTTATGCATTCAACCCAATAATATGGAAAAATCAGACCTGTTGTAGAGCTGGTTTTCTTCAATCCTTATTGCAAGTGTGAGACATGTAATGCCAGTAATTTCAGGTACCATTTTGCTTCTGAAGTACCCTTTGCTCAAACATGTCCTAACCCGAACTCATACTGACCCGAATCCCCTGACTAGTGACCAATCACCAGGCCGACCCGACCCGCTCGTTTTGCCGGCTCTAAATTACATAGATGAATATGAAACAGATCATTTCCATAAATCCATATCAAGTCATAAATAGTGGAAGCAAAAGTACTGTGTAAACGGTTTGGACTGTCCAAAACCTAACCCAGTATAAACTAACCAGCTCAGTTTCTCAGTTCATTAAGCCAAATTCATCATTTAATTGGCATTTCATTATTTCATTGATTAAATCAATGATACATACACGCTAAATTCACAAGGTTTGAAGAATCAAGTTAAAATGAAACTCACTAATAGTAAACTGGCAAAGTTATTAGAACAGAATTTAAGAAGACAACCACCCAAATGTAGCATACACACTATATAAATAATAACATACAACATTAAGTATTGTTGCAAGGTCACATATATCATCCTAGTTAATGAACTAACTTCTAATATTTACATCTTGGTTTTAAATTGCGTGATGCGCTCCGATGCGTTTAGTCCAAAAATCTGATGCGCGATGCGTGATGGGTGATGCGAGCGCATCACGTATGTGATGCGTTCTTTATAAAAAAAAATAGTTAAAAATTATTTATACATAAAAACTTATAAAAACATACTTAAAGTAAAACAACTGACGTAATTAGAAGGTAAGAGTTGTGTTTTTTGGTTCAAATCAAGCATACTAAGATGTTAATTACGGAAAAAACCGAACACAGTTCATAAAATCTGGAAAAAAGCATAAAAAACAATGTTGCGCGCATCAGAGCGCATTATGCGATGAGCGCATTATGCGAAATGCGCGCAATATTCTCGCATCACGTAAACGCATCGCATCAGCTGTTGCGATGCGCTCTCATTAGCGCATCGGGCGCATCACGCATTATGCGCGCCATTTAAAACCAAGATTTACATCAAACATTGAAGATCAAACAATTAACAAATCAATAACGAATTCAACAAAGCGACGAGCATAAACAAATCACAAACCTGATTTGCATTAGAACTGCCGTTTAGATCCTGAATTGTAACTAATTTCCTCAAATTGCTCGCATCAAATGGACCAAAAAACGATGAACAATAAGACAAACGACACAATCACCGATCCATTTTTTCCCATTTAACCTGTTGATATAAGAGTAAATACGCCACGTAATCTATCCAGTTTATGAAGTTTATGAAATCGTGTCACTGACTCCGTATAGAACCCCTAAGCCCTAATTATAAGCATCTTCGGCAAAAAAACAAATCAACAATTACTCAAACTGACTACCGATATAACCATTAGAGCAAGAAAAAACCTAACCGGTAGGTGTCTAATTATGAAATATAAGCTAGGGCTTTTGATTCCAAACGTGTTACTATATTATTCATAATTATATAGCATGTTCACACAAATTAGGGCACAAATTAAATTGAACAGAGCATATACTTTATTGTAATCGGTTCATCTGGTGAAGAACCACGGAGATCCGGTGGAGAACGTCGGAGATCAGGTGGAGAACGGCGGAGATGTGGTAGAGTAAGGAATCGGAGAGCGTGAGGAGGTTAATTTGAGAGAGAAGATTTGAGCGCGAATTAGTAGAGATAAACCCTAGTAATTGTAATTTTGAGAGCGCAATTTGTTTTTATATGTCCGCTTAATTTGTTGAGCCGGAATATGAAATCATTTGGGAGAGGGAAATTGATTTTTGGTGAAAGAGAAGAAGAAATTTTAGATTTCAAAGAGAGAATTGGTGAAAATTTTAAACGAGTTGTTCAAATATTTTTGTGGCACAAGAAAAGTGCCATTAAAACATATAGAAAATTTTGGTGGCATATGCAAAATGCCACTAAACGCCTTGATTAGTGACATAAAAGTTAAATGCCACTGATTGTATGTGTTAAATACTTAAAGTGCCATTAAAAACAAAAATGACTGGCACAAAACCTATATTCCATTAAAAATTTGTGCCACTAAATGGCTTTTTTGTAGTGTACAAAAAAATGGAAGAACAAGCCGACAACTGGGGAGGCATGGGTGGAGTTTATACATCCTATGGTCTGCTGAGAAACACCAGAGTGAAGATGGGTCAAGATGGGTGGGGTTGGCACTGATGTTGATGCTAAATTCCCTACTCTAAATAGAACGTTTAATCACTAGGAGGACGTTGTGATGATGTACAACACTTATGGTACAACAACTGGATTTTCCACATGCAGCTACTTATATATTGATTATCACTTGTTTTTTGTTTACATTCATTGTTTATACTTATTGTCTATCTACTTAACGGTGTAATATTCATTGTTTTATTCATGTCCATTTAACATAAATTACCAATATGTCCACTGTTTCAATACATGCACATGTGCATTACCCAACGTGTGCATTTTCAACATTGAAACCATAGCATCTAAACTTGTCGATTCACTGTTTCTAATGTCATTATGTTTTAAGTGCATGTACTCAATTTTCAATCCACCTATTATACATTGCAACGTATACATTATGCACATGTGCATTGCCACCATATACTATGTCAAACAACATTAAACATTACTGCCTTTACGTTATGCACATGTGCATTGCCAACATAATTTATGCCACACATTATATCACATCAATATATGCCTGGGCATTTCCAACATAAATTATACCAGACACCATACAACATTGTAAACTACATAATATATAAATATGCACATGTGCATAGGCAACACAATCATTTACGTCACAATATTACACACTTGTGTATTTCTAACATATACTATACCAACCACCATATAACATTTGAAAATGTTGTAAACTGAATATAATCATCCGGTAACACATCATATATCACCACTATGCATACTAATTCACCTTATGTACATGTGCATTTCCAACATATACTATACCATATTACATCAAATTATGGAATTAACAATCACTATGTAGTTGTCATCGTCCAATAAACAAATATAAATTATCGTTAAAAGAAAATAACTAACATATAAACCATCATACAACAAACAACCATAATTTTCAATATAACATCGTTCTATCCAACTTTCTTTCATTAATGTTTTCCACTGTCTTGTCTCCCTTATCATCCATCACATAAGATCCATCACATCGTGCATTCGTCTACTTGTCCTATTCCTTGTACGTCTTTATCCTGCCGTAACTGCACGTGACATCAAAGAACATCGTTCAACAGAAAGTAACAATTGGATGCACATGTGCATATATTACCAACTGCATCATCGACTAATAACCAACCTTCTTTGGCTTTTCACTTAACACTTTTGTATTCACCTTCCTTATCATCTGGCAGTTTTGTTACCCCTTTGTCATTCGATCTCAACAAAAGTGTTATTTTCTTCGCTTTTTTCCATTTTTTTTGCCTACAGTAATAATTGAAACATAATATAATCAAACATGCAATTTCAATTAGTATGTGCATTAAACAACCTTTTTCATCACTGTAACGATATGAATTCGTGCATCTATATGCACATGTGCATCACATATTCTTATAATGATGCTTAAAATCAATCCATATGTAATGTTTAATGTTATGTGCTCAAATTCAATATGCACATATGCATCAATTTAAACAAAAACATCAACAAAATCTAATTACACAGAATCATATACATGTATATTAAACAAAGCTGCTCATGTTTGCTATGCACATGTGAATCACATGAAACAATAACACCATCATATCCTAATTACACAAAATCACAATAACACCATCATATCCTAATTACACAAAACCACGTATCTTACACAAAACTTCACAAGTTCACTATGCACATGTGCATTACCTAAAACAACAACACCAGCATTTTCTAATTACTCAAAATCATATACACGTATCCTAAACAAATCTGCTCAAACTCACTATGCACATGAATGATATTATTAACTTTATTTGGTTCACATATACATACTAGGTCGGTTATGGCACTGTATAAGATATGTGCGATAACATAGCAAGCACAATTAACAGATCAACGAGTTGAATCACATTCATATAAATCATTGATGGAAATCAAAATTATTGATAAAAACATACACCTAAAGAACAATATATATATCTACTGGTAATAATCAGATCCTTACCGAGTGTTACTGATAAAAAAACAGATACTTAAAGCGTTGCACTTTGCCCTATTTTTTATCCAAAGAAACCCAAGCGTGTTAACTTCCTCCTTCAGACGTGTCAGATTCGTTTGCTTCCTATTAAAACATCATTCATGTTTCTCCATATAAACAATTGCATAATCTGAATGATTGAGATCATAACCTGTTTCTATTTTTTAGATCCGCAGTAGCGCTGATGCAGATACACAAAATCCTTCAGATCTAGCATGAATATTGATCCCAACTTGCAACATTCAGCGACAAAATCCCATAGACTTTGAGCCAATCTGCATGAAACAAAAAGTTGGCTCGCTGTTTCGTCCCGTCATGGCAGATCATGCAATCAAGGGCTGGAATTTGGACATTTCTTCTACTAAGATTTGTTGTTGTTGGTAGTCTATCCAAAACAAGCCTCCAAACCAATAAATTTATTTTTAGTGGCACCCATCTGTTCCAAAAGAACCCGAAACCATCATTTGGAAACGAGTTTTCCTTGATTATCTTCCTGATGTTACGAACTGTAAATAACCCTGAGGATTCTGGAGACCACATCCATCTGTCTGGACCCACCTCAAAAGAGACTGCATTCGCTTCATAGGTTAAGTCCGATAACTCAGCCAGTTCAGACGGGTTAAGTTGCAGCCTAGACAATTGGAGATGCAGCGTTAGTTGTCCGTTTTCTACCCCCATCCGCTCTTGTAGACACGCTGATTTGCGGCATTCCAGCGCATATAAAAGTGTGTACCTGCTGCACAACGACTGGTCACCCAACCATACATCCTTCCAGAATGTTACTTCACTTTAGCCCGCTTAAACAACGACATTAGATCCACCCCCAAACCTGCAAAATCGTTGGAAATATTGGCAATTTGTTTCCACGTACCAGGCGCGGGCAATTTAACTGGAATGACCTTATTAACCTATTCTAGCAAATTATGCACATGTGCATAACTATACGCATTTTCATCAATATGACTGACCCTTTTAAACTAATATGGCAAAATATGCATATGTGCATAACTATGCACATGTGCATTAACATGACTGACCTTATCAACAGTTTTGCTTCATTAAAAAAAAACCCTAACCCGTAACAAATCCAATTTTGTATTACCACCAATCATATTTAACATTAATCAGTAACAAAATTACATACAAAAAAAGAACATAACTACCACATTACTGATTGTGCTATCACACAACAATCGCCCCTAATCCCTCAAAAATTATATACATCACACCATTTTCACTAATGCATATAAGAAACGAAGATTAAGCCTCATATTCACATATAAAAGATCTGAATCTGTGATTAAGCCTCATGCTAACATATAAATATGCAAAACAAAGTGTATAAACTTACAAATTCACGGAACGGTGTAATGACGCTGGATATTCCGACAATAACTAGGTTATGGCAGTTCATTGGACGTTTGTTCTTCAAATTCTCCCTAATCATGCCACAATATTCAATGATTCTGTTCTTTTTTGCCCTAATTTCGCATATATAACGAATATATGCTCGATGACTCTTTTATTTGTGCCCTAATTTCGAATATACTACGAATAAAGGATGAATGGTGAGATGACGAATTTTGGAGAATCTGGAGTGATGGATGTGAACTGAGATGACGAATTTTGAAGTCCAGGAGTATCAGACGTGGGTGTTTAGGAGGAGGCTCTTAATGTCAGGTGTTTAGGAAGAGATACTTAATTTCATTTTTGTTATATATTTACAGTATTGCCCCCTGTTCACATTGGTTCTCGCAATAAAGGTGGTTCTCGCATGAACCTTACCCTATATATATATATATATATATATTAAATTTCTATTTATGGATAAATGTTATTTAAAATATGAAATAACCTAGGCAAAAGGGTGTGGGGTCATGGTTGAGACATGATTCGCCACGTAGGAACATGAATGGAAGGCTACACCACCTCCTTGCATGATCTACCATGGTTTGCATGAATTAAACCATGGCAACCATGGTCCTCCTTTCCATTTTTCAGGAAATCATTTCATTTTTTTAGACAAAGATAAATTAAATAAATAAGGGGATAATGGTTTGGGTCATAACCGCACCCTTAGGGTATTGGTTTTGGATGGTGGATTTGAGGTGAGTGACATGGCAATAACGTGGAGGGTCATGGTGGTTATAAGGGTCATGATCACACCTTATACCCTTATAAGTATGAATCTTCTTTTTTATTATTTATTGATTTTTTCTAGCAATATTACCTTCTACTTCAAGTTAGTTTTAATTATGATCCATAAACTTCTGATTTATGATCGTATATGTATTACTTACACGTATGTAATAAAAAACTCTAGATACGAGAGAGAGTCTTGTAACTTTATAGTTCAACTATCATGTTATATTGTCACTCCTTAGTTTGCCACTTTTAGTGGTCGATCTCATTATTAACATGAACATTTACAATTCAAAATGGTTGATCTTATTATTACAACTTTCTCAATTATGTCCATGATCACTACCTTTACAATGATTAATATGTAATCACATTCACTTCAGGTAGATAGAATCTAAAAACTTTCATGAATTTTCATCCTTTATTCAGCCCACGAGTATGAAATCACTTCAAACTATCATACTCTCTTAATAATATTCCTACTTCAGTAGCGTATCTTAGGTATGACAAATGGAAATCTTTTGTCTAGTTTTTCATTATGTAACCATATGTATACTCTTTCTTGAGAATGACAATAAACCACAACTTTGGTTTAATTATTCTATTAAACACAGTCTATATAATAAACAATAAAATTATAGAATAAATGATATTCTAACATGTCACCATATAAACCGAGTCATAATAAGATTTTATGAAATCATGATTTTTTCCCTATCACTTATAAGCAACCACATGCCATAGATAAACGTACCACAGTATAACTAGTCACAAATACATCTTTTACAGAAATATGTATCACTTCAGTTAGAAGCATAGACAAATAGCTCCATGGTGTTTTAGTTTTTATATTACACAGTTCAGAAACACATATCACAAAACAATTTTCCATTCATGGGTAAGCACTTTAGAGAATGCACTTTAAATGACTTAGTAATAAAGCTAATATCAACCTGTATATGTAACGTTGGTTTTATTATTAATATCATTTGCATCATATGTCATCGAAATAGAAACAAGACAAAACTATTTAAATCAATTGTCATGCACTAGCAAATTTTCATAAAGTAGCATATGTAGACCTATTTTCGCACGACAATTGTTTAGTTATCTTCTTAACCCATCTTATCTTATTTGAGGGAAAAAATATTTTGACAAAGGTTTAACCATTTTATTGCGGTAACCATTTTATATTATCTGTGAGATTTTCATGTAGGTCAAATCCAATGATGATTTCAAACAAAATAACATCATCAAATATATTTGAAAGTATGAGTATATCACAAACTAAAACCATACTATATATTATCTACTAGTAAACTATTTGGTATTATTTAAACTAGGACTCATTAAAAAGAAATCATAAGTACAGTACATATAACCAATAAGAATCATAAATCATACATAATAAATATATATCTTCTATAAATAACAAATATTTATCTTCTGTGGTAAATAAAAGGAAAAGGAAGAAAAGATATTGAAAACAAACTTTAATTTGATACACTAAATTAATTTGCGTATGATAAAAAAAATTTATTTGCTATTAATGAAAATACAATATGTTGCACTTTTGTTTTTATTGATGATGCAACCCTCATCCTCCCCATAGCCCTATTATTTGTTGCATGTTTGGTATTCCCATATTTTAAAACTAAGTGAACAAAAAATTCCAAGTTCCATATTATGTAGTAAATGATTCGAATAATTAACGAATGTTTTCTGTTCCAGAAATTTTTTTTATATCAATAAAATCATGCTAGTTTAAATAATGAATTTGGTATGATGGTAATACCATAATAGGGTTCTAATTCTAGTAGCAGACTAGGCAAAAATATATATAACCACTTGTTTTATGAATAATAGAGGGTAGTATTCAATACCTGATTTTGCAATAAAAGGTGGCGACTAGAAACGTGCGAAGCTGCGTTGAGTATGTGATTCGTTGCGTTAGGATGTGATGGCTGGTTTGTGCGGCTAATGTTCACAAGAAACCATGGAAGGGGATTAGGGTTTTGATGGGAGCACTTTCGTGCTGATAACGTATTGTGAGACTAACCTAATAGCAAAGAAGAAGAAGAAAATAACAGCGAGAAAAAAATCTAATAGTTCATTGATTGAGGTGTGTTTACAATGAGATACTGTTAAAAATACTTGTATTTATCCAGTATAAATGTGCCTTTTATATTTCCTTTATGTATTTTTATTTATTTTTAACCTTTTATTTATTTTGGTTGTGAGGTGTGGACTATCAAGGTTGGGCTGCTGGCTTTGGGTTCTATCAAGGTGGATTGCTGACTTGGGCTTATAGTCGTTGCGTCCTGTTGGGCTGCCAGCCTGGGCTCCTGTGTTGTCGCTTAGGGTTTGACAAGATACATAGAGGGCTTGGTCCCTTGGCTTATTCATTCGAGCATCTCATTCTCTTGCTGATCATTTCGCTGCTCTCTGGTCTGTTTCCCTATTCTCACACGTACATTCGTGAGTCTAGGGTTTGTCTATTACTTGTACCGATCATCCTGTTGGAGATCTTTTTGCTCTTTTGTTCGCTGTTAATCTGTGATGACAGATTCGTTCAATCATTGTATTTGATGCTGAGTTTTCATAATAAAACTGTTTGATTCTTGAGTTCTGACATGGTATCAGAGCTCCGAGGTTGAATCGGTGCTCTGGTGTTCTTCCGCTGCATCTCTTGAAGGTCTGATTCTCTGTGAATCAACCTAGGGTTTCCGGTTAACTTGAGGTCTTGGTAGTCTGTGCATCTGCCGACTCCAATCGCGGTGTTCCCCTTCTCTTACTGCTGCTGTGATTGAAACCCTAATTTCTAAGGTTTGGTGTTTTGGTTCTGGTGCTCTGTTTCTGGGGTCGGCACTGCTCGTGTGGGATTGAAACCCTAACTTTTGGGTTCTACTCTGTTCCTTGAAGAAGGTCCTCGTTAGTCCCTCTTTGGGCAAACTAACAGGACCCGTGTTTGGTTTTCTGATCAAACGCTTGTAACCCTAAGTGAAGGTTACAAGCCTTGGTCCGCTGGAGTATTTTGCACCCGCTGTGAGATTGTTCCTTCCTTGTCTCTTTATTTTTGTTTTGCATCACTGTGTCTCGAGTCTAGGCATCCTTGATACCGGGTTTTAGGCAAGACCGGTTTGATTATTGGGACACAGATAGGGTTCACTATGTTGCATTGTGTCTGGTTTGGTCTATTGAGTTGTGGCTCCATGGTCATTGTCTGTGGAGGCACCTTGAATGATGAACCTCTGATCGGACCTTTGTCCAGGCTTCACCGGTGTGGGTTTGGTGCTTTTTGATTACTTATCTGTTTGGTACTTTGATTGCTTATCTGTTTGGTTCTGTTGTCTGCTTATCTGTTTATTTACTGTTTTGTTCTGTATTTCCTTATCTTGTCGTTATGCCTGATAAAACTGAAACTGTTGTGACCTTGATTAGCAAGTTGGATGCCAGTGACCCATTATATCTTCATGCTAGTGACTCTAGTGGGCTCACAATTGTTAGCATAAAGCTAAAAGGAGCTGAAAATTATGTGGTCTGGTCTAATGCTATGAAACTTGCTTTAATGGCTAAAAACAAACTAGGCTTTATTGATGGAACTTGTGTTAAATCTAAAGACAATGATGTGCTTGCTAGTCAGTGGGATCGATGTAATTCTATTGTCCTCACCTCGATTTTGAACTCAGTTTCTGATGAATTATATGTTGGTCAAGTCTATTCTAAACTTGCTTCAGAGGTGTGGGATGATTTAAAAGAAACCTATGATAAGGTTGATCGGTCAATTGTGTTTAGCTTATATCAAAAAATCAATTCAGTATGTCAAAATGGCTCTAGTGTCTCTGAGTACTATCATAAAATGAACACTATGTGGAAGCAATTTGATGCTATGTTACAGTTGCCCTCTTGTACTTGCAATGCATCATCTAAGCTCAATGAGTTTAATCAGTTAATCAGACTTATGCAGTTTCTGATGGGCCTTGATGACATTTACCAACCTGTTAGAACTAATCTTTTGACTAGGGATCCTCTACCTACTATTAAAATTGCCTTCTCCATTATCTCTAGAGAAGAGTCTTATAGAGGATCAAATAGTGGGTCTAAAATTCCTAAGTCAGTGGTCTAAGTCAAATAATTCTGTTAGTAATGGGAATAGTCCTTCTGTGAATAACTCTGTGGGTGATAAAGGTGGTAGTTCCTTAAACACACTGTCTGCTGATCCGTTTTCTAAGTTGCTAGGGCTGCTGAATGTTGGATCGTTGTGCGATTTGAATGAGTCGTTCAGAAGAGTTTTTAATGCATATCAAAGGCGGAATCAATGATATAGACTTGATTACAGCTTGATTCTCCTTAATTATCTTCCTTTTTATTGATTTCAAAGCAATACAGATCAGTTGACAGTTCGGCAGCACCTCGGCTGTGAAATCCGGATCGTTACAAATGATGAACCAGACTCCACTATTTATAGACTTCTCATTTGTTACGAAATAGATAAAGTTCATTTCGTGCGAAATGGACACTTGTTCATTTCGTAGGAAATACCTTTCTCATTTCGTGCGAAATGATCATCCATCATACAAAACCTAATTTCTCGAATACTAAGCACTGGTTTAACCTATCTAGATACAAGACTCGATTAAGACAAAGTTAACAGACATCTATGCACCAACAGACTCCCCCTTGGATGTTGACGAAGTCATTGGCATCGAGTCTTCGATAATCTTCAGTCTTGATCTATCTTCTCTCTTTTTCCAAACTATTTTGACAATGTAAGCTTCCTTAATCTCTTTTCTTCAAATTCTCCTTCACTTCTTTTCCAGAATCGCAACCTGACTCTTTCTAATTTTCTTGAACAGATTTCTGGATTCTTTTATATTTTAACAACATCAACAGCTAGCACTCCCCCTTAAACATTGATCCAGAATCTGCATCTGTCATTTACATCTTTTAGGCTCCCCCTTTCAGCAAGCTGGGATCGCAGTCTTGAATGTCCTGGCTCAAACTTTGTTCAGACTTAGCCATGGGATCTTGCTTTGCTGCTTTCACAGGTTCAAACTGTTTCTTGTTTCTCAAAAATTGACATTAAAATCTAATAACCTTTTAACTTCATTTGTTGTTTTTATCAGTTTTAATAATCCACTTAAGTCTCCAGGTCCAAGTTAATGACCCTGGGTACTCAATTTGTCTACCAAGTCCAACTTAATGACCTTGGTTGACCTGAGACAAAACAAAACTGATTTTTTGTTCAATTTTTCAAACATTTTTCTGACAATTACAAGTTTCAACTAAATGATCTTGTGTAGACTTTTCAATTTACGAGTTTAATCATATTAAGCTCCCAACTCATCTTCCAGCTTAGAAACTTCCTGCATCCGCTTCAAACTGTGAATCTGAAGATTAGCTTTCCACTTTGATTTGTCGACAAAATAAAGCAGAAATGTAAAATCTTTTTGGATTTTTAAGAAAATTTCTAGACTAGAAAGCTATGAAATCTTTTTGGGTTTTTGAATGATAACCAGAAAATGAAATGCAGTAAATGTAAACTGTTTACAAACATATTTTTGGTAAGCGTGTAGGGAATCATATCAGCTATCAGACAAGCTACGAGTACCGTTAAGCTTTGATTTCATACTCAGAATTAAACAATTCACTTAGATTGTCGATATAATGATCCACTTTAAATTTTCACACAAATTTCAATCTATTCACGATACGATTTTAGTGTTTTAAGATCTTAACTTATAGGTGTGTACCATCTCAGAATATACTCCCGTATCCAGACCACTATATTCAGTCTTACAGGTGAGTGCAGACTAATGATATCTGTAAAGGGTAGATGCGAGACCATGAGAGCTCAGGCTAGAACTTCCGTTCGTACAGAGAGATGATGGCTCGTCTTTTGGTGGGTTCCCTTTGGGAATCTTTTATTTCAACAGCACATGATTAGCATTTTGCAATGTTTCATCATTTTTTACACTAAGGGTGAGCTTTAAGAAATAAAGCAAGTGCAGAATATTATACGAGGACTAGGCTATTACTTCCGCAAAATCAGAAGTCCTGGTATAATACCCCATATATCATCACATACAAAGACCTAGTATGTCAGAAATAGAGTCTTTCAAACAAGATTTCAGGGGTTACCTATATATCGAGAGATGTTCCCCACGAAATAAGCAAGTGATGATTTAAGTTTATATCCTAAACAAACTTACTAAGTGTGTAAAAACCTATCGGCATATCATCAGCGAGACTGTTTAACTCATTTTAAACATTACAATTCTTTAGCATACTATAACTGTCAAGCTGATGCACTATCGTTTTCCCTTTTTACACAAGCTCTTTTTCAGTTTTCTATTGTTTTTGGATTTTAAAAAATATCTCATGTTTTTGTATTTTTGAATTTTTTACTGTTTTTGTATTTTCTGAATATATAACCTAACTCCCCCTAAATACCAAAACAAGTAAAAAATCGACAAACCATTGCAGATTGCTTTTCAACATTATCTACAGTGGTACCTTCATCTACGCCAACAATCTCCTCCGACACCGATAAAAGCTTCATACCGTTCAATTTTAAAAGATATTTAAAACGAGTTTTATCAAATGCTTTGGTATGTAAATTAGCTTTTTGTTCGTCAGTGTGGATTTTCTCAATTCGTATCAACTTCTTCTCGAAACAATCTCGAATGAAGTGATGACGAATTTCAATGTGTTTCGTGTTAGCGTGATGAACATGATTTTTCGTTATGTTTATCGCTGCCTCATTATCAACAAAGATAGGGGTAGTAAGAAATTGCAAACCGTAGTCGCGCATCTGTTGCTGGATCCACAAGATTTGAGAACAACAACTGCTAGCAGATACATATTCAGCTTCACATGTGGATAGAGATACAGAGGTCTGCTTCTTACATTGCCAGGTGACCAATCGTGGTCCAAAAAACTGACATCCCGAAGTTGTTGACTTAGCGTTAACTTTGCAGCATCCGAAATCAGAATCGGAATAACCTTCGAGCGTGAAATCGCCTTCTTTTGGATACCACAAACCCAATGATGGAGTTCCTTTCAGGTAGCGCAATATCCGTTTCACAATCATCATATGCGAAGCTCTCGGGTTTGACTGAAACCCTGCTGCGAGGCAGGTAGGATACATGATATCGGGTCTTGAAGCTATCAAATACATTAGCGAACCGATCATGGAACGATACATTGTTTCATCCACCTTCTCTCCGGTGAGATCAGGGTTTATCCCATGGTTCGTTGCTAATGGGGTGGAAGCTGGAGTAGTCCCGGACATCCCAAATTTCTCTAAGATATGATGAACATACTTCATCTGATGTGTGAATATTCCTTTGGGCAATTGCTCAACCTGAAGACCCAAAAAGAATTTCATCTCATCCATCGATGACATTTCAAATTTTTGCTTCATAACTTTTTCAAAATCTTTGCACAGATCTTCATTAGTTGACCCAAATATGATGTCGTCCACGTATATCTGAACAATCAGAAGATGACCGTCGACTTCTTTGGTGAAGAGGGTGGCATCCACTTTTCCTCGGATGAAGCTGTTGGCAAGCAAATGTTGAGACAATGTCTCGTACCAAGCTCTCGGGGCCTGGTGTAAACCATACAACGCTTTATCCAGTAAATAGACCTTGTCTTTGTGGATTGGGTCGGTGAAGCCCGGTGGCTGTCCGACATATACCTCCTCTTTTACCTTTCCATAGAGAAAAGCCGATTTAACATCTAACTGAAAGACTTTAAAACCTTTCCACGATGCAAATGCTAAGAAGATTCTAATTGCTTCAAGTCTAGCGAAAGGAGCATACACTTCGGTGAAATCTATACCTTCCCGCTGACTAAAACCCTGGACTACTAGTCAAGCTTTATTTCGAATAATAACCCCTAGGTTGTCTCTCTTGCATTTAAACACCCACTTGGTGTTGATCTTTCTGTGACCATCAGGCAAGTCTAGTAATTTCCACATTCCCAACTTCTCGAATTGACTCAGCTCCTCCTGCATAGCATTGACCCAAGAATCTTCAGTTAGTGCCTCCTTGTATGTTTGCGGTTCAATCTGCGAAATAAAACAACTAAGTGAAAACTTTGTTTGTAAAGGAGCAACTGTAGAATAAAAACAAGTAAGCCCTTGGTTAATTTGTCGTCTAGTGTGGACGCCTGATTGTAATTCTCCAATAATTAACTCTTCTGAATGGTATGAAAGAGTTCTCGGCATCCTCGCCTGGAACATCTACCTTGATTGCCTGCAAATCCCACATATCCTCTATTAAACCCTCGAACATCATACAGTAGGGTTTTCTTCCCCGTCATGTGCTGAGAAGCTCCACTATCCATGATCCAATGTGAAATGGATCTCGGAAGCTCCTGCACATGTCACAAATACTTAGTTAGATTTTGATGCCACCCAAGCCTCTTTCGACTCAGGTAGCTTGATGTGTGTGACCTGTGAGTACAATGGTGGAAAATTTTTGTCATTCATTTTTAAACTTTCTTCAGATCCAATCTCAACCTCTTTGTATAAAAAAATCATTTTTCAGAGGTTGACCAGATGATTGATCTTTCTTTGGTATATACTTCTTTTAAGAAACATTAGACTTTTGTTTTTCAAGTTTCTCATAGTAATCTAAAGGAACATTCATCTTTACCGGTGTGGTAGAAGATGATTGTTTTGAAGACACTGAAAACTTTGGTTATGGAGAACTTGCTTTCTTTTCAACAGATTTTGGCTTCCATGTTTGTTGAGATGATGAAACCCGTGTGTAAAACTTGTCATTTTTAGTTACCACATTCTTTACAAGTTCAGTTTTGAATTTGGTGTTTTCATTTTTCAAAACTTTCTTCTCAACAACCATTGGAGCTTTTCCTTTTGCATCAACTTTCTTTTTCTGATTCTTAACAACGTCAGACTTAGGCTTCGAGTTGGTACACTTTCGTGCAATATATCCAACTTTGTTACACTCGAAGCATGTACGGGTGTCAACTACCCAACTTGTGCCTTCGGTCTGAGGTTGTGAAGTTTTCTTTTCAAAAAACTCTTCATTTGATTTTGAAAAAAATTCAAATTCTTGCTCAGAATGAGAACTCGAGCTTTTTACAGACACTTTTTTCTCGACAAATTTCTTGTTTTCAAAGTTCCTACTTTGATTGTTCTTACCACCCTGATAACCACCCAACCATCTGTTTTGATTGTTTTTAGAAAAACGCGGTGGTATAACAGGTTTTTTGTTATAAAACTGAAGATTCTAATAAGTCCAATGTGGGAGGTAAATGCTTTAACTCCTTCTCTAATTTCAAAAACCTTTTCTGTTTTAACTCCATGGACTCCTCTGCTCAGAGTCTGAACTGGATCATAGACTCTGGTGCAAACCAGCACATGGTCATATCCAGTAAAAATATGTTCAATTTGATTGATGTCACTGAATATAATATAACCATTAAGCACCCTAATGGAACAGATGCTAAAGTCACTAAAATTGGATGTTTTAAACTATCTGATTCTGCGATTCTAAAGGATGTTTTTGTTGTGCCTGAATATTATGTGAATCTCATCTCTGTCTATAAGTTAGCTAAAGATAATAAGCTTAGAGTTATATTTGATGAGAATACTTGCTACATTCAGGATTCATGCACCAAGAAAACCCTGGTGACTGGTAGACAAACTGAGGGTTTGTACTTTTGTGGTAACCCTCTAGGCACTAATTTTTCTTGCTTAAGTAAAACTAAAAGCATAAAGCTCTGGCACTCAAGGCTGGGTCACCCAGCTGAACAAGTGTTAAAAGCTTTACAAATTAAAACTGAATCTAATGATGCCAATCCTTGTGACATTTGTCATAGGGCCAAACAACATAGGGCACCATTTCCTCTAAGTGACCATAGGTCAACTAAAGTAGGGATCTAGTTCACTTAGATGTTTGGGGTCTATACAAAGTCACTAGCATAGATGGGTACAAATATTTTCTCATTATTGTCGATGATTTCACCAGATCTGTGTGGGTGTATTTGATGAAATCTAAATCCGAAGTTTTTGAAAACATACAAAGTTTTTACAACTTGGTCAAAACCCAATTTGAAGTTGATATCAAGGTACTTCGAAGTGATAATGGGTCTGAATTTATTAACTCTCAAATGTCATCCTTTGTTAACACTAAAGGGATCATTCATCAAACCTCATGCACTTATACCTCACAACAAAATGGGGTTGTAGAGAGAAAACATAGCATTTGTTAAATGTTGCAAGAGCTTTATTATTTCAGTCTAAAGTCCCTCTTAAATACTGGTCTGAATGTGTTCTTACTGCTTCTTACTTAATCAACAGGCTTCCTTCCTCCGTGCTGCATGGTTGTTCTCCTTATGAAATGCTTTTTGGTTTTAAACCTTCTCTTGATCACTTGAAAGTGTTTGGTTGCCTTTGTTTCTTCACCACTTTAGACAATTCTGATAAACTTGAGGAACGTGCTGAAAAATGTGTTTTTATGGGGTATTCAAACTTTAAAAAGGGGTATAAGGTCTGGAGTTTGGACCAAAGAAAATTCATTTTTTCCAAAGATGTCAGTTTTCATGAAACTGTTTTCCCTTTTAAAAATAAGTCTCCTGATCAAATTAATACAAACCTTTTAAACCAACTAAACTTTTTTGACAACCTTGATCCTTCAAGTGATACAAATCCCAATGATGAAGAGAAGGGTGCCACTGACTCAACTACTGTGACTCAGCAACATAGTGATGCAGTTGAGTCAACTATTGATAGTGACACTCAACAATCATCAGGCATTGATGATGTGTCTGAGAATAATGAGTCTATAGGTGTTACAACTGAACCTGTGAGGGCTGAGTCTAGTAGTGTTCATGATTAGTCAAACCTTCCTGAGGGTACTCAAAACGTTAGAAGATCTACTAGGTCTGCCTCGGCCCCTAAAAGATTTGATGACTTTAGTGTTAGGAATGCTAAATATAGTTATGATAAAATAGTTGATTATTCCAACCTGCCTAGGGAAAATGTTTGTCTTGCTGCCAATATAAATAAAATTATTGAACCACAAACTTATAAAGAAGCCCTTAAAGATAAAAGGTGGATTGATGCTATGAATGATGAATTGTCTGCTCTATATAAGAACAATACCTGGGATATTGTGGATATCCCTAGTGGTACTAAACCTATTGGTTGTAAATGGGTGTTTAAAGTAAAGTACAAATCAACAGGTGAAATAGATAGATTTAAAGCTAGGCTAGTAGCTAAGGGATTTAACCAACGTGAAGGAATTGATTTTGAGGAAACATTCTCCCCTGTTGTCAAAATGGTTACAGTTCGATGTGTTATTAGTCTATCTGTTCAAAACAACTGGCTCCTATACCAACTTGACGTTAACAATGCCTTTCTTTATGGCAATCTTAGGGAAGATTTCTATATGACCCTACCTGATGGATTAAATATTAATCAACAAAATAAAGTGTGTAAGTTAAACAAATCTTTATATGGGTTAAAACAAGCCCCACGTATGTGGAATGAGCGGCTTGTTCAAACTTTAGTCAAAATTGGGTTTGTGCAATCTAAAAATGCGATCATTCCATGTTTATTAAGTCCGAAAAATCTGTCTTTATTGTCCTCTTAGTGTATGTTGATGATATTGTGTTAACAGAAAACTGTGAACAGGAGATAAATAAAATCAAGAGTCTTTTGAAATGAATTTTTGATCAAAGATCTCGGTTTACTAAAGTACTTTCTTGGAATAGAAGTAATCAAATCTAATAACGGTTTTTGTCTTTCTCAAAGAAAGTATTGCATGGACTTGTTAAATGAATATGGGATGAGTGGTAGTAAGCCCAATAGTTATCCCATTGATCAAAATAATGTTTTGACCAATCTGACACTCAATAACTCAAAAACTGTTGATGTCACACAGTATCAAAAACTAATAGGTAAACTCATTTACCTATCTCACACTAGACCAGATATTGCTTACTTTGTTGATTATTTATCTCAGTTTATGCATAAGCCTACTGAGGCTCACACTCAAATCGCTTTCAAAGTGTTAAGATACCTAAAAGGTGCTCCTGGCACTGGGATCCTGTTTACAAAAAGCAACACCTTCCAGTTAACTGCGTTTGCAGATTCGGACTGGGCTAAATGTGTGGACAGCCGAAGGTCTGTCACTGGTTTTTGCATCTTTCTTGATGGATCATTGGTTTCATGGAAAAGCAAAAAACAAAGTGTAGTTTCTCGGTCCTCTGTCGAGGCCGAACACAGGTCCATGTGCAGCGCCACATGTGAAGTGTTGTGGCTGCTGAATATCTTAAGAGAACTTCATGTTGATGTGAATATTCCGGTTGTATTGAAGTGGGATAACACTGCAGCACTGTCCATTGCTGCCAATCCTATCTTTCATGACCAAACCAAGCATTTCGAAGTTGATTTATTCTTTCTAAGAGAGAAAATTGCATCAGGGCTGATCAAACATCAAGGTGTTAAGACTGAGCATCAGCTAGCTGACATATTTACTAAAGGCTTACTCCCAAAAACTCATTCTGAAATGTGTAAGTCGCTAGGTCTGTCCAATCTTTTTGCACATTTAAACTGAGGGAGGATGTTAAAAATACTTGTATTTATCCAGTGTAAATTTGCCTTTTATATTTCCTTTATGTATTTTTATTTATTTCCTCTTATTTATTTTTAACCTTTTATTTATTTTGGTTGTGAGGTTTGGACTATCAAGGTTGGGCTGCTGGCTTTGGGTTCTATCAAGGTGGATTGCTGACTTGGGCTTATAGCCGTTGCGTCCTGTTGGGCTTCCAGCCTGGGCTCATGTGTTGTCGCTTAGGGTTTGACAAGCTAAAAAGAGTGCTTGGTCCCTTGGCTTATTCATTCGAGCATCCCATTCTCTTGCTGATCATTTCGCTGCTCTCTGGTTTGTTTCCCTATTCTCACACGTACATTCGTGAGTCTAGGGTTTGTCTATTACTTGTACCGATCATCCTGTTGGAGATCTTTTTGTTCTTTTGTTCGCTGTTAATCTGTGATGACAGATTCGTTCAATCATTGTATTTGATGTTGAGTTTTCATAATAAAACTGTTTGATTCTTGAGTTCTGACAGATACAATAAGGATATATATATATAGGAGTACAAAACTTGGAGAGGAAGCTAATCTATTTTTTATGTTGATAATCATAATAATATTAATATATTTTTATAACACCAATTTCATATTTTATTTCTACTGGGCCATATGGAAAAGGAGGTGGGTTGATTAATGGGGATGTTTCAAAAATTCGTGGGCGTAGACCTTCAAGTTTTAATTGTAGTCCCTTTAGTCGGGATCCAAAGATTAAAAGGTTAACGGAGACAGGTCCAATGAAGCCCGACAATTTAGCGATAGCAAAAGCAAATGGGGTCTGCACTCATTCTGGGTGGGTCAATTAAATGTGAACAAAACACAACAAGATGTTTCGCTTGACCCGGGTGGGTTTGGTTCGGAGACAAAACTCGAGGACGAGTTTTTTTTTTCCGAAGAAGCGGATTATGATGCAGGGTCATTTAAGAGATTGAATTGAAGATTATTTTTATTATTCAAAAATGGAATTTCTTATATTTATTTTTATTTAGTTTCCTATTTAGCATATGATTCCTATTCTATATAAAAAAGGATCTAGGATTTATGATTTTATTAGCTTTTTTGTTGATTTATAATTAAAGAAGATTGTTCTTGAAACTTTTGATTCCCTTTGAGTATTTGATTAACTATTTGATATTAACTTATTTAATTGCGCTTGAAACTGCATCATATGACTTTGTTTACTCTCTTAAGAAACCTTGTTGTTTTTCAATAAAATAAAATGCATTTGCAAGTTTATTTATTTGTAAAAATTTATAAAATGAAATGAAAAGAATAAAAGATTTATAGTTCAAACCACTTGACTGTGCCACTGGGTTAAAATTTAGGATATAAAAGTTTATGATCAATAATCAAAATACTTCACTTACTCATTTCAATAAAAGAAAAGTTGTTAAGAAATATAATTTTAAATATTAAGCATTAGTTATTTATTAAAAATCATATGACATATCTCACTAAAACAAACAGAGGCCAAAAACAATGGCCAACAACTAGCAAGAGGGGCACTATAGCAACAAAGAAAACAAGATAAACAGAAAAAGCACCGGTTACATATCAAATCTTTTCGATTTGTCCAAATCTAACCTTGAAGTCTTTGACTAACTTTTAATTCACAGGATAGCTAAAGCTCTTACAAGCACACCATAAACTTCCGTTTCGGTAGCCAACTAAAACTATCGATTGCACCATCCTCTTCTTAATAATATTACCCGAAATATGGTTGTGAATTTCAAGAAGGTCAGCTACCGAAAGGAATATATAGGGGATTTTTTTTTCACCACTTACTAAATTGTATTGCCACACAAATGAAGCCAAATAACAAGTGAATAAGTTTTTTTTTTTTTTTTTGAAAGGTGTGAATTATTCACGAATGTCGGGAGATCTAGCATACATTGTCTTAATCGGGTCCGCGCTAGAGAGCCCACTCGCACAATAGATCCATAATTTAAACCCCTCAATGAGAAACCGCTATCACGCAGACTCGAATTTGAGACCTGGAGGGGAAAAGTCACCTGGGCCCAACATAAGTGGAACTTAAATATCTGTGGCCAGCACTAGAGAACTAGCGATGGTTAACAAGTGAATAAGTGGTCAACAGTTTCCGCAACAGACCAACAAAAATTATAAACATTCGAACCGTCCAAGATCCTATGCTTAATAAGAGCATCGATTGTTGGGAGCTGGGACAATATAGTTCTCTATCTAAACATATCCAACTTCCTAGGAAACTAGGAAATCCAATCCAGAATATTGTTGGCATGAGATTGTGCCATATTGGAGGAATTTCTTAAAGGAAGCCCCCGAGAAGAGATAGTGATACGGAATTAATAAGTGAGGGGTCTGTATTTTAAATAATGAATAGTTGAGGGGCGAGTTATGTCTAAAGTGATGTTAGGTAGTTAAGAGTTAGTTGATGATTGTGTACTTAAACAGAAGTTGTTAACGAAAGTAGTTAGTGTTGAGTGAGCTAATCTTCTTGTTTTCTCTCTCTAAAATAGTTCGTATCATTGGTATCAGAGCTCTCCGATCCTCGGAAGCTCCATTACTGATTGATTGTGCGTTCAATTCATTGAAATCAATCAATTGTTCGATTGATTTGTCCGTTCAATTCAGTAGAATCAATCAATTGTTCGATTGATTCAGTTCAATTCAACTCAGGATTGTTCGTTGTTCGAGCAATTCTAACCCAAATTCCATTCAGATTCATCAATTCAGTTGACAAATTCAGGATGACAACTCGGAGTCAAGCTGAAATCGAAAAGACATTGAAAGATCATACAACTTCATTATTGAAATTTGATGCTTTCATGGAGAAAACAGAGCATACTTTTGCTAATATCAAGAAGTTGCTGGAAAATCTGGCTAACAACACCAATACAGATGATACTAGTACTTCAACCAATCAAGAAATAATCGACAGGTCCACGGATAGGCTGTTCAGATTGGGAAAGATTGAATTTCCAAAGTATAATAGGTCAGCAGATGTGGAGGAATGGGTGTGTAAATGTGAACATTTCTTTGATGTGGATGACACCCTAGAAGCTTACAAGGTTCGTTATGCAGTCATCAATTTAGAAGGTAAGGCTATGAAATGGCATAATAACTTTGCTAAAACTAGACCTATTGCTAGTATTCCTTGGGCAGAATATGCTAGAACTATAATATACAGATTTTCTACTCAGATGTTTAAAGATACGATGGGCTTGTTATCATCTACTGTTCAAACTGGGGATTTAGAAACACATTGTGATGAGTTTGATGAAAATCTGTTAAGGGTCACAATTGTAGAAGAGTATGCAATTAGTCTCTTCATTAGGGGTCTTAAACCTGAGTTAGGAGCTCCAGTTAGTATGTTTGACCTTAAACTATGAAAGAAGCTTATATGTTGGCCTAGAAACAAAAGTTGGCTAATGATAGAGTCAAAAATCAGTACAAAACTCCATTCAATTCTAAGCCTACCTCATCAAACTTTGTGGCCAACCCTAAACCCCAGTCAACTTTTAAACCACCTGTTAATACTTCTCATTTGCCCTTATTACCCAACCCACCAGCAAACCAAAAGCTTGCTACCAAAAGGCTCACTAGTAAAGAAATAGAAACCAAAAGAGCCAAGGGAGAATGTTTTTGGTGCAATGATAAGTTCACTCCTGCTCACAAATGTCCCAATAAACAGTTGTATGTATTGGAAGTTTGGAGTGGGGAAGATGATGGTCAACAGGAGAATGAAGAAGGGGAACAATTCGTTGACATTATGGCAAGAACAAGTCATAGATACCACACTAAATGACCCACTTATTTCTATCCATGCTCTCACTGGAATTCCTTCATTCTCTACTATGCAAGTGGTAGGAAATTTGGGCACCAAACCATTACAAATCTTGATTGATTCTGGTTCCACCCACAACTTTATAGATGAAAAATTGGCCAAGAAGCTAAAGTGTCTTTTGCAAAGTATTGAGGGCATGAAAGTTGGGGTAGCCAATGGGTCACAGTTAATGTGTGGACAGATGTGTTTAGGTTTTCAATGGCAGATGCAAGGGTTATGGATGAAAGCGGATGTGTTAGTATTACCTTTGGCAAGTTATGACATGGTTTTGGGGGTTCAATGGTTGTTACCATTAGGAGATATAGTGTGGAACTTTCAGGATATGACCATGCAGTTTAAAGTGAATGAGAAGGTGTACCAATTGAAGGGTAGCAACACTAATAGAGTTTCATTATGTTCCACTGAATTAATGGATCATTTGTTGGGTTTTCAGGGAAATCAAATTGTGCAGTCTCAATTGTTTAGCTTACAACAAGAGGGAAAGTCTGATCAGTTCCAACATAGATCAGTGGTTACCAAAGGTGAGGAGGATCCAGCCATTAAAGCTTTAACTGAGGAATTCCAGGATGTCTTTGCAGTTCCTACTACCTTGCCACCTGCTAGGCCTTTTGATCATAAGATAAGGTTAAAGGATGAGGCAATGGTTATTGATCAGAAACCTTATAGATATCAAGCTGCAAAGGAAGACATAATTGAGAAGATGACTAAAGAATTGTTGGATACTAGGGTGATTCATGGTAGTTCTAGTCCATTTGCAGCCCCAGTTGTTTTAGTGAAGAAAAAAGATGCATCCGGGAGGATGTGTATAGATTACAGGAAATTGAATGATGCTACAGTGAAAAGTAAGTATCCAATTCCCTTAATAGAAGAGCTGTTGGATGAATTGGGGAAAGCTGTGATCTTTTCTAAGTTGGATATGAGATCTGGGTACCATCAGAGATCTGGGTACCATCAGATTAGGATGTTTCCAGATGATATCCACAAAACAACATTTAGAACTCATGAGGGACATTTTGAGTTCTTAGTTATGCCTTTTGGCCTAACTAATGCTCCTGTAACATTTCAGTCCCTGATAAGCAATTCTTGAGGAAATTAGTGCTGGTGTTTTTTGATGATATACTCATTTATAGTCAGTCAGTGGACCACCATGTGTCACATTTGAGAGTAGTGCTAGAGGTTTAGAGAAGCAATCAGTTGTTTGCCAAACTGTCAAAGTGTGAATTTGGGGGTCCCACTATTGAGTATTTGGGTCACATTATCTCTAAAAATGGTGTTGCTACTGATCTAAAGAAAATAGAAGCAGTTGCACAGTGGCCAGTTCCTACAAATGTTAAGCAACTTAGGGGATTTTTGGGTTTATCAGGCTACTATAGAAGGTTCATCAAATCCTATGGTATTTTGGCTAAACCCCTTACTTCCTTACTTAAAAAAGATAATTTTGTTTAGACTAAAGAAGCTACAATAGCTTTTGAGAAGTTAAAGGAGGCTGTTTGTTCACCACCTGTCCTTGCATTACCAGATTTTGATAAGACTTTTGTTTTAGAAACTGATGCTTCAGCTTTAGGCATTGATGTTGTCTTAATGCAGGACAACCATCCTTTAGCTTTTATCAGTAAAGCTCTATCATCAAGGCAGCATGCATGTTCAGTGTTTGAGAAGGAACTATTGGCCATTATCTATGTTGTCAAACATTGGTACTATTATTTGGCTAGTGGCCACTTCATCATAAAAACAGATAAGAGGAGTTTGAAATATCTCATGGAATAGAAGTTGACTACCCCTCTTCAACATGATTGGTTGTCAAAACTATTGGGGTATGACTATGAAATAGTCTATAAAGAAGGAAAGGAGAACCAGGTGGCAGATGCTTTATCTAGAGTATCTGGGCCTGCATTGTTGACTATTTCATTATCTACTTTGGATACCTCATTATTGCAAAGAATTAAGGATTCTTGGTCGCAAGATCCTATGCTTTTGGAGAAGATTGAGAAATTATCCAAAGGGGAAACTGTTCCAGGGTATAAATGGGATGGACAGTTGTTGATGAAAAGGAATAGAGTGGTCATAGGTAGTGATGTGAAGTTACAGCAGGATATCATTCAGTTGTCTCACAGTTCTGGAATGGGGGGCATTCAGGGGTTCATGCAACTACTCAAAGGATAAAAGGAATGTTCAAATGGAAAGGGTTGCACAAGCAAGTCAGACAGTTCATCAGAACATGTTATATCTGTCAATGGGTCAAAACTAAAAATGTAGCATACCCTGGCCTTTTACAACCTTTGCCTATTCCAAAGTCAGTATTTTCTTATATATCCATGGACTTCATTGGTGGATTCCCTTAAGTGAATGGAAAGGATTAGGTGCTGGTAGTAGTGGATAGATTGACTAAGTATAATCATTTTATTCCTATTAGTCATCCTTATTCTGCAATGACAGTGGCTCAGTTGTTTATGGATCATGTTTTTAAGCTTCATGGGTGGCCCCAGACTATTGTGAGTGATAGGGACCCTATATTCTTGAGTAATTTCTAGAAAGAATTCACTAAGATGCATGGTGTGCAATTAGCTATGTCAACTGCTTATCATCCTCAGTCTGATGGCCAAACTGAGGTTGTAAACAGGTGCATTGAGGCTTATCTAAGGGCTATGACTTTGAGCACCAATACATCATGGCTCAAGTGGCTATCCTTGGCAGAATGGTGGTATAACACTAACTTCCATTCAGCCATTAAAACCACTCCTTTTCAAGCCCTATATGGTTATCCACCCCCACTATTTGTTCCCTATATACCTAAAGACTGCACTGTGGAGGTTGTTGATCAGTTGTGTTTGGAAAGGGAACAACTTCTTAAAGAATTGAGGAAACACCTGCTTATTGCTTCTAATCGGATGAAACAAAAGGCAGATAAGAAGAGGTCTGAAAGGGAATTTGAGGTAGGGCAGTGGGTGTGTAGGATCGTTTTCGGCCCTGAATGAGTCGATCGGAAGAATTCTTATCCAAAACAAGAGGCGGAAACTAATGTTTTGGTGCAATCTCAGCCGTATTCACTTTTAGCTGTTGTTTTATTGATCAATAACGCGTTTACAATCCTGACAACACTTCGGCAGCACTTCGTGGCAACCGGAATGACTATGACCTAGAACTATATCTGATTTCGGTCCTAACAACACCTATATATAGGTGTTCTGATTTCGCTCCAACATGCAAGATCATTATGAGTGGAATCACCAATAATGATTATGAGCGAAATCAGCAATATAAGCACTCTCGGGCGGAATCAGACCACTAGACATTTCGGGCGGAATCAGGAATCAATGGGGTTTCGCTCCAAATGACAAAATGTCATTTGGAGCGGAATCACTATCGAATACATATTCTTAGATTCCGTGCCCTGTTCTAGCCTATTCGACTCAAGACTCGATACAAGACGCAGGCGACAGACGGATGCACCAACAAACTCCCCCTCGGGTGTTGACGGAGTCTTCAGTGTCGAGTCTTCCGTTGTCAACCTTCAGTCTTTATCAGCAAGAAACTTCTCTCCCTCGAATGTTCTCCATTGTAAGCATCATCAAACTCTATCTTCTCTCTTCAATCTCTCTTGCACAAATGCAGTTCCAGGATCAACACTGGCTCTAACTGCTTTATCAACTTTGCCTTCAGACCCCCCCCCCTTTCAATTTGCTGGGATCGTAGTCTGGAAATCACAAATTCACGATTCATTTCAAGATCGTGACTTGGCTCTCTTCCAGCTCAGGTTATCTGCACAATCTCTACCCAACACATAAGTTTCAAAATGATTAAATCTTTAAAATTTAGAAACTATTTCAGAACATATACAAAATGATTTGTTCTACGAAAACAGCTTGTAATCATAACAATTTCACACATTTCCTCCCAAACCTGTTCTTCATGTTTAGCACTTGGAATTTCGAAGATCAGCTTTTCAATATCAGTTTGTCGAGAATCTTTTTGGATTTTTCAAAATTTATGCTAAAACACAATAAAATCTTTTTGGATTTTCTGAAAGAAAGTAAATGCAGAAATGAAATATTTACAGACAATATTTTTGTGAGTTCGTGCAAGAGGATCATATCAGTTTTTTGAGACATATCACTAACACCATTAAGCATGATTTCATTTTAAGTTTTAAACAATTCACCTAGATTGTCAGTATGTTTGTCCACTTAAATTTTCACACAAAGTTCAACTGTTTCGAGATACGCTAGTAGTGTCTTAATTACTTAAACTTATTCGTGTGTCACACCACTTGAATATACTCCCGTATCCAGATCCCAATATTCAGTCTTACAGGTGAGTATACCACAGATGATATCTGTAAAGGGGTTAAATTGCGAGGGCCGTGAGAGCTCAGGTCGATACTTCCGTATACGCAGAGAGATGACGGCTTTGACTTTTTGGTGTGTCCCCTTTAGAGGATCTTTTCTTCAACAACAATGATTATCAATTTTATTGTTTAATCATTTTTGCTGAGGGCTTTTGTTGTATTTCAAGCATTTTGCAAAAAGTATTATACGGGGACTAGGTCAGAATTTCCATTCAGCAGAAGTCCCGGTATAATACCCCAGATATCACTGAGTATAAAGACCTAGTATCTCAAAATAAGGGACCTTTCAAACAAGATTTCAGGGGTTACCCATATGTCCAAGAAGTTGTTCCCCAATAACTAAGAAAGTTTGAATTTTTAGGTTTATATCTCGTCACAATTTACTAAATGTTTAAAAACCTACTGACACATCCACAGTGAGATTGTTTATCACATTTTTACTTTACAATTCTTTAGCATGTTGTGATAGTCCACTGATGTACTATCGTTTCCTCTTTTATGCAACAAAAACTCATTTTTCATTTTATCATGTTTTTGTCTTTTTCGAATTTTAATTTTCTAATGTTTTTGGATTTTCTGAAAATTTCTAACTCCCCCTAAAATTCAAAAAAATATAAAGAAATTGAAAATAAACTGTACAAAAATATGACAACTGATTCACAACAAACTATTTTCCCATTAAGATTTCAAAACACTTAAGTTTATTTTAATCAGAATGGTTTTTCCGGAAAATAAGTTCGTTTATCAACCACTTGTAGGTTTGTGGTCATTTCATCACATTGTTTACCAATACCTTTAAATGATAGTTAAATCAAGTTCAACTTAATGACCTTGATTAACCACTTGTAGAATCAAAAACCAAACACCTGCCACAAACCTTTTCAACCAATTATCATCTGTTGGTTGAATTCTCAAGGTGCCGATTCCTACTCCACACTTACCAACCTGGGAGTTTTGGCAATTCACACTTCTCAAAACAAAATTTTAACAAACATTTTCAAGAGAGATGCCGATTCATGCTCCGCGATTACAAACTTGGGAGCTCCGGCAAGTCAGGTTTCTATTCTTTGAAGAATATATCCACCCAAGCCTGACCTGCCTTGGGTGTAACAATCTCTTCTTCATCATTGCTTTTAACAGTCTTGTGAACATTCATTTTGGAAGCATAAAATTCTTTGACTCCTTTGGTCTTACCATTGGCCATTTTTCCAAAAATGTTTTTCACATTACTGTTGAAAGCTTTTTCAACATCAAACTTATTCTTTTCAGAATAAAATTGATTTGAAATTTCAACTTTCCCAACTTTAGATTTCCAATTTTTAGCATTCAGTGGTGGAAAATTCACATCATCCACTGTTAAAACTGATTTTTCATTTTTCACAACAACCTGCGGCTCCTCTGTCTTTGTGGAGACAGATTCATCACCAGAACTGTTACCTGAACCTTTCACAACCCATTTTTGATTTTTCAAATTTTCTTTTCTTCTTAAAACATTCTTTGAACATTCTCCCACCTCAAAGGTTGAAATTTTCAAAGCCTGTAAATTTTCGGGTTGAGAGTTCAGTTTTCTCAACTATTTTTTCTTTTAGTTTTTCAGAAACTTCCTGTTTTGGTTTGAATGTTTTAGGACAGTTTCTAGCAATGTTACCAGCAGTTTTGCACTGAAATCAGGTTCTTGTTTCTGTCTTTTTCTGAACAACATTTTTCTTCAGTTCTTCTTGCTTCTTGGCAAGGAATTCTTGATTCGTCTGCTTCCTGAAAGCTTGTTCTTTCTCAGCCTCTGTCGTTTTTCCTGAAATAAACATAGTTTTTAGTTTATAAATTTTTTCATTTTTATAATTTGTCTTTTGATTAAATCCAAGACCTTTCTTTTTGAAATTACGATTATGGTTTGGTTTCTTTTGGAAACTATAACCACAATTGTAACCCATTTTCTTGTTAATTCTTTGTTGATCTCTTGAAGTGTATTGTTTAGGTTTTCCAGAAAGATTTAAATCTTTTATTTCAGAAATATTAATTTCTGTAATTTTGAAAACCTTTTTAATCATATCAAATCTAACACTTCTTATTGGAAAAGTTTCACCAGAATATAATTTGTCAGAATCTTTCAAAGTATATGCAACTTTGATCGGTTCATCATTCAAATTAGATTTTGATAGCAAAAATTTCGTATCATAAACCCGTTTGTCCTTTTTGATTGTTGGCTTTGACGCATCAGACTCAAACTTTAACTCGGGTTTGGACTCCATTTTTGACTCCTCACTGTCATCTTTATCTAACACCTGATCAACCACACTATTTATCAATTTAGACTCATGATCTGTATCAGACGACGTGTATGTGATATCAATATTTTCTGGCAAGTTATCTGATGGCCCAGACTCCCATTGTAAGTTAATTGCCTTTTTGACTCTTTCAGAATTTGGATTTCGAGGCGAATATCCATTTTCGGCCGGGGGCGGACATCTATTGTAGACCACACTTGATTTCTTACCAGAAATTTTCACTTCATCTTCATCTTTTGTCACGGATTTCTTTTCTTCCGAAGTCTTTACTTCTTCAAATGTCTTCAAACTCTCCACAATTGGATAAATCCTGTCAACAACAAAAGTAGAACATGAGTAACTTTCCAATAAATTGTTAACTCTCTCAGTTTCTATTCTTTGTGTTGCCAGCTTCAACTCCAGATCAGCACATTTCTTTATGTAAAAGTTGACATCATCAAGCTGTCTCATGTAAGCTCCTTTGAGTGTATTCATAGCTACAGCTTGTTCGCAGTTTGACTCAGTGTACTTGTTGATCTCTCTGTTCATTGTATCATGTGATTCTTTTAATCTGTTAATATTGTGCAATAGTTCATTGTTTTGCTTGATCAACGAACCACAATTCAAACACTTTTCAGTAACTTTGACTGCTTCAGTATCAACTTTGATCTCAAATTCTGGAACATCTTTGACTGTTCTGTTTGATTGGAAAAACTCATTTCTTTTCTTTCTCTCGGCTTCCGCTTCAGCTTTTAGCCTTTCTTCTTCCTCTTCTTCTTCGATTTGTCTCCATTTTTCTTTTTCAGCTTCTCTGACTTTTCTGCATTTTTCTGCCCATTTCAGATCGTAAGCATTAGCAATAAAGGCTTTAACATTTGACGTTTCTTTTGACATCTCTTTGGCCATGAACTCTTGATCTGGGCAGAAATTGTTCCAACTGAATCCTTTAGCCAACTTTTCATCATCTTGATCTGCCAAACACACTTTGCTGTTTGTTAGAAGATATTTATCCCAGCTGAAACCTCCATCCTTGCCCTGATTAACTAGACATGCTCTTTTTGAATCTTCAATCACACTTCTTCCATGTGCAGTTTGTGTCTGATGCGGTGCTTGTTGTTGTTGTTGATACGGCTGTGGTGTGACTTGATGATAAATCGCCTTTTTGTGGTAGTCATTGTTTTCGAAAGGGTTTTGAGCTCCACTCGGTTCTCGATTTGTGCACTCCCTCTTGAAATGCCCATTTTCCCTGCAACGAAAACAAGTAACTTTAGACTTATTAAAACCTAAAGTTGACACATGAGCCTCGCGAAAATCATCTCTGCCTGTAATTTGTTTGAACTTTTCAGCCCGTCTCAATACAATAGCCATGCACCATTTAATGTCCATTAATTCCATCTCCTCGGCATCGATTTGATCGTAATCCTCTTTCGTGAGCATTGGATTACCGATCCTCCCTGCAACTAAGCCTCTGTAGGATTCAAGCACAGTCACCAACAAAGACATGCGGCTTTTAGCAACTTCCTCAGTATAGTTCTGATCATTTTCCAGCTTTAAGGCAATATTGCATTGAAGAACATTTCCACTCCTTGTTGTAGTGAACTGAGGATCATATGTAGGAAATGAAGAAAATCCTGTTGTGCTGCTTGATCCCTGAGATGGTTTTTCAGAAGAACCTTTTGCATTGTAAGCTGTTTCAACCTTTGGAGAGAGATTTGTCTTTTCACTAACACCACTCTTGAAATACAGACTGATGTCTTGTTCTCCGTCGTAGTTCTTCATCCTGGCAATCTTTCGCTGCTCCATCTCTTGGGCTTCCAGGTGTTTGATGAACTGTCCCAGTGTTAGCTTTTTATATTCTTTACTGTTGTTTCTCAGCATCATCAGAAAAGTTCCCCAGATTTCATGTGGTAGCGCATCTGCAAGTTTTTCAATCAATTCATCAGTATCTTTTTTAATACCAAGTTTTAACATATTTCTCACCAAGTTACAATATCTTTCAATAATTTGCTTGGTGTTTTCAGATTTCAAACCCCATAAAAGATCAAATTCTTTCTTCATGAGTGACATTTTGTTTTTAAGCATATCATCGCTTCCTACAAATTTTGCTTCCAATTCAGTCCAGATCGAATACGCAGTTCCATCATGTTGAAGCAAAATCAAAATGTCCTCTTTGATTGCTTGCTGAAGCAGACTCACCATCAGTTTTTCATCTCTATATCTTTTCTCTTCAGCACTCATTTCTCTAATTGTTTGCTGAATACCATTTCTTGTAGGTCTAACATAGGCAAAACTCCCTAAGGAATCACAAACATCACAAGCTAAGCCCTAAATACTTTGGACCATTTTTTATTATTGAAAAAGTGGGAACAGTGGCGTATAAGCTGGATTTACCTGAAGAAGCTCAACTACATCCAGTCTCCATGTGTCGCTGCTAAAGCCAGCTCATAGTGATCATTCGGTCATCCTTCCATTACCTCTTCAACCAAGGTTTTGTTACAGTCCTGCCGCCATGATTAATAAAAGGTTAGTGAAAAAGAACAATCAGATGAGTGTGGAGGTGCTGATTAAGTGGAATGACTTACCGGTTACTGATGCATCGTGGGAAAATTTGGAGGAGATGATGATTCGATTTCCAGAATTTCATTTTGACTATTGATTTTGAGGTCAAAATCAGTTGAAGGGAAGGGTATTGATACGGAATTAATAAGTGAGGGGTTTGTATTGTAAATAATGAATAGTTAAGGGGCGAGTTATGTCTAAAGTGATGTTAGGTAGTTAAAAGTTAGTTGATGATTGTGTACTTAAACAGAAGTTGTTAATGAAAGTAGTTAGTGTTGAGTGAGCTAATCTTCTTATCTTCTCTCTCTAATCTCTCTCTAAAACAGTTCGTATCAGATAGTAGCCATCAGATTAGCTATATTAGAGGAAGCCTCCCCGTCTAATTTTAAAGGGCATAAACCTAGACCACCATCTTTTTTCTTAGTAGTGACATGATCCTAAGCAACCCAGTTAGGTTTTAGATGTCACACCCCCAAAATCCACCAAGTGAGTATCACCGCTTGGAGGCGTGACATGACCAGGATCAAGCCATCAATCATATTGAACATAGCATAACATAAATAAAGTAGTTCGTAAAACCTCATTCAATACAATTGATGTTTCAAAACAATCATAGTATCAGTAGCGGAAGCATAAGTAAATAACCCAAGTAAACCATAAGTTCAATTATTCGAAATGTTTAAACATAGCGTTCATAATCCACTGCCCACAACGTCCCGCTCCTCCAGTGCAAGCTCCATTATGTACCTAAGGTCCTGCAAGGCATGCAGCAGATAATCAACAAACTAGTTGAGCGAGTTCACAGTTAATAGTTTAGTTTGGGTAAAAGTGCGTTCGTTCAATTAAGTTTCATATCGTATCAGTTCCATCGCGGCCTCCCAGGCATGTGTGCGAAGATTTAGTTCGTTAGTTCGCGACCGTAGTCTTTACCGACCAGGGTGTGTGCGAAGGCAATTGATCAGTTCGTTCGCGACCATAGTCTTTACCGACCAGGGTGTGTGCGAAGGCAGTTCGTAAGCATCAACAGTTTAATCGTTCGTTATAATATCAAGGTATGCACAAGTAATCATCCAACCCATTCCCACCCTGGGAACCCATGCCTTGGCTGTGTGAACTCACCTTGGTTTGCTCGGTATGCTAGGTTATGCGCTCACAAGTAATTTAATCACGTCCTATCGTATGCACGTATAACAAATCAGTTCATGTTCACAATGATACGCATGCAATTTAATGTTCACATAACAGTCAGTTTGCATATCGGCACAACACGTATTATTTCACATTAATCATCAGCTAGTGTGCACGAATACAAGTGTTAACGTTCACCACCAAGCATGGCATGCCAAATAAATCAAGCACATGTTCCATCATTGAAAGTATGATCATAATCCCTAATATCTTTCGATCCAGCTGTTATCTTTCGACACATAGTGATCTTTCGACAAACAGTTATCACAGTTATCATTCGGACCGAATGTTATGCTTCGAACCAATGTCATCTTTCGGTCAATGCTATCCTTCGGTCAACACTACCATGGTTCGGTCAAAGCTATCCTTCGGTCGACACTACTATGGTTCGAAGGACATGTATCTTTCGGTCTCAACTATGTTTCGACTAACAAGTATCTTTCGGTCACAACTGTGTTTCGAGTAACTACCATCCTTCGACAAGTAACAGTTACGTTTACACAAAGTTTCCAAGTTTATCCGATTATCAATTAACACAAATTTCACAAACCAGCTAACATCAACAAGATCAAACAAGCATGATTCCCATGTTTATCAAGAACCCTAATCTGAATAACAAGATCATTCAAACCATCCAATTTACACATAGGTGCCGATTACATAAACATGTCCGGTTACAATATTCGACCGATTATAAACCTGATTAACATAAACATCTTAACAACCATGACAATTCAATCCAATTACATTTGCTAAGCCTACCATATCCGATTCATAACAACATACCAACATATTGCAATACTAACATACATATCCGGTTATCATAGCCGATCCACAAAACATTATCATTGAACATCATCAAAACAGATCCGATTAACATACTAACAATATATTGCAAAACAATTTATTAATCATGAAATCAAAGCATCATAAACAACATCACACACTAACCGGAAATCTGGATTACGGAATGAAATCCTTCGAACAGAGAGTAGGTTTGCTATATGCCGTCACACACACACAAGGGAACTAGGGTTTTTGAAACTAACTGTCGACTTACATGCAATTTACGTATTTAAATCGTATCACAGGAATGGGCCAAGCCCATCAGAAAGACTGGGCCGAAAGATGTCGAAGGATAGAGTCCTTGGTCGAAGGATATGTTTCGAGATCCTTCGAACCGGAAGTTGATCCTTCGAATCGAAGGATATGTTTCGAGATCCTTCGAACTGTATGCCATGTTTCGTGATCTAGACTAAGTGTTTTAAATAATAATTCTAATATTATTTTCTACCACAACAAGTCATCACATATAGGCAAAACGACAATACGTTTCATTAAAACACAACACGTACAATTACAAGTCCACAATCCAAACAACTAAACAGTCAAAGTCAACGCGCATTTAATGCAAAAATGAAAGTCAGAAACTCGAGTTGTCACATTATCCCCAACTTGAAAGAAATTTCGTCCCGAAATTTGGTACGCACTCACTGAGGAAGCTAGGTAAGTTACATCGTTCACTGGTTCTCCTGGGGTGTCACATCATCCCCCCGTTGATTTGGAATTTCGTCCCGAAATTCAGTAGTAGTAGCTTCAGCCTCAGAAGTGGATGCATTGGTTTCGAATAGCTGGGGGTACTTTTCCTTCATCTGGTCTTCGCGTTCCCAGGTATACTCTGGGCCACGCTGGGAGTTCCAACGAACTCGAACAAGAGGGATTCTCTTGTGTTTGAGGACCTTAACATCCCGGTCCGTGATTTCAACTGGTTCCTCGACGAACTGCAACCGCTCGTCGATAGTGAGTTCCTTAAAAGGAACTATAAGGGTCTCATCTGATAGGCATTTCTTCAGATTCGACACATGAAATACATTGTGAACTGCACCGAGTTCAGGAGGTAGGTTTAATCTGTAGGCTACTTTGCCAATCTTTTCTAAGATTTCGAATGGTCCGACGTACCGCGGATTCAGTTTGCCTCTTTTACCAAATCGAACCACACCCTTCCAGGGTGAAACTTTCAATAAAACCCGGTCCTCGACCTCAAATTCCAATGGCTTTCTACGCTTGTCCGCGTAGGCTTTCTGACGGTCGCGTGCTGCCACCATGCGTTGTCGTATCTGTGCTATCTTTTCTGTGGCGTCCACAACAATATCTGGACCCGTAATCTGACTATCCCCCACCTCTGCCCAACAGAGAGGTGACCGGCATTTACGTCCGTACAATGCCTCAAATGGAGCGGCTTGAATGCTGGTGTGGTAACTATTATTGTATGAAAACTCCACTAAAGGGAGGTGTTTTTCCCAGCCGTTGCCGAAATCGATGACACACGCTCGAAGCATGTCTTCTAAAGTTTGGATAGTTCGCTCAGACTGCCCATCCGTCTGAGGATGATATGCTGTGCTCATGTCTAATCGTGAGCCGAAGGATTTGTGCATTGCTTGCCATAGCTCTGACGTGAATCGTGCATCGCGATCCGAGATAATAGAAGTGGGCACTCCGTGCCTCGAAACAACTTCTTTAAGATAAACGTCTGCTAGGGTAGAAAACTTATCCGTTTCTTTGATAGCCAAGAAGTGAGCAGACTTTGTGAGTCGATCAACGATTACCCAAATAGTGTCATTCCCACGCTGGGATCTAGGTAAGCCCGTAACGAAATCCATGGAAATTTCTTCCCATTTCCACTGCGGTATCTTGGGCTGCTGAAGTAGACCAGCTGGTTTCTGATATTCAACCTTGACTCTCGCACAGGTTAAGCATTTGCCAACATAGGTGGCGATGTGGGCCTTCATACTAGGCCACCAATAAGTAGTACTGATGTCGTGGTACATTTTATCCGACCCTGGATGTACCGAATAGCGAGACTTGTGAGCTTCATCCATCACAAGTTCGCGTAAACCGCCATAAAGTGGGACCCAAATACGCCCCGTTACATAGTAGGCGCCGTCTTCCTTTTGTTCCATGCGTTGCCTTGAGCCGCGTAAGGCTTCAGCTTTGACGTTTTCGGGTTTCAGTGCTTCTAACTGAGCAGTTCGTATCTGTGCAGGAAGACTGGACTGAATAGTAAGCTGTAGCGCTCGCACGCGCTTAGGAAGAGTGTCTTTCCGACTGAGGGCATCAGCCACAACATTGGCCTTGCCTGGATGATACTTGATGGCGCATTCATAGTCGTTTAGAAGTTCAACCCATCTCCGTTGACGCATATTCAAATCCTTTTGCTTAAGAATATGCTCGAGACTCCTGTGATCGGTGTAAATCGTGCACCTGGTACCGTACAGGTAGTGTCGCCATATCTTAAGCGCGAAAACAACAGCTCCCAGCTCTAAATCGTGCGTCGTGTAGTTCCGTTCATGAACCTTGAGTTGCCGCGAAGCGTAGGCAATAACTTTATCCCGCTGCATCAATACACAACCAAGCCCCTGTATCGATGCGTCACAATAAACCACGAAGTCATCCGTGCCCTCTGGCAACGAGAGAATAGGTGCGCTGCAAAGCCTATCCTTTAAGTACTGAAAAGCGGTCTCTTGCGTATTACCCCATCTGTAAACGACACCTTTCTGTGTTAACATAGTAAGTGGTTGCGCGATCTTGGAGAAGTCTTTAATAAATCGCCTGTAGTAACCCGCCAAACCCAAGAATTGGCGTATTTCTGTCGGTGTACGCGGTGCTGGCCAGTTTCTGATCGAATCAACCTTTGATGGATCGACATGGATCCCATCCTTGTTTACCACATGGCCTAAGAAGTGGACTTCACGAAGCCAGAAGTCGCATTTTGAAAACTTGGCGTATAATTGTTCCTTTCGGAGGAGTTTCAAGATAAGACGTAAGTGCTGCTCGTGCTCCTCCTGACTCTTGGAGTAGATCAGAATGTCGTCGATAAAGACAATAACGAACTTGTCAAGATAATGTTTGCGCACCCTGTTCGTAAAGTCCGTAAATACGGCAGGTGTGTTCAATAATATCAAACCATCCATCACATCAAACATAAAATATAGTAGTTAAAATAATTCATAAAACCCAAGACATTTGATGTTCAAACCAAACTTTGTTCGAATAGCGGAAACATAATAATGAAAAACCCAAAAAGAAGTTATAAGTTCAATTAGCGTTCATTGCGTCTCCTCCTCCTAACATGAAAACTCGACCTCTTGCCTCGTTGCCATTGTTATTGTTGTTTCCCCCGTTGTTGTCGTTGTTCCCGTTGCCCTGGTTATTGTTGTGGTTCTGATTTTGGTTCAACTGAGGGCAATCGCGTTTGTAGTGTCCTTCTGCCCCACACTGGAAACATCCCCGGTTTCCACGCTGTGGTTGCTGCTGCTGGTTCTGTGGAGCTGGCGGTGGGAGTTGCTGGTTCTGATTTGCAGGCCGTGGACTCCTACAGTCTTTGGCCTCATGACCCATCTTGAGGCATCTTTGACAACGAACCTTATTACACTGGCCACTGTGATGTTTGTTGCAGGTGTTACACTTCGGAAGGTTTCCTCGATACCCTCCCTGTCTGTGGCTGCTAGAGGAGTGCTGACTGGGACTCTGATAACTGTCTGTCTTTCGCTGTTGGGCTTGTGACTGTACTGATGCTGACCCCTTGCTAGAATCCCCATCCCATTTTCTCTTACTTTCACTGGGAGTAGCAAGTGTAGTAGAAGCAGTAGCGGTAGCAGTAGCACTGACACGCTTAGGCAGTTTATTCTGTTCCACTGCCTGATCGGTGATGCGATGAGCGAGACGCTGGATTTCCTGGATGTTGTTGAGGTTAGCCGAGGTAACGTGGCTCTGTATTTTTGGTGCCAAACCTTTGAGATACAACTCAATACGCTTGTATGGAGGGTCCACCATAGTTGGACATAACACAGCCAACTCATTTGATCTCTTGGTGTAAGCTTCGATTTCCGAACCAACCATTTTCTAGTTATACAACTCGTCCTCCAACTTGTGAATGTCTTCTCTAGTGCAGTATTCCCTCTTGATCAGTTCTTTGAAATCATTCCAGGGTGTGGCGTTAGCAGCTGCCAACCCTAAGATCTGCACTTGTGCGTTCCACCAAGTGAGCGCAATCCCTTCAAGTGTGCCAGTGGCGAACTTCACCCTGCGAGCCTCAGGGCATTCACACATTTCGAAAACCGACTCGAGCTTTTCAAACCAGTGGAGGAGTCCAACTGCTCCCTCCGTGCCACTGAACGAGCTAGGACGACAATCCATGAAATTCTTGAATGTGCACCCAGGTTGTTGCTGAGCGGGTTGACCTATTGTGTACGAATAGGGCAAAGTTAAGTACGAGAATTAATGTAGGATCTAAAGATCCTAGTGTCTATACTGCAGGGTATACTACCTGCTTGGGCGGCTGCAACTGCCGCAGCAACGAGAGCCTCTAGCTGGGCTTGAGTCATGGTAATTCGTGCGGCCATTGATCTTCACATCAAAGGCAACATAAGTGAGAAAGGTTCGCGAATAGTGCGATGACAGAAGAGTGTAAGCACATAAGTATTCTCATGCAATGACAAGTTGTGAGCAAGGTAATGTAAGCATACTACGAGCAAAGTTCTATACAAATTCTAGCATGTAGGCAATAAACATAAACCTTATTACCTAGGAAGTTGAGTCTTGCACGTGGAGCGAAGCGTCGTTGTGGATCGTTGAGAGCACTGTTCTGGTTATAGTCTGGTTTTAATAAAAACGTTTTCCTTGCATTAAAACCAAGTTCTCTATAACCAATGGCTCTGATACCAATCTGTCACACCCCCAAAATCCACCAAGTGAGTATCACCGCTTGGAGGCGTGACATGACCAGGATCAAGCCATCAATCATATTGAACATAGCATAACATAAATAAAGTAGTTCGTAAAACCTCATTCAATACAATTGATGTTTCAAAACAATCATAGTATCAGTAGCGGAAGCATAAGTAAATAACCCAAGTAAACCATAAGTTCAATTATTCGAAATGTTTAAACATAGCGTTCATAATCCACTGCCCACAACGTCCCGCTCCTCCAGTGCAAGCTCCATTATGTACCTAAGGTCCTGCAAGGCATGCAGCAGATAATCAACAAACTAGTTGAGCGAGTTCACAGTTAATAGTTTAGTTTGGGTAAAAGTGCGTTCGTTCAATTAAGTTTCATATCGTATCAGTTCCATCGCGGCCTCCCAGGCATGTGTGCGAAGATTTAGTTCGTTAGTTCGCGACCGTAGTCTTTACCGACCAGGGTGTGTGCGAAGGCAATTGATCAGTTCGTTCGCGACCATAGTCTTTACCGACCAGGGTGTGTGCGAAGGCAGTTCGTAAGCATCAACAGTTTAATCGTTCGTTATAATATCAAGGTATGCACAAGTAATCATCCAACCCATTCCCACCCTGGGAACCCATGCCTTGGCTGTGTGAACTCACCTTGGTTTGCTCGGTATGCTAGGTTATGCGCTCACAAGTAATTTAATCACGTCCTATCGTATGCACGTATAACAAATCAGTTCATGTTCACAATGATACGCATGCAATTTAATGTTCACATAACAGTCAGTTTGCATATCGGCACAACACGTATTATTTCACATTAATCATCAGCTAGTGTGCACGAATACAAGTGTTAACGTTCACCACTAAGCATGGCATGCCAAATAAATCAAGCACATGTTCCATCATTCAAAGTATGATCATAATCCCTAATATCTTTCGATCCAGCTGTTATCTTTCGACACATAGTGATCTTTCGACAAACAGTTATCACAGTTATCATTCGGACCGAATGTTATGCTTCGAACCAATGTCATCTTTCGGTCAATGCTATCCTTCGGTCAACACTACCATGGTTCGGTCAAAGCTATCCTTCGGTCGACACTACTATGGTTCGAAGGACATGTATCTTTCGGTCTCAACTATGTTTCGACTAACAAGTATCTTTCGGTCACAACTGTGTTTCGAGTAACTACCATCCTTCGACAAGTAACAGTTACGTTTACACAAAGTTTCCAAGTTTATCCGATTATCAATTAACACAAATTTCACAAATCAGCTAACATCAACAAGATCAAACAAGCATGATTCCCATGTTTATCAAGAACCCTAATCTGAATAACAAGATCATTCAAACCATCCAATTTACACATAGGTGCCGATTACATAAACATGTCCGGTTACAATATTCGGCCGATTATAAACCTGATTAACATAAACATCTTAACAACCATGACAATTCAATCCAATTACATTTGCTAAGCCTACCATATCCGATTCATAACAACATACCAACATATTGCAATACTAACATACATATCCGGTTATCATAGCCGATCCACAAAACATTATCATTGAACATCATCAAAACAGATCCGATTAACATACTAACAATATATTGCAAAACAATTTATTAATCATGAAATCAAAGCATCATAAACAACATCACACACTAACCGGAAATCTGGATTACGGAATGAAATCCTTCGAACAGAGAGTAGGTTTGCTATATGCCGTCACACACACACAAGGGAACTAGGGTTTTTGAAACTAACTGTCGACTTACATGCAATTTACGTATTTAAATCGTATCACAGGAATGGGCCAAGCCCATCAGAAAGACTGGGCCGAAAGATGTCGAAGGATAGAGTCCTTGGTCGAAGGATATGTTTCGAGATCCTTCGAACCGGAAGTTGATCCTTCGAATCGAAGGATATGTTTCGAGATCCTTCGAACTGTATGCCATGTTTCGTGATCTAGACTAAGTGTTTTAAATAATAATTCTAATATTATTTTCTACCACAACAAGTCATCACATATAGGCAAAACGACAATACGTTTCATTAAAACACAACACGTACAATTACAAGTCCACAATCCAAACAACTAAACAGTCAAAGTCAACGCGCATTTAATGCAAAAATGAAAGTCAGAAACTCGAGTTGTCACATTAGAATTCCTACATTACCCCCCCCCCCCCAATAACATTTTTCGTGTTTCCCCTTCCAAATATTACTTAGGTATGCAAGAGCTCTATATAGAGAAAATATTAAGTGTTGGACCTACAAAAGAACAAATAATATCCAAAAGCCAAAACATGATCTACTAACCAAGAAATAAGCAACAAATTGAACTAGTCTCTCCCCAAAGAGAGTGAATTTTGAACACCTACTCAGAACATCTGATGAAGACTTGGAACCGCTGTTCAAGAGTACCAACATCTGTTGAAGGCTAGCATCTGTTGAAGACCAAAGCCCTAATCAAGCAAATGTTCGATGAAGAAGACCAAACATCTGTTAGGCCAAACAGATGTTTGGAGAACTACAACAGATGATAGCTTAGACAATATTTTCTCGATGTAACTGTATTTATCTTATCAGTGTTTAGTATAGCCTAGATCAAAGGATAGGATTTTCTCAGATGTTCGCTAACATCTGAGGAATCTTTTCTGTTATAAATGTTAGATGTCACTATCAGGATAACGTAAGCCAATCATTGAACAAAGCTTTCGTACTTATATAAATAGATCACACATGTTAGTGATCTATTTATCACACACACTCACATTTTCTCTTGTATGAACTGATTTGTTTGTATGATGTAACGCCCACTTTCCATAAGGTCAAAACTCAATACTTTATCGACAAAATCACGACCCAATTTAAACTTTTTACATGCCATTAGAAATAAACTTAATTGTTCATACAAAAACCATTCCGTTTAGACATTTACAACCAACTAGGTTTATACGTAAGGCATGGCATACTAAGATTTAAAGTTTAAGAACTAAACATAAACTATTTGTAACAAAAGTATTTGAAACACCCTTAATGCACATTCGGAAATAATATTAATGGCATACTATTTTTAACAAAAATTGGGCATGACCCGTCCGTAACATGAGCGGTTCCCTGTTTTTAACAATCACCATTTCAAGGAATTCTACGACACGTTCAAAAGACATAACATGTTAAGCTTTAAAGTCTAACTACTAAACATAAGTTATATACCACAAAAGTATTTTTGACCCATAACATAATTATAAAAGCAGCGGAAGCGCATGGTGGACGTGGTTCATGTTTGTTCGTTTCAAGTCGCCAAACCATTATGTTGAGGATTTACCTACATCAAACAACAAACTTGAAGAGTTAATTCCATTAACTATGTTACTTTTCATCTAATAAACCAATTCATCTATTTCGTGCCTTCACAACATTCTTGCACTTACTACCTGTCGAAACGGGTCAAAACATACTTATCTCAAAATAGAGATAAAACATACCATTCATTACTTACCCGTTGTAACGGGTCAAAACATACTATCTCATTAGTGAGATAAGACATAAATTTATTAACCCGCTAGAAACAGGTAATTACAGTCGTAACATAAACTTCCATTCGATCTGTTTACCACGTACGAATACATTCCTTTCATATTTTATACTCACATCAACTCCAATCCGTTTATAACGGTTCGAGTAATTACATTCCTTTCTTACATAACTTTACAATATACGGTTCATTCGAGACGAACCTGTTGGTGCATCCGTCTGTCGTCTTCGTCTTGTATCGAGTCTTGTATTCATGAAATTAGATCAGGGCACGAAAAACGAGGAAATCAGATTTGTAGAGATTCCGCTTCAAATGACCAAGGTCAGTTTCAAGCGAAATCACATGATCTTCATTCCGCTTGAGATATAGGAGTTGATTTCGCTCCAAATGTAAAGTGTAGTGATTTTGCTTGAGGGTGTTCAAGCGAAATCAGGATCCCTATATATAGGGTAGTCCCAAGCGAAATCAGTATCGAAGTCTTCCGGTTTGCAACGAAGTGCTGCCGAAGTGTTGTCAGAACTGTAAACTTCATTCAGTCAATAGAAACAACAGTTTAAAGTGATATACTAGCTGAATTGAGCTTAGTTTCTTAGTTTCCGCCTCTGAAACTGAGTTTGGACTCTTCTGATCGACTCGTTCGGGTCTGAAAACGATTCTACAAGTGGTATCAGAGCTCAGGAGGAAGAGTTCATACCAATTCAGCTGCGATTTCTGATTTCTACATCTTCTTTTTCGAATTGATCATCTTTTCACGGTCAAATTCGGATCAAAATCTCACTGTGTGCTCGGTATTGTGAAATAACAAAGCCTTAAAAGTTTCAAGTTAAAATTCAATCTAAAACACAAGTTTTTAGCTATTCCGCTTGAAATTACTCATTGTATGATGACATCAGCCTGGTTTCGCTTGAGATTAGTTTTGATTTCGCTCAAAATTCAGATTTCGCTTGAAAAAGTTGTGGTGATTCCGCTTGAGAACTTAGTTTTTGATTCCGTTCGAAACTAGATCTCGCTTGAAAGTTGAGTTTGATTTCGCTCGAACTTGGTATCCCGCTTGAACAGTGTTGTTTTGATTCCGCTTGAATTAACTGTTTGAGAATTTCTTGCAATCCGAAAAAATGGACGAAGAATTTTATAACGCGTTCGCTACTCCGGTTACCCCGATCACTCTTGCACAGAACACGATGTTGGAAAATGAAACGGGGACGATGCAAAAACCTCCTAAACTCATGAACATCGAGGAGTATAAGGGTTGGGAAGGTCATTTGGAGAATTGGGTACAAGCAAACTATCTTGATGCTTGGGAATGTGTTGAGACAAAGTATGTGAGACCTTTGAATGATGATGAAGAAGAGATTGCTATCAAGGATATGAGTGCGGATGACAAAAAGAAATACAAGAATGAAAAAATGATGCTGAGTTTGCTACAACAAGCTGTGAAAGAAGAGATCATGGTCTTATTGCAACACAACGGAAGCTCTTATTCGATTTGGAAAGCATTAAGGTCAAAGTTTGTTGGTAGCCAAGAGATGATCAAAAACAAGAAATCACTTTTGAAGAAAGAATTTGACTTGTTTCGTGGTTTGAAGAATGAAAGTACAAAGCAGATCATTGAAAGATATTGCAATTTGTTGGTAAATATGAAGAGGGTAAGCATCAACAAAGACAATGAAGAACTGATAGAGAAGTTAGCAGATGCGTTACCACATGAAACATGGGGCACATATCTGATCATGCTAGGAACAAGAAAGGATTTAACACGCTCACTTTGAGTAAATTCATTGAGAAATTGGAAGCTCAAGAGATGGAGCAACGGAAAATTGTTCGAATGAAAGATTTTGATGGTGAACAGGATATTGGGTTGTATTACAAAGCAGGGTTGAATGAGAAAACCACAAATTTGTCTCCAAAAGTGGAAACTGCATTCAACGCTAAAGGTTTATCAGGAAGCTCATCTAAAAGATCAAGCAGCAGTACAAGTTTCACATCATTTCCATCATTCGGTCCAAACATCTCTGCAACAAAGAATGGAAGAAAACTTCAGTGCAACATAGTATTAAATCTTGAGAATGATCAAGATTATTCAGAGGAAGTTGCTAAGAATCACATATCTTTGTTGGGAATGGTGTTAGAATCATATAGTAGTTTTGTGGCAGGAAAGATCGGGAATCCAATGCTTACAAAAGAGGATTCCGATCAAATAGATGCTGAAGAGATGGATGTGATAACTCGTACTTTAGACCTATCTTGTAACGCTACGTGCTTATGTGAAGCTCTATGATTGACTTAATGAATGATATATTTGATGCGTGCTTGGTGTAAATGTATGTATATATGTTATGTGAATGTTACACGAACCAAATGCACATCATGATCCGATCGCACAACAATATTCACGACCGCACAAGCCCACTTCGGGCCTTAACCCTTGTAATCGGATCAAGGGCAGCCCAAGTAAGGGCCGACCCATTTCCTCTTATGCGTACACATGCACAATGGGGGGAGTTGCTCCTCATTTGTTTGCTAAACACTCTACACACACAAAACCCTAGTTCCCTCATTCTCTCTCACGAACCCGACGGCAACCATCCCCCTCGAAGCTCTTGACTTGGCCGATTCCCCTTTCTTCTTCTAATCGGTTAGTTCTTGTGTCTATTGATTGTATGTTGTTGATGTTATGATCTATGTGTTTTGCATGATGTCTATGTAGTGATGTTCTTGTGAATTAAGTTGCATGATGATAATCTAAAAACCGATTAGATGTCATAGGCTATCATGACCAATCTGTTTGTATGATGCTTGTGATCGGATAAAAATAATCGATTGTATGCTTATGTAATTGGATATGTTACACATTATTGTTCGGCCTTCATGTGAAGTTAAGATTAAATCTTTGTAACTAAGGGAATGCTTATGAATCTGACCGAGTCATGTGGTTTGATAAATTATTGTTATGCTTTGAACAAGAATTAGGGTTCATGTGAATTAGTAAATAGATTGCTTGTTTGATCGAGATTTTTGGATGTTGCGAAACTGACTTGGTGTTAATTGATTCTATAAGTTTGGAAACTATTGATGATAATTGATAATGGTAACCAGCTTGCATATAATCCGGGTATGTTAAAACTGATCGCACAACACAAGAACAGTCGCACATCATGGCTGAATCACACAAGCTTCCTGATCGCACAAAGTGGTCCATTCGCACAAGCTTAACCGGATCGTACAAGATCCCTTTGGATCGCACAAGTTATAGTGTTAACTGTTGGGCCGAGGACATGTTGGGTTGGGCTGGTCGGATCGGACAACCCAAATGGAACACACAAGGCTTGTCCGATCGCACAAGATGGTTGGGCTCGCGCAAGTTCACGGCCCAACCATCCGAGTCGCACAAGCTGAATTGTTATTAGGCTGTTGGGCCGAACAAGCCCAAAGTCAGTCGCACAACCCGATCGTACAAGACGAACTGGACCGCACAAGATTGTTGTTTAATTTTTATTTGGGCTATATGTTCACCAGTTGGGCTTCTATGGAACACTCGCACCCAATCCGAATTTCTAGTTAACTGTTGAACGTGACATCGTGTGCTTGCCATGATCCGAATGTGTTTCCTATATGCTATCTTGTGGTATGCCTGTGTACTTTATTTAAGCCAAAACCTGACTTGTATGGTAACCCTGTTAGGACGTGGTTGACCACCCTTAGTTCAAGAAACCCTCTTTGTGTATCTGCCGAGCAACCCAAGGTGAGTTCACACAGCCAAGGCATGGGATTCCCGGGTTGGGAATTGGGTTGGAATGTTTGATATGGAATGATTACTCGTACTTACGCAATCACTAGACTATAGACCATCGTCCTCAGGATAGTCAGGACACTTACGTAAAACCTACGTAAACTAGTATCTACAATTGTCTCCCGGGTTGGGAGGACACTTACGTAAATCCTGCGTAACCTAACACCCACTACTGTCTTCCGGGTCGGAAGGACACTTACGTAAATCCTATGTAAACCCCACGCGTACCACTGTCCTCGGGGAAGGGCACTCACGTAAATCTTGCGTGACCTTGTACGTATTCCTGTTCTCGGATTAAGAAGAACACATGGTTGCAAATAGTCTAGTAAGTACCATAATGGGAAGCCCCCATTATTAAGGATAAATGTGGGAATCCCCCACCAGTAGTATATACTTGCATGGGAAGCCCCCACTAGATGAACTTATGCATTACTGTTATGAACTTACTTTCTGTGAACTCGCTCAACTAGTTGTTGATTATCTGCTGCATGCCTTGCAGGACCTTAGGTACATTATGGAGCTTGCACAAGGAGGAGCAGGTCGTTGTGGGCAAATGGATCGTGATTACTTATGTCATTTCATACATTAATACTTATGATTGGGTTTTTACATTAATGCTTCCGCTATACTTAACTATGTTGGTTTTGATAAACACCTTTCGTATTGATGGATAACTTTTACTATATATTTACATGTTCAATATGATTGGTGGCTTGATCCTGGTCAGTCACGCTCCCAAGCGGTGATACTCCGCAGGTGGATTTTGGGGGTGTGACAGATTGGTATCAGAGCCATTGGTTATAGAGAACTTGGTTTTAATATGGGAAAACGTTTTTATTAAAACCAGACTATAACCAGAACAGTGCTCTCAACGATCCACAACGACGCTTCGCTCCACGTGCAAGACTCGACATCCTAGGTAATAAGGTTTATGTTTATTACCTGCTTGCTAGAAACGTATAGAACTTTGCTCGCATTACGTTTAGATACACATGACTTTATTACATGAGAATACCTACGTGCTTACACTTTTCTGTCATCGCCCTACTCTCGAACCATTCTCACTTACGCTACTTTTACAATGAAGATCATGTCTGGACGAATTAACATGACACAAGCCCAGCTAGAGGCTCTCGTTCAAGCTCAAGTTGCTGCGGCACTTTCAGCCGCACAAGCAGGTAGTATATCCTGTAGTCATAACTTACACTAGGATCTTTAGATCCTACACTCCTAAACTAGCCCTTGTATTTAAACTTTGCCCTATTCGTACACAATAGGTCAACACGCGCAGCAACCTGTCTGCACTTTCAAGAACTTCATGGACTGTCGTCCAAGTACTTTCAGCGGCACAGAGGGGGCAGTTGGACTCCTCCACTGGTTTGAAAAGCTCGAGTCTGTGTTCGAGATGTGTGAATGCCCTGAGGCTCGCAGGGTGAAATACGCCACTGGCACGCTAGAAGGAATAGCACTAACTTGGTGGAACGCCCAAGTTCAGATCTTAGGGTTGGCAGCTGCTAACGCCACACCCTGGAATGATTTCAAAGAACTTATCAAACGTGAGTACTGCACAAGGGATGATATCCACAAGTTGGAGAATGAGTTTTATCACTTGAAGATGACGGGGTCAGAGATAGAAGCTTACACGAAGCGATCGAACGAACTGGCTATTTTGTGTCCTACCATGGTAGACCCTCCCATCAAACGCATCGAGTTGTACCTCAAGGGTCTAGCCTCAGAAATTCAGAGCCATGTTACATCGGCTAACCTCGACAATATCCAAGACATCCAGCGTCTTGCTCATCGCCTCACGGATCAGGCGGTGGAACAGAACAAGTTGCCCAAACGCATCAGTGCTACCACTTCAGCCGCTACTCCCACTACACCCAGTGACAACAAAAGGAAGTGGGATGGGGATTCTAGCAAAGGTTCAGCAACAGTTCAATCTCAAGCTCAGCAGCAAAAGACTGACCACTACCAGAGTCCTAGTCAGCAATCCTCTGGTGGTCATAGACAGAGAAGGTATCAAGGGTTTCACCCCAAGTGTCACAACTGCAACAGACATCACAGCGGCCAGTGCAACAAGGGTCGTTGTCAAAGATGTCTCAAGATGGGTCACGAGGCCAAAGACTGTAGGAGCCCACGGCCTGCAAATCAGAACCAGCAACCGCAACAACCAGCTCCACAGAACCCACAGCAGCAGCAGCCACAGCGTGGAAACCAGGGATGTTTCCAGTGTGGGGCTGAAGGACATTTCAAACGCGACTGTCCTCAACTGAACCAGAACCAGAATCGCAACAACAATAACCAGGGCAACGAGAACAACAACAACGGGGGAAACAACAACAACAATGGCAACGAGGCAAGGGGTCGAGCTTTTGTGTTAGGACGAGGAGATGCAATGAACGATCCCAATGTGGTTATGGGTAAGTTTCTCCTTGACGATATTTATGTTACTGTTTTATTTGATTCGGGTGCGGATACAAGTTATATTTCTGTGAAAGCCAGTAAATTGTTAAAACGTACATCAACACCCCTAAGCACCAAACATGTCGTAGAGTTAGCAAATGGTAAGAGTTTAGAAGCCACGCAAATAGTCAAGGGTTGTAGTATTGTCTTAGCCGGTCAAGTTTTCTCCATCGACCTTATTCCCATAGTCTTGGGAAGTTTTGATATCGTTATTGGGATGGATTGGTTATCCCAACATCAGGCAGAGATCTTATGCAGTGAGAAGATCATTCGTATTCCACGTTCTGGTCAAGAACCCCTCGAAGTTCAAGGTGACAGGAGTGGTGCAGTGGTAGGCATCATCTCTTTCTTGAAGGCTCAGAAGTGTCTGCGGAAGGGTCACACCGCAATCTTGGCACTCGTTTCGGATGCATCAGTGAAGGAAAAGAAATTGGAAGACATTCCAGTTGTACGCGACTACCCTCAGGTGTTTCCTGAAGATTTACCTGGATTACAGGCTCACCGTCAGGTCGAATTTCAAATCGAGCTCGCTCCAGGAGCAGCACCCATAGCTCGCGCACCGTATCGTCTAGCTCCATCAGAATTGGAGGAACTGTCAAAGCAGCTACAAGAGCTCTTGGAAAAGGGCTTCATTCGTCCAAGCTCTTCGCCTTGGGGAGCTCCAGTACTTTTCGTGAAAAAGAAGGATGGTACCTTCAGGATGTGCATCGACTACCGTGAACTCAACAAGGTGACGGTGAAGAACCGTTATCCTCTTCCACGCATAGATGATCTATTCGACCAGTTGCAAGGGTCGTGTTACTACTCCAAGATAGACTTGAGGTCTGGTTATCATCAGTTGAGAGTCCGGGAGGAGGACGTCTCCAAAACAGCATTCAGAACACGCTACGGCCACTACGAGTTTCTTGTCATGCCGTTCGGGTTAACGAACGCGCCTGCTGTATTTATGGATCTTATGAACAGGGTGTGCAAACCCTATCTTGACAAGTTCGTCATAGTATTCATCGACGACATTCTGATTTACTCCAAGAGCCAGGAGGAACACGAGCAGCACCTACGCCTTATTTTGGAACTCCTACGGAAGGAACAGCTGTACGCTAAGTTCTCGAAATGCGACTTCTGGCTTCGTGAAGTCCACTTTCTAGGCCACATAGTGAACAAGGATGGGATCCATGTTGATCCATCCAAGGTAGACTCGATCAGAAACTGGCCTGCACCACGTACACCAATGGAAATACGCCAATTTTTGGGTTTGGCGGGGTACTACAGACGGTTTATCAAGGATTTCTCGAAGATTGCTCAGCCGCTTACACTACTGACACAGAAGGGTGTCACCTACCGTTGGGGAAACACGCAAGAAACTGCTTTTCAGCACTTAAAGGATAGACTTTGCAGTGCACCTATCCTCTCATTGCCAGAGGGCACGGACGACTTTGTGGTCTACTGTGATGCATCCATCCAGGGTCTTGGATGTGTGTTAATGCAGCGTGACAAGGTAATTGCTTACGCCTCGCGCCAACTTAAGATTCACGAACGGAACTACACGACGCACGATTTAGAGCTGGGAGCTGTTGTTTTCGCGCTTAAGATATGGCGACACTACCTGTACGGTACCAGGTGCACGATTTACACCGATCACAGGAGTCTCGAGCATATTCTTATGCAGAAGGATTTGAACATGCGTCAACGACGATGGGTTGAACTACTGAACGATTACGAATGCGCCATCAAGTACCATCCAGGCAAAGCCAACGTTGTGGCTGATGCCCTCAGTCGGAAAGACACTCTACCACGGCGCGTGCGAGCGCTACAGCTTACGATTCAGTCTAGCCTTCCTACACAGATACGAGATGCTCAGGCAGAAGCATTGAAACCAGAAAACGTCAGGGCTGAAGCCCTACGCGGCTGAAGGCAACGATTAGAACAGAAGGCAGACGGCGCCTACTATGTAACGGGGCGTATTTGGGTCCCACTTTACGGCGGCCTACGCGAACTGGTAATGGATGAAGCTCACAAGTCTCGCTACTCGGTACATCCAGGGTCGGACAAGATGTACCACGACATCAGAACTACTTATTGGTGGCCTAGCATGAAGGCCCACATCGCTACCTATGTCAGCAAGTGCTTGACCTGTGCGAGAGTCAAGGTGGAATACCAGAAACCAGCGGGTCTACTTCAGCAACCCAAGATACCGCAATGGAAATGGGAAGAAATTTCCATGGATTTCGTTACGGGCTTACCCAGATCCCAGCGTGGGAATGATACCATATGGGTGATCGTGGATCGACTCACCAAGTCTGCACACTTTCTGGCTATAAAGGAAACGGATAAGGTCTCCACTCTCGCAGACGTCTATCTTAAAGAAGTTGTTTCGAGGCACGGGGTGCCCACATCCATCATTTCGGATCGCGATGCACGATTCACGTCAGAACTATGGCAAACGATGCACAAATCTTTCGACTCACGATTAGAGATGAGCACAGCATATCATCCTCAGACGGATGGGCAGTCTGAGCGAACGATTCAAACTCTTGAAGACATGCTTCGGGCATGTGTTATCGATTTCGGCAACGGCTGGGAAAAGCATCTCCCTTTGGTGGAGTTCTCATACAATAACAGTTATCACACCAGCATACAAGCCGCTCCATTCGAGGCATTGTACGGGCGTAAATGCCGGTCACCTCTCTGTTGGGCGGAGGTGGGGGATAGTCAGATTACGGGTCCAGAGATTGTAGTGGACGCCACAGAAAAGATTGCACAAATACGACAACGCATGGCGGCAGCACGCGACCGTCAGAAAGCCTACGCGGACAAGCGTAGAAAGCCATTGGAATTTCAGGTCGGGTACCGGGTTTTACTAAAAGTCTCACCCTGGAAGGGTGTCGTTCGTTTTGGCAAACGGGGCAAACTAAATCCGCGGTACGTCGGACCGTTCATGATCATTGAGAAAATCGGCAAAGTAGCCTACAAGTTGAACCTACCAGCTGAACTCGGTGCAGTTCACAACGTCTTTCACGTGTCGAATCTGAAGAAGTACCTGTCAGATGAGACCCTTATCATTCCTTTTAAGGAACTCACTATCGACGAGCAGTTGCAGTTCGTCGAGGAGCCAGTTGAAATCACGGACCGGGATGTGAAGGTCCTCAAAAACAAGAGAATCCCTCTTGTTCGAGTACGTTGGAACTCCAAACATGGCCCAGAGTACACCTGGGAACGCGAAGACATGATGACAGAAAAGAACACCCAGTTATTCGGAATCAATGCGACCACTACTGAGGCTGAAGCTACTACTTCGGAATTTCGGGACGAAATTCCAGATCAACGGGGGGAGGATGTGACACCCCAGGAAAACCAGTGAACAATACAATTTATCTAGCTTCCTCAGTGAGTGCGTACCAAATTTCGGGACGAAATTTCTTTTTAGTTGGGGATAATGTGACAACTCGTACTTTAGACCTATCTTGTAACGCTACGTGCTTATGTGAAGCTCTATGATTGACTTAATGAATGATATATTTGATGCGTGCTTGGTGTAAATGTATGTATATATGTTATGTGAATGTTACACGAACCAAACGCACATCATGATCCGATCGCACAACAATATTCACGACCGCACAAGCCCACTTCGGGCCTTAACCCTTGTAATCGGATCAAGGGCAGCCCAAGTAAGGGCCAGCCCATTTCCTCTTATGCGTACACATGCACAATGGGGGGAGTTGCTCCTCATTTGTTTGCTAAACACTCTACACACACAAAACCCTAGTTCCCTCATTCTCTCTCACGAACCCGACGACAACCATCCCCCTCGAAGCTCTTGACTTGGCCGATTCCCCTTTCTTCTTCTAATCGGTTAGTTCTTGTGTCTATTGATTGTATGTTGTTGATGTTATGATCTATGTGTTTTGCATGATGTCTATGTAGTGATGTTCTTGTGAATTAAGTTGCATGATGATAATCTAAAAACCAATTAGATGTCATAGGCTATCATGACCAATCTGTTTGTATGATGCTTGTGATCGGATAAAAATAATCGATTGTATGCTTATGTAATCGGATATGTTACACATTATTGTTCGGCCTTCATGTGATGTTAAGATTAAATCTTTGTAACTAAGGGAATGCTTATGAATCTGACTGAATCAAGTGGTTTGATAAATTATTGTTATGCTTTGAACAAGAATTAGGGTTCATGTGAATTAGTAAATAGATTGCTTGTTTGATCGAGATTTTTGGATGTTGCGAAACTGACTTGGTGTTAATTGATTCTATAAGTTTGGAAACTATTGATGATAATTGATAATGGTAACCAACTTGCATATAATCCGGGTATGTTAAAACTGATCGCACAACACAAGAACAGTCGCACATCATGGCTGAATCACGCACAAGTTATAGTGTTAACTGTTGGGCCGAGGACATGTTGGGTTGGGCTGGTCGGATCGCACAACCCAAATGGAACACACAAGGCTTGTCCGATCGCACAAGATGGTTGGGCTCGCGCAAGTTCACGGCCCAACCATCCGAGTCGCACAAGCTGAATTGTTATTAGGCTATTGGGCCGAACAAGCCCAAAGTCAGTCGCACAACCCGATCGTACAAGACGAACTGGACCGCACAAGATTGTTGTTTAATTTTTATTTGGGCTATATGTTCACCAGGTGGGCTTCTATGGAACACTCGCACCCAATCCGAAATTTCTAGTTAACTGTTGAACGTGACATCGTGTGCTTGCCATGATCCGAATGTGTTTCCTATATGCTATCTTGTGGTATGCCTGTGTACTTTATTTAAGCCAAAACCTGACTTGTATGGTAACCCTGTTAGGACGTGGTTGACCATCCTTAGTTCAAGAAACCCTCTTTGTGTATCTGCCGAGCAACCCAAGGTGAGTTCACACAGCCAAGGCATGGGATTCCCGGGTTGGGAATTGGGTTGGAATGTTTGATATGGAATGATTACTCGTACTTACGCAATCACTAGACTATAGACCATCGTCCTCAGGATAGTCAGGACACTTACGTAAAACCTACGTAAACTAGTATCTACCATTGTCTCCCGGGTTGGGAGGACACTTACGTAAATCCTGCGTAACCTAACACCCACTACTGTCTTCCGGGTCGGAAGGACACTTACGTAAATCCTACGTAAACCCCACGCGTACCACTGTCCTCGGGGAAGGGCACTCACGTAAATCCTGCGTGACCTTGTACGTATTCCTGTTCTCGGATTAAGAAGAACACATGGTTGCAAATAGTCTAGTAAGTACCATAATGGGAAGCCCTCATTATTAAGGATAAATGTGGGAATCCCCCACCAGTAGTATATACTTGCATGGGAAGCCCCCACTAGATGAACTTATGCATTACTGTTATGAACTTACTTTCTGTGAACTCGCTCAACTAGTTGTTGATTATCTGCTGCATGCCTTGCAGGACCTTAGGTACATTATGGAGCTTGCACAAGGAGGAGCAGGTCGTTGTGGGCAAATGGATCGTGATTACTTATGTCATTTCATACATTAATACTTATGATTGGGTTTTTACATTAATGCTTCCGCTATACTTAACTATGTTGGTTTTGATAAACACCTTTCGTATTGATGGATAACTTTTACTATATATTTACATGTTCAATATGATTGGTGGCTTGATCCTGGTCAGTCACGCTCCCAAGCGGTGATACTCCGCAGGTGGATTTTGGGGGTGTGACAATGGAGCTGATGGATATAAAATGGTGTTTGGCCAGTGTGTTGAGGAGAGTTGAGAAATTTAAGCAGATTACAGGAAGAAATGATCTATGTGAAGCTAATATTTCTACTTTAGGTTTTGATAAATCTAAAGTCACTTGTTTTCGTTGCAGGGAGAAAGGACACTTCAAGAGGGAGTGCACCAATCGCGAAGCAAGTGGAGCTCAAAATCCTTTCAACAACAACAATGATTACTACAGGAAGGCCATCTACCATCAAGTTGCTCAACAACCAAATTAACAACAACAACATCAGGCACAAACTGCACACGGCAGAAATGTGATTGAAGATTCGTCAAAGAGAGCTTGTATGGTGAATCAAGATGAGAAGAATCCATCATCAGGGTTTAACTGGGATAAGTATATTCCATCTGATGCAAAAGTCTGTGTGATTGATCAAGATGATGAAAAGATGCCTGAAGGATTTAGTTGGAAGAATTTCATTTGGGATGATTCTATTCCTGACCAAGCTACAACTCACACAGCTTTTGTTGGCAGAATTGAAGAAGATAGTGATGATGATGGAACTGAGTACTATGCTAAACAAATGAGAGATCACTTGAAGATGTTGGCTGAAAGTGATAGTGAAGATGAGAAAGCCAAGAAGAAAAAGAAAAAGGTAAAGACACCGGTTAGCAGTGATGATGAAACAGTACCGGTGGTCCGACAAAAGGTGAAAGAAGTTCCAAAGTTTAAGATTGATGAAGAAGCTGTTGCGAAAAAGTGCCCAGTGATGTGTGAAAATTGTGAAGAAATGAAGAAACAAAATAGTTCATTGATTCACAATATGAACAGATTGAAAGAGTCTTATGATGTGTTGAACAAAGCAATGAATATGTACAATGACACAAGCGAAGAGCAGGCTACCACAATGAAAACACTTCAGGGAGCGTTCATGATCAAACAGAAAGTTGTAAACAATTACATTGAGAAGTGTGCATCACTTGAACAAAAGTTGGAGTTACAAAGAATTGAAACTGAAAGAGTAAACCGTTTATTGAAAAGTTACTCATGTACTTCTTATGTCATTGACAGGATTTATTATGACAACTCGAGTTTCCACTTTCGCATTTATTGCACGTTCACTGTTTGTTTGGTTGTTTACATGCACAATTGCTTTGCTTTGTAAGTGTATACGTTTTGGATTTGATAAAGTTATGAATGATTTGGCAAATACTTGAATGTGGTGATGAAACTGTAAATTGTATACCTTGTGCATGCATTATGTAATAGATAATACTTAAGGGTGTTTAGTGTTAATAGTGAAACCTTAACAACTCTTAACCCTAATCTCCTTCACTAATCACCACACAATCATCAGACGTACCTAAGATTTCCTCTACAATTCTCTCTACAATCATTTGCTTCATCATTGGCAAGCTCTTAATCATCACTCTTGATTCCTCTCTTTATCTAGAATCAATCCAAGGTAATTGTTTAATGATTGTTTGTAGTTATCAATTCTTGATTATGTGATTCATGTAAACCCTAGTTCTTCACATACTAGTTCTGTGGCTACTGATTGAATCCTGATTATTGTGAAATGATGTTGATTAGTTGTGTTATCGTATGCCTGACAATTAGATGCATGATATGTTAGAATCGTGTGATTTTGATTTGATTACTGCACTGCAAGTATGAAATTAGGGTTTTCTGGATCATGAGAACGTAACTGTTACATTGAACTTGGTTATACGCATGTTGTTAGTCCGTAGATTATGTCAGGGTTTTTGTGAAGTCACAAAAATCCGAGTTTTGGAAATACTTGTGGTCCGAACTTTGTATGGTACATCTTGTCCGAATTTTTAACATCATAAAAGGTCCGACTTTCATTGGGGAGTTTGGTCCGAGTTTTAGGCCTTGGAGCCTTGTCCGAATTTTTGTGAGGTTAACACCTTGTCCGACTTTTGCATAAGGGACAAGGGGTCCGACTTTTGTATAAGGGAGGGGGTCCGACTTTTTGCTAAGGGATTAATGTGTGTCCAAGTTTGTAGGGGGGTGGCCCTTGTCCGACTTTTGGTGATGATATGTCCGACTTTTGTGGTGTTAACACCTTGTTCGAATTTGTGAATGATATGTGAGGGTGTCCGAGTTTTGTAAAATACAAGGGGTAGTCCGACTTTTGTTTATGATGCATGATTGTCCGATTTTTGATATACGAAGTATGTAGTCCGAATGTGTGAAGATGATACTAGTCCGACTTTTACATGCTCAACATGATACCTTGTCTGAGTTTCATGAATAATCTGTTGTCTGAGTTTTAGATTTAATACGTCATCCGAATTTTTGTAATGTTACATACTCCGAGTTCTGTTAATGCTTGAAAAGACTGAGGTTATTGTGATGTCAAGTTCCAACCCTGTTTGAGGATGAAGAAAACATTGCATGTTACCGTATATGCTACTGTATATCACTGTATAGAACTGTACGCTACTGTATGTATAAACATTCTATGTGATGTCATTCTGTACACAACCATCACACGAATCACAGTTGTTTGGATACCAAAGACTTGTAAACCCTAATTGAATATAAACACTTATCTCGAATTTATGTGCAATGCACCTAGGTCGTGTGTAACGGATTTAATCATTAATTAACCCTAGAAGCAATAACATACCGAGCAAACCAAGGTGAGTTCACACTTTTACTAAGGCATGGGATTCCCATGGTTTGGGAATGGGATGGAATGAATGAGGTTGAATAGATACCTGTACTTACACTGTTACTAGACTATCAACCATCGTCCTCGAATGCGCAGGACACATACGTAAAACCTACATATACTTGTACTCATCACTGTCCTCAGGTTGCGAAGGGCACTCACGTAAAACCTACGTGAACTTATACTCACTACTGCCTCGGTTGTGTCAGGCACTTACGTAAAACCTACGTAAACCCCCGCGTACCCCTGTCCTCGGCTTGTGAAGGACACTTACGTAAATCCTACGTAAATCTTGTACGTACTACTGTTCTCAGGTTAAGAAGAACACTTATGGTTACAAATAGTCTAGTGTATACGCAACATGGGAAGCCCCCACCAATAGAAAATACTATCGGCCCAGTAGAGCCACACGTTTCAAAAGAACTTACTATTACGCACTTACTTTCTGTGAACTCTCTCAACTAGTTGTTGACTCTCTGTTACATGCCTTGCAGGTCGTTAGGTATACATGGAGCTTGCATGGGGAGGCGCGCCGTCTACTGTGATGCATCTCACTATGGTATGGGATGTGTACTCATAAGAGGCAAAGTGATTGCCTACGCCTCTAGACAGTTGAAGATTCATGAACGGAACTACACAACCCATGATTTGGAACTTGGTGCCATAGTGTTCGCATTGAAAATTTGGAGGCACTATCTTTACGGTACAAAGTGCACTATCTATAGTGACCATAAAAGTTTAAAACACATATTTGAGCAGAAGGAGCTCAATATGCGTCAGAGACGATGGATGGAGTTATTAAGTGATTACGACTGTGAGATCCAATACCATCCAGGTAAGGCAAACATAGTAGCAGATGCTCTAAGTAGAAAAGAGAAACCTCAACCAATAAGAATTCGTGCAACCAGAATAGAGGTTAAAACTAGTCTCTTAGATCAAGTTAAGAATATACAACAAGAAGCCTTAAAAGAGAATCATATTGTAAAAGAAAGAATGATTGGGAGACTGAAGCTACTGACAATGGGAAATGATAATATCCTTAGGTTCAACAATAGGATATGGGTTCCTAATTTTGGAGGACTACAGGATACAATCTTAGAGGAAGCTCATTAGTCTAAGTATTCCATTCACCCTGGCAGTGACAAGATGTATAAGGATTTAAAGAGAGATTATTGGTGGCCAGGAATGAAGCGATCTATTGCCCATTATGTGGAAAAGTGCCTTACATGCCTTAAGGTGAAGGCAGAACATCAAAAACCCTCTAGATACTTGCAACAACCAGAGATCCCAGAATGGAAATGGGAGAAAATCAACATGGATTTTATCACGAAGCTCCCAAGGTCAAGTCACAGTTATGATACTATTTGGGTAATAGTGGACAGACTGACCAAGTCTGCACACTTCGTGCCAATTCGTGAGGACTATAAGATGAACAAGCTAGCTCAAATTTACATCAAAGAAATAGTCTCACGACATGGGGTGCCTGTATCGATCATATCAGACAGAGATAGTCGTTTCACATCTAAATTCTGGCAAAGTTTCCAACAAGAGTTGGGAACCAAGCTTAATCTAAGCACTGCATATCATCCTCAAACGGATGGGCAGAGTGAACGGACTATTCAGACATTAGAAGATATGCTTCGGGCTTGTGTAATTGATTTTGGTGGAAGTTGGGACACTCATCTACCACTCATCGAATTCGCCTACAATAATAGCTATCACGCCTGCATCAAAGCTGCACCTTATGAAGCTTTATACGGAAGAAGGTGCCGAACTCCTATCTGTTGGACGGAAGTAGGGGAAAGTCAACTATCAGGACCAGAAATCATTGTGGAGACCACAGAAAAGATCCAGCAAATCAAAGAAAGGATGAAAAGTGCTCAAGATCGATAAAAGAGTTATGCCGATCAGAGGCGTAAACCCCTAGAGTTCCAACTAGGGGATAAAGTAATGCTTAAGGTATCACCTCTGAAAGGAGTGATTCGGTTTAGAAAGAAGGGAAAGTTGAAACCCCGATACATTGGGCTGGTTGAAGTAACAAGCAAAGTAGGACCAGTGGCTTATCGGCTAAAACTTCCTGAACAGCTGGCAGGAATACATAATACTTTCCATGTATCAAATTTAAGGAAGTGCCTAGTGAACGAAGCCCAACAAATACCCCTGGAAGACGTACAGGTTGACGAAAAACTCAACTTCATTGAAGAACCACTACAAATCGAAGATAGGAAGGTTAAAAAGTTACGTAAGAAGGAAATCCCATTAGTCAAAGTCAAGTGGAACGCACGTCATGGACCCAACTTTACATGGGAACTAGAAAACATAATGAAAGATAAGTACCCTCATCGTTTTAAGTAATGACAAATTTCGAGGACGAAATTTTTGTAAGGAGGGAAGGATGTAATACCCCGAACCTTAATGTGCTGGTTATAAACGTGTGAAATATGTAATTTATATTTCATATATTGTTAAACGAGTAAGATGATTGTGTGAAAAGGTGAAATATCTTGACAAACCTTGGCTAATATAGGAGACCGTTAATATTAATAATTAAATATATTATTTTATTTACCTTACTCCGTTTTTAATGAAACCTAGGTTAAAACGTAGATAAAAATATGCTCGTTCTAATGACATATTCGTCATTTTATAAAACGTCATATTTTAAAAGTTATACAAGAAAAACGAGTTAAGCAGCTGAATTAATATATATATAAGCAAGCAAGCTAGCAGGTCAAGCAGGTAGGTAGGCACGTCAATTGAATCCCAGAAAGGGATTTGAGGTGCCCGCTTGCTTGCTTTAAATAAGAGTCTCAGTAGTTTGTTTAGGTACCAGTTTCTTTAACGGGAATGCTCTAGTATAGAGAATCCTGAGTATACGATACCCCGTTGGGTGTTGTTAATAGTCGTTTTTGGAGCGCGAGTAGGAGCAGGAGTAGGGAAACTCTACATCAACGTGCCGTAGATAGTTTTGAGGTATACTCTCGTTTAAGTTTATGTTTAGTTATTTATTATTTATTTTTAGTAGTTAATATTAGTTTTATTATTAGTAATAATATATTAGTAGTAGTAGTGTTAGTATTATTTTTAGGTACTAGGGTTATTGTCAGGGGCGGGTATTGGGTAGCCTAGCCTTAGTTAGGCATGGACTAATCACCCATGCTTAAATAAGGTAGGGTTAACCAATATCCAACCATGATAATGACTAGTTAGATGTACCATTACCTAACCTAGGATTATGTAATTGTGTCAGGACCTTGAGACATAACCCAGTATTACTAGCGGCTATTAAGCAATTGCTAATCAGGTGAGTCATCATACTTGTCTTTTAAACTGTGATAGTATACTCGTCCATAACTGGTAATAATGAGAATGCTGCAGTATGCATGTGTCAGTAGGGGTATATGGGATCCTATTATGCTTAATGAGGTGTGTCACTCTGGGAAGGGTAATAAGGTGTTGTACCCACAGGCACTTCGTGCTTATAAGGTCCAGCGACACACACTCATACCTATGTGACGGCCGTAGGGGGACACAACTGGAGGACCAGTATGTCTCTTGTACGGTGGTTTGTGACAAGTCAAATGTGACCTATAAGGTTCAATGAGGCCCAACCTGACTATAATGTGGTCACATGCCCATATTGTGTATGCATATAATGTAAACTGTGGTCTGTCTTTATAAAAATTGTATAGTATGAGCTCACCAGTATATATCTGACGTCATTTTGAGTATACTTATCTCAGGTGAGTCGTGAGGAAAGCTATAGGAACTACTTGATAGTTGTGGAGTTTTAGAAGATGAAGGAGTTCTTAGTTGCCAAAAGTTTGTAAATAAATAAAGTGTTGTACTCAGACTATTATAAGTTTTAATGAAAGTTTAGTTTGTTTCCGCTGTAAGTGTATCAATTGTGCACAATCACCCGGGTTACGGGGTGGGTGTTACAGTATGACTTCCCAGTTTTAGCGATTTTTAGTACCGCTACCACATTCATCTCTACTTTTGACCCGTTTTAGTTGAATATGCAGGTGGATACTAAAATGTCATGCTTGAAACAAGGTGACAATGGAGATTGGTAGAATTTTTTTCCAAGTTGTGGGTGTAACAACCCGCACTTTCGCGCTCGTTACGCTCGTTACGCCTAGCACCGAGATTCAGATCATAATGCAAACTGTATCGCTTACTATGCTACATCGCATATTTTCGCACTACATCGCTTATTTTAGCATGCTATATCGCACTTCACAACGCTTACGCTTATAATGTCACACCCCAACCGATGGCGGAAACATCGGGGCGCGGCACTGAGCGAAACAAATTGTCCAGAAGTTTCCATAACAATTATAGTTATCAATTACATAAAAAAACATATCCCATACCATGTCATAAAAGATAATACAATTATTACAGACAAAATCTAGGCAATTAGTTCTATTCTGACAACTCAGATTTCATTTGTACAGACAACTATTTGTTGGCCTCTAGGACCTTATTCTAGCCTCGCTTTCCTAGCAGATAAGTATCCTAAACACCTATCACATACGTTAAAATAAAGTCAATACACATAGTGTAAAGGCGAGTTTACAAGTTTGATAACAGCATATAGAGTTCGAAATAGTTTATGCATAACTGGCACGTACACAGAGGAAAACGAAGCATGTTAGTTATCGACATGAACCTATCGATACCAATGACTGCGGGTTGACTGCCCAAGGCAGTTCGTAATACATGATAACCACTGTAATCCATGCAAATAATTGTCCTTAACAACCCCCGTGTGAACAGGTGCTGAGTCCAAACTATAGTACTATCGTCGTTAAGGCAAGTAGACAGCATTCCATGTGTAAACATAACAAACAAGCATTCATTAAGTCACGTATAACATGCGGTAACGGTTAGCATTTAAAAGTATTGCGTAGTGTGTTCAATTGTGATTTAGAATAAGTAACATATGTAACACCCAAAAGTGCGTAAGGCAAAAAGGGCTCGAGTATACTCACAGCGGTTGATGGATTGAAGGGAGCGCTTGGGAGTAAGGTTAGCCTGAATAGTTCGATAACATAACGATAAGTAACGCATAAAACGGAAACAAATGTTGGTGGTTCGAACAGCTGGTCGATCGGATGGCAGTCTGATCGGACAGCTGGTCATGCGGGTGACAATCCGTTCGGACGGCTGGCCGGTCGGATGGCCGTTCGAGTGGATTGTTTCTTCCTTTGAGAAGGATTTGTTTGTGTATGATGGCTTGACTTTTGAAGTTTTTGTTGTAGCATTGGAAAACATTGAAGTATCTCTACCTTTCAGGCCGGTCGATCGGACGGTCGTTCGATCGGTTAGCAGCCCGTTCGGTTGGGCACTTTAGTGAGAACGAGTTCTCAACAGGATGTTACTCGATCGGACAGCAGTTCGATCAGGTGGCATTCCGAGTGCATTGAACATGTTAAAAATCGATTAAGTGTTAAAGCCCAAGTATCTCATGATCCGAAGGGCAATCCGATCGGATGGTAGTCCGATCTGTCAGCAATTCATTCAATACTCAAACTTCAGATAAAGTTGGTTAAGTGTGGGACCCAAGGTGTTAGCCGTTTGGCTGACCGGTCGTTCGAGTGGCTGTCCGTTCGAACAGCAGTCCTATCGGACAGCACCCCGTCCTGTTCATCTAACACTTGGTTGTTTTTGATGGTTTGTCGTTTTATCGAGGCATTTTGATAACGAGTCAAACAACAGAAACTTCGTCAATACTTGGTTCTCCTGATCGGGCAGGAATCACCCAAACCCGATTAGTGAACTGTTTGAGACGGGGTTCACGTTTGACCCGAAATCGATAAACCTCGTGGATAGAGTCCAGATCTTGAGCCAACACGACCACAGACCGAGTAGTAAGTCGGCACAAGTTCCGATTCTGTTGGTTTTGAGTGCATTGAGTGTAAAAGAGTTGAAAGAAAGTTAGAAAACTGTCTTTCAATCCCTTTTCTTGTTTATGTGGAAATCGGTTAGATCCAAGTCATTCTTGGTGGATTGAGGCCAAAACATGAAGTTCTTCAAGAACACATGATGACGTCATCCTAGAATACTTTGAATCTTGGTGATTTCACGGTTAAAAGTTAAGATTTAAAATATAGAAAGGTGTAGGAGTGCGTGTTGATGAAGAAAGTACAAGATTTAGGACGAGATCTTACCGGAATCGAGAGAAATCGAAGAAAAGGTGAGGAGAGCGTGCTGTTCGGTCAGAGAGTTGCCAAAAGTAGAAAGAATGAAAGTGACATGGGTATTTATAGAGTTCCAAAAGAGGAAAGGGTTGGCCGATCGGCCGGGCAGCTCGATCGGACAGCCTGTCCGATCGGACGGCGGTCCGAATGGACGGCTGGTCGATCGGCTGGTTGCCTGATCGATTGGTTGCCTGTTTCGAGTGTTCGATGCGACGAGTTTTGCTGTTTCGATTTCGATTGCGAGTGCTGCGATGTGATAGAGTTTCCATGATCAAATTACTTTTAATCCCAACCACTCATATCTCGCGCTATCTCTTCTCCACTAATTATCATACTATATCAACATACAATCATCCTTATTTCGTATTCGTTTGCGATTGCGATTCGATTGATTACCACACATAACATAAATAAACATGCACAAGTAACACATAAGGCACACACACACGTATAACAATTCAACCAAAATGCGATATTCAAGTTTGCGAGCGCGATGTTGATTAGATTAGTCCGATTAGCGTTTAAATAACTTTATTGCATTGTTACTTCCTATTGTTCACAGTCGTAAAGCGATTCGTAGCGATAAATATTCGTCGATTGTTGTGATTATAATTAATTACTCCACATAATACAACTAACGTAAAACACAAAATAGACTATCTATGAGTCAAAGAAGTCAAAACAGAAATTGAGCAAGGAGGGGCAGATTGCAATTAGCAATCTTTTCCTCCTTTGACTTCAATCTTGACTTTGACTTTGACTTCCGAAACACTGGGGTGTTACAGCCTCCCCTTGTTAGGCCGAAGCCGTAACAAACAATTGCGGGTACTTCGCCGTCATGTCGCTTTTGAGTTCCCAAGTGAACTCTGCGCCTCGTTTGCCTTCCCATCGGACTTTCACAATGGGGATGCGCGAGCGTCTGAGCTGCATGGTTTGGCGATCCATGATTTCGACGGCCTTCTCCACGTAGTGTAGTGTTTCGTTTATTTGGAGGTCATCGAGAGGTACAATTAAATCATGCTCAGCTAGGCACTTTCGGAGGTTTGACACGTGGAAAGTCGGGTGGACATTACTAAGTTCCTCCGGTAGTTCGAGTCTGTAGGCGACTTTTCCGATCCTCTCCAGAATCTTGAAAGGTCCAACATATCGAGGCGCTAGTTTCCCTTTCTTGCTGAATCTGACCACACCCTTCCAAGGTGATACTTTTAGGAGTACGTAGTCGCCAACGTCAAATTCAAGGGGCTTGCGTCGTCTATCGGCGTAACTTTTCTGTCGACTTTGAGCTTTCAACAAGTTGTCTCGAATTTGGAGGACTTTGTCAGTCGTTTCTTGCAATAGCTCAGGACCGGTTAGTTGCGAGTGACCGATCTCGTGCCATACAATAGGCGATCGACATCTTCTTCCATATAAAGCCTCGAATGGTGCCATCTGAATGCTGGTATGATAACTGTTGTTATACGAGAATTCGACTAATGGCAGGTATTTATCCCAATTACCACCAAAGTCTATGACACACGAACGGAGCATGTCTTCGAGAGTACGGATCGTTCTCTCAGTCTGACCGTCGGTTTGAGGGTGGAATGCGGTACTCAAATTAAGCGTAGTACCAAGAGCAGCTTGCAATGTTTCCCACAGTCGCGAGGCGTCCCATGATTACAAATGATCTCGTCGGTGTAGATTCGGGCTAATCGTTCTACCTTGTAGTCTTCTCGTATTGGCAAAAAGTGGGCTGATTTAGTCAAACGGTCAACAACAACCCAGATGCTGTCGTGACCTGATGACGTGTGCGGAAGCTTTGTTATGAGGTCCATGGCTATACTCTCCCACTTCCACATAGGGATCGGGGGTTGTTCGAGTAAGCCAGAGTGTCACACCCCCAAAATCCACCCGCGGAGTACCACCGCTTGGGAGCGTGACTGACCAGGATCAAGCCATCAATCATATCAAACATAGCATTTAATATAAAAGTAAATAACGTAAGTCACCATGACATGATTGATATTTCAAAACCAAATACTGTTTTAAGTAGCGGAAGCATTGTAAAGTAAACCCAAATAAAGTTATAAGTTCAATAATGTTCATGATCCATCTGCCACAACGACCTACTCCTTCCTTGTGCAAGCTCCAAGTATACCTAAGGTCCTGCAAGGCATGCAGCAAATAATCAACAAACTAGTTGAGCGAGTTCACAGAAAGTAAGTTCATAATGTAATGCATAAGTATAGCTAGTGGGGGCTTCCCATACTAGTGTGTAATAAAGGTGGGGGCTTCCCATGTTCATCCTGGTTAATGAGGGCTTCTCATTAACGGTACTTACTAGACTAACTTCCGACCATGTGTTCTTCTTTACCGAGAACAGGAAAACGTACAGGGTCACGTAGGCTTTACGTGACGTGCCCTTCCCCGAGGACAGTGGTACGTGTGGGGGCTACGTAGGCTTTACGTGACGTGTCCTTCCCGACCCGGGAGACGTATGGCAAATGATCTGGGTTACGTAGGCTTTACGTAACGTGTCCTGACTAACCTGAGGACGATGGTCTATAGTCTGGTATATGCGTAAGTACGAGTAATCATTCCATATCCAACATATCCAACCCAATTCCCAACCCGGGAATCCCATGCCTTGGCTGTGTGAACTCACCTTGGTTTGCTCGGCAGATACACAGAAAGTACAAGTAGCAAGTAAATGGTCAACCACGTCCTATCATGGTTATTATACGAGTCAGGTTCGTATATAGCACGTATATAGTAATCACGTATAGTCATGGCAAACATGTACGCACGTAAACAGATAAGACATAGCATGTGAGGATCCAATTGTTCTAAGTCCATTCATACCCGGCCCAATGACATAAGCAGCCCAATAACAAAACAACCCAGATTCTCAATCGGCCCAAATAGCAAACACATACAAGTCCATTAATAAACAGTCCACAATTCAAATCGTTGGGCTCAATAGATTGGGCCCGTGACAGTGAAGGCCCAACAGTGTGCGTGTAAAGGGTGGTCTCGAGTCGCAACGGAGATCTCGAGTCGCAACCGGAGATTACGAGTCGCAACAGCTGGTTGCGAGTCGCAATGGAGATCTCGGTTCATCATGGTCTGGTTACGAGTCGCAACGGGACTCGCAACCGTGGTTTCGGCTGGTGCTGTTTGTGGTTTCGAGTCGAGACGGGGAGGTTTCGACTCGCAATCTGAGTCGCAACCGGCTGTGTAACTGGTTTCCATAATTCTAGTCAATTAAACTCCGTGATTTCAGCAAACACTTAGGCAGTTTCGGAAATCAGATCAAACAAGGATTATACAACATTCAATCATATTCATAATGTCTTCAAACCTTCATCATTTAGCAAATTCATAACCGTATCAAATCAATAATCGGATTATCAACCAACACTAAACCGAATCCTAATCATAACACCATCCTAGCATGCACCCTAATTCGCATGTACAAACAGAATCATCTCAGCCGATTACAAACATCAATTCGGACCAATTAACAAATCACTCATGCAACCTATTTCGTATGAAAACATGATCATCATTCACAGAAACCGATTAACAAGAGCACAATCAAATAACTCATACCAACCGAATACTAAATCATACAATCCGATTTATCATGGCATCACCTAAGCATAAAACACATAATCATAGATAATATACTAACCGATTACAAGTAACGAGATGTGATCCGAACAAGAGGGTGGTCGGATGGCCTTGTGCCGTCGGTTCCTCAACAAGCCGAGAGAGAGAGAGAGAGCAAAGCTTCTAGGGTTTGTGTGTGTTTGTGATTTGCAAAAGTGGTAAAACAAAACCCCTAACTCGGTTTTGTGTTGCGAGTGGGGAGTGGGCCGAGCCCACTTGGTTGTCTAATGGTCCGCGTGCACAAGGGGTGGCCCAAAGGGCTTTGTGTGGCCGGTTTGTGTAGTTTGGGCTCGTGCAACACATAACATTCATACATACACAACACACGTAAACAATTATTCATTTAAAATCATATAATTCAGTTCTCATGAGCACGTAACGTTACATCAAAGCATGTCTAAAGTTCGAGTTGTCACATTATCCCCAACTAATTGGAAATTTCGTCCCGAAATTTGGTATGCACTCACTGAGGAAGCTAGGTAAACTGTACTGTTCACTGGTTTTCCTGGGGTGTCACATCCTACCCCCGTTGATCTGGAATTTCGTCCCGAAATTCCGAAGTAGTAGCTTCAGCCTCAGTAGTGGTTGCCTTGTTCCCGAATAACTGGGGGTACTTTTCTGTCATCCTGTCTTCGCGTTCCCAGGTGTACTCTGGGCCACGTTTGGAGTTCCAACGAACTCGGACAAGAGGGATTCTCTTGTGTTTGAGGACCTTCACATCCCGGTCCGTGATTTCGACTGGTTCCTCAACGAACTGTAACCGCTCGTCGATAGTGAGTTCCTTAAAAGGAATGATGAGATTTTCATCTGATAGGCACTTCTTTAGGTTCGATACATGAAAGACATTGTGAACTGCCCCGAGTTCAGCTGGTAGGTTCAACTTGTAGGCTACCTTGCCAATCTTTTCTATGATTTCAAATGGTCCGACGTACCGCGGATTCAATTTACCCCGTTTGCCAAAACGAACCACACCCTTCCAGGGTGAAACTTTCAATAAAACCCGGTCCCCGACCTCAAATTCCAATGGCTTTCTACGCTTGTCCGCGTAGGCTTTCTGACGGTCGCGTGCTGCCGCCATGCGTTGTCGTATCTGTGCAATCTTTTCTGTGGCGTCCACTACAATCTCTGGACCCGTGATCTGACTATCTCCCACCTCTGCCCAACAGAGAGGTGACCGGCATTTACGCCCGTACAATGCCTCGAACGGAGCGGCTTGTATGTTGGTATGGTAACTGTTATTATACGAGAACTCCACCAAAGGGAGATGCTTTTCCCAGCCGTTGCCGAAATCGATGACGCATGCCCGAAGCATGTCTTCAAGCGTTTGGATCGTACGCTCAGACTGCCCATCCGTCTGAGGGTGATATGCTGTGCTCATGTCTAACCGTGAGCCGAAAGATTTGTGCATTGCTTGCCAAAGCTCTGATGTGAATCGTGCATCGCGATCCGAAATGATGGACGTGGGCACCCCGTGCCTCGAGACAACTTCTTTAAGATATACGTCTGCGAGAGTGGAGAACTTATCCGTTTCCTTAATCGGCAGGAAGTGTGCAGACTTGGTGAGTCGATCAACTATGACCCATATTGTATCGTTCCCACGCTGGGATCTAGGTAAACCCGTAACGAAATCAATGGAAATTTCTTCCCATTTCCATTGCGGTATCTTAGGCTGTTGAAGTAGGCCAGCTGGTTTCTGATATTCGACCTTGACTCTTGCACAGGTCAAGCACTTTCCAACGTACGTAGCGATGTGGGCCTTCATACTAGGCCACCAATAAGTAGTGCTGATATCGTGGTACATTTTATCCGACCCTGGATGTACCGAATAGCGAGATTTGTGAGCTTCATCCATTACAAGTTCGCGTAGACCGCCATAGAGAGGGACCCATATCCGGCCCGTTACATAATAGGCACCGTCTGCCTTCTGTTCCATTTGCTGTCGTGAGCCGCGTAAGGCTTCAGCCTTGACGTTTTCGGGCTTCAGTGCTTCTGTCTGAGCATTTCGTATCTGTGCAGGAAGGCTAGACTGGATCGTAAGCTGTAGCGCTCGCACGCGCTGTGGTAAAGTGTCCTTTCGACTAAGGGCATCAGCCACAACATTGGCTTTGCCTGGATGATACTTGATAGCGCACTCGTAGTCATTAAGTAACTCGACCCATCGTCGTTGATGCATATTCAAATCCTTCTGCTTAAGGATATGCTCGAGACTCCTGTGATCGGTGTAAATCGTGCACCTGGTACCGTACAGGTAGTGTCGCCATATCTTAAGCGCAAAAACAACAGCTCCCAGCTCTAAATCGTGCGTCGTGTAGTTGCGTTCATGAACCTTTAGTTGACGAGAGGCGTAAGCGATAACCTTGTCGCGCTGCATTAACACACACCCCAATCCCCGAATGGATGCATCACAATAAACCACAAAGTCATCCGTGCCCTCTGGCAATGAGAGGATAGGTGCACTGCAAAGTCTATCCTTCAGGTGCTGAAAAGCAGTCTCCTGGGGCTCTCCCCAGCGATAGGTAACACCCTTCTGTGTCAGTAGCGTAAGCGGCTGAGCAATCTTCGAAAAGTCTTTAATAAACCGTCTATAGTAACCTGCCAGACCCAAGAATTGGCGTATCTCTGTCGGTGTACGCGGTGCAGGCCAATTTCTGATCGAATCTACCTTGGATGGATCAACATGGATCCCATCCCTGTTAACCACATGGCCTAAGAAGTGGACTTCACGAAGCCAGAAGTCGCATTTAGAAAGCTTGGCGTACAACTGTTCCTTTCGAAGGAGTTCCAAAATGAGACGAAGATGCTGCTCGTGTTCCTCCTGACTCTTGGAGTAAATCAGAATGTCGTCGATGAAAACAATGACGAACTTGTCAAGATAGGGTTTGCACACCCTGTTCATAAGATCCATAAATACAGCAGGCGCGTTCGTTAACCCGAATGGCATGACGAGAAACTCGTAGTGACCGTAACGAGTTCTGAAAGCTGTCTTGGAGACGTCCTCATCCCGGACTCTCAGCTGATGATAACCAGACCTCAAGTCTATCTTCGAGTAGTAACACGACCCTTGCAACTGGTCGAATAAGTCGTCAATGCGCGGAAGAGGATAACGGTTCTTCACCGTCACCTTGTTGAGTTCACGGTAGTCTATACACATTCTGAACGTACCGTCCTTCTTTTTCACAAAAAGTACTGGAGCTCCCCAAGGCGAAAAGCTTGGACGAATAAAGCCCTTCTCCAAGAGCTCTTGTAGCTGCTTTGATAATTCCTCCAATTCGGATGGAGCTAGACGATATGGTGCGCGGGCTATGGGTGCTGCTCCTGGAGCGAGCTCGATCTGAAATTCGACCTGACGATGAGGCGGTAAGCCAGGTAAGTCTTCAGGAAACACCTGAGGGTAATCACGTACAATTGGAATATCTTCCAATTTCTTTTCCTTTGCTGATGCGTCTGTAACGAGAGCCAGAATGGCTGTGTGCCCCTTTCGTAAACATTTCTGAGCCTTCAAGAAAGAGATAATGCCAACCACAGCACCACTCTTGTCACCTTGAACTTCTAGAGGTTCCTGACCCGGACGAGGAATGCGAATAACCTTTTCGCTGCATAAGATTTCTGCCTGGTGTTGGGATAACCAATCCATCCCAATCACGACGTCGAAACTACCCAAAACTATGGGAATGAGGTCGATAGAGAAAGCTTGACCAGCTAGGATAAGATTACAACCCTGAACTACGTGCGTGGCTTCTAGACTTTTACCGTTAGCTAACTCTACTACATGTTTGGTGGGTAAAAGTGTTGGTGCACGTTTTAGCAGTTGACACATTTTCACAGACATATAGCTTGTATCCGCACCCGAATCAAACAAAACAGTAACGTAAGTATTGTCGAGGAGAAACTTACCCATGACAACGTTGGGATCGTTCACTGCGTCGCCTCGACCTAGCACAAAAGCGCGACCACGAGCTTCATTGCCGTTGTTGTTATTGTTTCCACCGTTGTTGTTCCCGTTGCCCTGGTTATTGTTGTTGTTGCGGTTCTGGTTCAATTGGGGGCAATCGCGTTTGAAGTGACCTTCAGCCCCACACTGGAAACATCCCCGGTTTCCACGCTGTGGCTGCTGCTGCTGCTGCTGGTTCTGTGGAGCTGGTTGCTGAGGCTGCTGATTCTGATTCGCAGGACGAGGGCTCCTGCAGTCTTTGGCCTCGTGACCCATCTTAAGACACCTTTGACAACGACCCTTGTTACATGGGCCGTGGTGATGCCTGTTGCAGTTGTGGCACCTGGGTTGACTACCCTGATATCTCCTCTGTCTGTGACCACTAGAGGATTGCTGACTAGGACTCTGATAGTGATCGATCTTCTGCTGCTGAGCTTGTGGCTGAACAGATGCTGAACCTTTGCTAGAATCTCCATCCCATTTTCTTTTACTGTCACCAGATGTAGCAAGAGTAACTGAGGTGGTGACGTTAGCAGTAGCATTAACACGCTTGGGCAGTCTATTCTGATCCACTGCCTGATCAGTGATGCGATGAGCTAGGCGTTGGATTTCCTGGATGTTTTCGAGATTAGCCGACGTCACGTGGCTCTGAATTTCTGGCGCCAATCCCTTGAGATACAACTCAATGCGCTTGTATGGAGGGTCCACCATAGTAGGACACAGAACGGCCAGCTCATTAGACCGTTTAGTATACGCCTCGATTTCCGATCCAACCATTTTCAAGTTATACAGCTCGTCTTCTAGCTTGTGAATATCTTCCCGCGTGCAATACTCACGCTTGATGAGTTCCTTGAAATCGTTCCATGGGGTGGCGTTAGCAGCTGCCAACCCTAAGATCTGGACTTGGGCGTTCCACCAAGTCAATGCTATCCCTTCCAAAGTACCGGTAGCAAACTTGACCTTGCGAGCCTCAGGGCACTCGCACATTTCGAATACCGATTCCAACTTTTCAAACCAGTGGAGGAGTCCCACTGCCCCCTCTGTGCCGCTGAAAGAGTTTGGACGACAGTCCATGAAATTCTTGAACGTGCAGACTGGCTGCTGCGCGTGTTGACCTGCTTGAGCTGCTGCAACTGCCGCAACAACTTGAGCTTGAACAAGAGCCTCTAGCTGGGCTTGTGTCATGTTGATTCTTCCAGACATGATCTTCATAGTAACAAGTAGCATATGTAAGAATGGTTCGCGAGTAGGGCGATGACAGAAAAGCGTAGGCATATAGGTGTTCTCATGTAATCAAAGCATGTGTATCTAAGCGTAATGCGAGCAAAGTTCTAAGCAGTTCCAACAAGCAGGCAATAAACATAAACCTTATTACCTAGGATGTCGAGTCTTGCACGTGGAGCGAAGCGTCGTTGTGGATCGTTGAGAGCACTGTACATGGTTATAGTCCGGTTTTAATAAAACGTTTTCCCATATTAAAACCAAGTTCTCTATAACCAATGGCTCTGATACCAATCTGTCACACCCCCAAAATCCACCCGCGGAGTACCACCGCTTGGGAGCGTGACTGACCAGGATCAAGCCATCAATCATATCAAACATAGCATTTAATATAAAAGTAAATAACGTAAGTCACCATGACATGATTGATATTTCAAAACCAAATACTGTTTTAAGTAGCGGAAGCATTGTAAAGTAAACCCAAATAAAGTTATAAGTTCAATAATGTTCATGATCCATCTGCCACAACGACCTACTCCTTCCTTGTGCAAGCTCCAAGTATACCTAAGGTCCTGCAAGGCATGCAGCAAATAATCAACAAACTAGTTGAGCGAGTTCACAGAAAGTAAGTTCATAATGTAATGCATAAGTATAGCTAGTGGGGGCTTCCCATACTAGTGTGTAATAAAGGTGGGGGCTTCCCATGTTCATCCTGGTTAATGAGGGCTTCTCATTAACGGTACTTACTAGACTAACTTCCGACCATGTGTTCTTCTTTACCGAGAACAGGAAAACGTACAGGGTCACGTAGGCTTTACGTGACATGCCCTTCCCCGAGGACAGTGGTACGTGTGGGGGCTACGTAGGCTTTACGTGACGTGTCCTTCCCGACCCGGGAGACGTATGGCAAATGATCTGGGTTACGTAGGCTTTACGTAACGTGTCCTGACTAACCTGAGGACGATGGTCTATAGTCTGGTATATGCGTAAGTACGAGTAATCATTCCATATCCAACATATCCAACCCAATTCCCAACCCGGGAATCCCATGCCTTGGCTGTGTGAACTCACCTTGGTTTGCTCGGCAGATACACAGAAAGTACAAGTAGCAAGTAAATGGTCAACCACGTCCTATCATGGTTATTATACGAGTCAGGTTCGTATATAGCACGTATATAGTAATCACGTATAGTCATGGCAAACATGTACGCACGTAAACAGATAAGACATAGCATGTGAGGATCCAATTGTTCTAAGTCCATTCATACCCGGCCCAATGACATAAGCAGCCCAATAACAAAACAACCCAGATTCTCAATCGGCCCAAATAGCAAACACATACAAGTCCATTAATAAACAGTCCACAATTCAAATCGTTGGGCTCAATAGATTGGGCCCGTGACAGTGAAGGCCCAACAGTGTGCGTGTAAAGGGTGGTCTCGAGTCGCAACGGAGATCTCGAGTCGCAACCGGAGATTACGAGTCGCAACAGCTGGTTGCGAGTCGCAATGGAGATCTCGGTTCATCATGGTCTGGTTACGAGTCGCAACGGGACTCGCAACCGTGGTTTCGGCTGGTGCTGTTTGTGGTTTCGAGTCGAGACGGGGAGGTTTCGACTCGCAATCTGAGTCGCAACCGGCTGTGTAACTGGTTTCCATAATTCTAGTCAATTAAACTCCGTGATTTCAGCAAACACTTAGGCAGTTTCGGAAATCAGATCAAACAAGGATTATACAACATTCAATCATATTCATAATGTCTTCAAACCTTCATCATTTAGCAAATTCATAACCGTATCAAATCAATAATCGGATTATCAACCAACACTAAACCGAATCCTAATCATAACACCATCCTAGCATGCACCCTAATTCGCATGTACAAACAGAATCATCTCAGCCGATTACAAACATCAATTCGGACCAATTAACAAATCACTCATGCAACCTATTTCGTATGAAAACATGATCATCATTCACAGAAACCGATTAACAAGAGCACAATCAAATAACTCATACCAACCGAATACTAAATCATACAATCCGATTTATCATGGCATCACCTAAGCATAAAACACATAATCATAGATAATATACTAACCGATTACAAGTAACGAGATGTGATCCGAACAAGAGGGTGGTCGGATGGCCTTGTGCCGTCGGTTCCTCAACAAGCCGAGAGAGAGAGAGAGAGCAAAGCTTCTAGGGTTTGTGTGTGTTTGTGATTTGCAAAAGTGGTAAAACAAAACCCCTAACTCGGTTTTGTGTTGCGAGTGGGGAGTGGGCCGAGCCCACTTGGTTGTCTAATGGTCCGCGTGCACAAGGGGTGGCCCAAAGGGCTTTGTGTGGCCGGTTTGTGTAGTTTGGGCTCGTGCAACACATAACATTCATACATACACAACACACGTAAACAATTATTCATTTAAAATCATATAATTCAGTTCTCATGAGCACGTAACGTTACATCAAAGCATGTCTAAAGTTCGAGTTGTCACACAGAGGGTCTTTGATGTTCAGCCTTGACCCTTGCATAAGTTAGGCATTTTCCAACGTAAAGAGCAATATCCCTTTTCATGCCCGGCCACCAGTACTTACAGCGAAGGTCCTGGTACATTTTATCGGCACCGGGGTAAATAGAATATCGGGATTTGTGGGCTTCGTCCATTAAGATCTTTCGCAATTCGGTCCGCTTAGGGATCCAGATTCGGTCTAGAAAATGGAAAATCCCATTTGATTTACTCACTAGCTGAGCTCCATCGTGATAGATTCTTTCCTCTTCAAGGTGTGTTCGTTAAAACAGGCATGCTGGGCTTCGCGGATGAGAGTTTCGAGATCGTATTGGGCTTGAGTATTGCGAATGCTGAGCAAATAACTCCGTCTGCTGAGCGCGTCGGCAACAACATTTGCTTTGCCTGGGTGATAACGAATCTCACAGTCGTAATCGTTGAGAAGTTCTACCTATCGGCATTGACGCATATTAAGTTCTTTCTGATCAAAGATATGTTGAAGGCTCCTATGATCGGTGAAGATCGTACACTTGGTATCATATAGGTAGTGTCGCCAAATCTTTAACGCAAAAACAACCGCGCCTAGTTCGAGATCATGGGTTGTATAATTCTTCTCATGAATTTTGAGCTGACGAGATGCGTAAGCTGTCACACCCCCAAAAATCCACATGCGGAGTACCACCGCTCGGAGGCGTGACTAACCAGGATCTTAGCCACCAATCACATTGAACTCATGAGTATATTTAAATAAAACTTTCATTTATTAACAATAGTGTTACAACGTTACAATAGTTCACATTCTACAGCGGAAGCATATTTAACTCGTTAAGTGTTTATAAACCACGTGTATAAGCTCTTAGTCTTGTGTTGCGTTTCAATGTAGCTCGACCCATGACCACTCCAGCTTCCCAGACAGCAAGTTCCAATGTTATGCACATAAAGGCCTGCAAGGCATGTAACAACGAGTCAACAACAAAGTTGAGCGAGTTCACAGTTGGTTGTTTGGTTATAGTATTCGTTTTCGTAAATCATATGTTCGTTTTGTAAACCATGTATCGTATTAATTCGTATCGCGATCTCCCAGACATGTGTGCGAAGATTAGTGGGGGCTTCCCATGTGTTACTAGACCGTGTGTATCGACTGCTACGAAAATGTAAGAGGTGCCCTAAGTCAATGTCTATCAGCATTGACCCTTTGCCCATAGTCCATTAGTACACGCCCGTTCGAACGACACGGTGTGAGGTTTGTTAAACCTAATAGCGCTATTAACTAATGACCCGCTCGCCATAGGCCTCGGCGATTAAGTCGATATAATGAGGGACTTCATGATAGAGGTTTGGTCCAGTGTGTATACTTGGCATCCTACCCACAGAAGGATGGTTGTAATTATCGTTTAGTTCATTTACCTATTCCCAACCCTTGGGAATCCCATGCCTTGGAAAGAATGTGAACTCACCTTGGTTTGCTCGGCAGACAATTCACTTGTCTTAAGTTGGTCAAACATACCCTATTATGGTTACCAATATTTGTTAGGTTCGCATTTAAGTAACATCACGTATTAATTACACTTATCTAACACAGAGTGTTCAAGTATCAGTTACTGTACATTATACTAACACGTATACACGTTCATGATTATCATCACAGTTTAGCATGATTCAATATTTATTAAAGCAATCCCATGCCACATATGGAATTTAATATTTATTTAATATTTACCATAATTCAATATTTATTTACTGTACATTGATAACCCAATCGGTTAACAATCCCATGTATACATCAACTTAATTCAATAAATATAATTAAATATTTATTTACTGTACATTGATAACCCAATCGGTTAACAATTGAACCCTCGACCAAAAGCAACAGTTAGATATTGCCACCAAAATTTACCTCAACCTAATATTAAATTCATCCAAATCAGTGTATGGCAGTTTGTAGGCATTTTATAAATAAAAAATCATATCTTCAATTTATACACAGTTTCATAGCCAATATTGATAAACCATTCTCACAACATACACAAACAAACAGTAGCAAGATTCACAATAATCACTGTTATATTCTTCACTTATAGCAACAGAGAACAAAGCAAACATGTATGTGCAATTCTACCAATAGTTAACATCTATAACCATATCAAAGATCCCAAAAATTATTGACATAAGAATTCTTTCATTAGCACATTGAAACCACAGAGGGTTCGATAGATTTATACTAACCGAAGAACTGTAAACAAGTGGGTGTAGGTAGCCGAAACGCCATCGCTACCACTGTCTCTTCTTGTACCGAAAACTCACACCTGAACCAAACACAACCCGGTGTTGAACACTTCCGACCCGAATCACCCGAACCCGAGCTGAACTGGACCGCCACCTCTGCCGTCGCTGGCCGCCGCCGCCAGGCGGCGACTTCATTCTTCCGCTGTCGCCTATACCGGCGTTGCCGGTCGCCGGTGTGACAGCCCCTCCATCAGACGCCACCACTGCATCTCTCTCTCTCTGCTTCTCTCTCTTCTCGGCTTCTATCTCTTCTCTGCGTCTCTTTGTTGCTGTTGTGTGTGGGTGAATATTTAGAGAAGATGAACATGGGGGATGTGTTGCTTATCGGACAGGAGGCCGGTCGCCGGAAGTCGTGGCTCCGGTCGCCGGGAATCACAGTCGAGAGAGGGAAAGGGGCAGGGTAAAGGGTGTGCGGCTATTAAGGGTTTTAGTTTCTATTTTTTTTTGAAGAACAAAATGAGTGGGGTGGGGGTTTAGGTGTAATTATAGGGTAGGGTTTTAGGTTAGTTGGGTTGGGCCTAACCCAAATGCGTGAACCCGTTAAACAAATAGGAGTCTTGCTCAAACAAACTTGCCCGGTTATTTTAAAAGATAACATTGATGCGTAAGTAAATTTCTTGTCACGTGTTATTATTATTTCACAATTAATAATAATAATAATAATAATAATAATAATAATAATAATAATAATAATAGTAATAATAGTAATACTAAAATAGATTACTCCTCTCGACGATCACGGTTGAGAGTACGGGTTGTCACATTCTCCCCATGTTACAAAAATTTCGTCCTCGAAATTTAAGCTAGGATATACGATTCGTTACACGTAAATACACGTAGTTTCACACCAGTTCACGAAACGAATCATGCAAAGCACCTAGCACATGAAGTCACGTAGCATGTAAAGTCATGTTGCATGTAAATTCATGTAATTCTCATAACATGAAAATTTAACGTAGTTTATACTTATTTCACATAGCAGGGAATATTATATAAGTTATATCTATTTTAACACAGTGCCTAAGTGAATATATAAGTTAACGGAGTTAACAGAGTTTCTGTTCACCTTGTAAAGGTCGGGTGTTACATCATCCCCTACTTGAAAGAATTTTCGTCTTGAAAATTGTTCTAAAACGATGGCTTTAAGTGAGTTTCGACGAACTCGATCTATAGGCAACTTAAAATGCTTGGTTGGGGTGGGGGGGGGGGGTGGTCTCACCTGGTTCCTCAATGAAGTGATAAAGTTGAGCTTATCAACTAACTATCAAAATTAAACCAATATGTTTAAAGTATTCCTCCAGGAATATTAGTTTGAAAAATATTCCTTCCCAATCAAGAGAGAGTAGTATTCCAATGTAGAATTTTAAGGCAGTCCCAATCCCGGGGTAGTAATGGTTCCCAACACCCGGGAATGTGTACTATTCTAAGAACGTGCGTGTAGTCCCAAGCTAGGGTTCCGTATGTATTTCCCAACCGGAGAAATGGTGTGTTGTCCCAAACCAGGGACACTTGTTTTTAGTAAAAAGTAGTTAACTCACTTTAGGGTGTGTGCTGTATCAAAAGTTTTGCGATGACGACGTGAACTGACATAGTATGCAAGCAATCACCAAGACATTCTTAATAATGTTTACATGTCCTGAGTGACCCATACTAGGGTACGGTTGTTTCTCGTAAAGTTGAGTTCCATTAGTACTCTAAACGAGGTAGGTGTTGTTTCTAGCCGCTGTCAAAATCGGTGACACATGTTACATAAAACTTGTCAAAATAAGACTAAATAGCAAACTCATGAACTTGTAAGTCTTGTAAAAATACGTACTAACTTTCCAACATTTTAGTAGGTTTCGTAATCTTTAAAAATAAATTTATTTTCTTAAAAACCTTACTTTTAAAGAATTTGAAGTTTTACAACTTCTAGTCAAGATTTAAGAAAATATTTCTTTGTTAAATCTTCTTGTTACACAAGTGTTTACACACTTGTTTATTCACTAAAATGCCTTTAGTTAATGTTTGATCCGGGTTTTAAACAAGACTTGCATCTTTTACTTGGTTCTTCTGAAAAACCACTTGTAGATCTTTAGATCTACTAGTTTAGAACTTCATTTTACAAGAAAAATTTCATTTACACAAGTTAGTGTTCATGAGTGGAAGGGTTCATCATCTTATAACTTTTACACTTAACATATTACTAGTTCATGTTCCATAAACATGATCTAGTATGGTTAGATGATGATCCGTCCCACTACTAGCAACAAACAACATAAAACAATCACAACTAGCCAAGATTTACAAGATTTACACCATTAGTTTCTCTTTATCCAACTAGTTTATCTTACTTTCAAGACTTTTAGTTATAATCTTGTGTGTTCTTGAATTTTAACCGTTAAATCACCTATTAACCACTTTAAACAAGAACAAGAGGATGTTTAGAAACACTTACTACTAGCTCATGGCTAGGGAAGAATCAAGGCGTAAACAAGGTGGATAAAAGAAATATAGAGAGGTTCTTGAGTTTCCGAAAGCACCGAGCCTCCTTGTATGTCACCTTGCACCTTTGTATGTATGTAATATTGCTAGATCGAAACTTGATGGTGATGGTGGGTGTGTGTGTGATCTCGGCCGAACACAAAGGAAGGGGGAAAGAAGAGAGCAATTTGGTGAAGTGTTGAAGTGAGATAAGTGTTATCCTTTAAGCATACTTATAATCCAATTTGGTGTTTTTATCCATCATATAAAGTGTTCACTAGATATTAGACATGGTTTAATATAATAATCAAGAAATGTGGGATGTGGGTCACCACATGGTGACCGTCAATTGAGGGGGGGTATGGTTGGTTTTCAATTGGATAGTTAGGATCTAGTTAGTTTCCAATGGTATTAATTAGAGTATTAAGTGTGTAGTATAATACAAAGGGTGTTAGGGTGTTCGGGGACCCTAACTAGCTCAGAAAGGTAAAAACAATGTCATTTCACAATATTTTTATGTTCCGGGTAAAGTCCGGTTGTCCGGTTGGATATTGATCCGTTAAAGTGCTAAATAAGTATTTAAAGTGTCTTTTATAGTGTTTTTAGTGACACAATAAATTCCCGACACTTTGGAAAGTGTCTAGTATTATTTTTCCATGTTTTTGCACTTTACTAGTTATGTTTAATGCTGAATTTTTGTAATAAGTGCAGAATTTTGTAATTAAAGCATGTGTTAGGCACATCCGGTCACTATAACTATCACCTAGTGACGCAGTTTTACAATCCTCACCTCCCTACACTCCCTACTAGTGTAGTAATCTATTCCCGGCTCATACTGGCCTCAGAGACAGTGTCTGTCTAGTGCTGGCAATGTCAGCATGTTTACTGGGTTAGCCGTTCATTGTGCTAACTGTGCTTTTGTGCATCAAGTTTGTCACTATAGTTATGTGTAATAAATGGAGTGACAACAATAAAGTATGATGCATGAATATGTATGTATCAGAAATCACGAAGCAGTTTAACCACAATTGTAAGCAAGCACAGTAACTAAGCATTAATTAAAAATTAATTAATTTGTACGGATACCTGGTTTGATGAGGGTTGTCACACCTACTTGATGTTCTCGATCCAAATTCCTAAAAACTACAACTTTGTGTGAATAACACGCACTACAGCTTCACACGAAGGAGTCTTTGCTAAGGCTGAAATACTATTTAGCCTTTCCTAAGGCTGACACAATACACATGTTTTCGAAAATACTCGCATATCACAACCGAGTGATCTAGTCGAGACCAGGCGTGAAAACCCAGAACTCTCAATAAGATTGCTCCCTCAGCGCATTTTTTACCACGAGAACCCTTCGTTGAGTTAGGGGTGACATCCATATCTCGACAAAGGTCTCCATTTCGAAATTCTAGTGGAACTCTCGGATTTACTAGATGAGCACAACCACAATTAGGAACGAAGCTGTTAAGTCAGGGGTGAAACCCGTATCTTAATAAACCGTTCCACTCTCTAAAATGGTTTTCGAAAAGCTCACACCAAGGACTCGACTATAACGATGACTCGAGCCACACGATGACTAGGAAGACGAATGCCATGAGCTGCATCCCAGTGGAAGCACAAGCCTTCTAGGTCAACGCGCGTGCACCAACTTGTTGGGTATAGTTGGGTTACCTTGGGTAGTCAATGCCCAAAACACCAGAGGCACTCCGATTATTATGCTAAGCCTATGACTCGCCAGTTTTATGCTTTAATGAACTTAAATATGCTTTAGGTGTTTAATTTACGCCTTATCGATATCTCGATTTTTCAATTTTCGCTCCTTGTTTTACCAAACGTACAACTCGCATAGCCATCGCAATCTAAAACGAAGACCGAATGTTCGCAACAAAACTAATGTCTAATTACTCGCTTACGCTCTCGCTCTCTCCCTCTCATCGCGTCCTCGCGTATTCTACACCGATATGTATGTGGGTAAGTATAAACTACAACCATCTATATCTAAATACAAGCAAATCATTGTGTGAGAACTTAGGAATCTCGTGTCTCCTATGTGGCTCCTATGTGAAGTCTATTATATTACTCGCAACAAGTTTTGATCGCGCTCAATCGCATCGCAAACCCAAAAATCATTATGATCGAATCTCACTCCAATTATCTCTCTGTCTAGATGCCTTCCAACAACCCTACCTCGAGACGAACAACTAGGAGAAGAGCCAAACGAAGCGCTGATAAGAGGATTGCCTCGCTTGTGACCAAGGAAGTGGTCAAGCTCATCCCTCAAATTGTCGCTCAAGTGCACTCTCTCAGCAACTCTCGAGCCTCGGAAGACTCTAAGACGGAAGCGCCGCAATCTGCTTTTCTTTACAAACACTTCAAAGCCTGTGATCCGATGGAATTCACCCTTCGACAGAGTGGGTGTCCCGATGGAATTCACCCTTCGACAGAGTGGGTGTCAAAGTCACCCTTCAACAGAGTGGAATTCACACTTCAAAGGTGAAGGAGGTGTCTCTCCACTACTCCTGTGGTTCGATTCTATCGAAGTCACCCTTCGACAGAGTGGGTGTCCCGATGATTTTCGTACTACTTGAGCTACCGGAGTATTTCAATCGCGAGCACTCGACTGGTGGACCGCCGAACGCAACAAACGTGGAATCTCCGTGGCTTATGCTCTCTCTTGGAATGAGCTGAAAGATCTCATGAAGAAAGAGTACTGCCCTCCCTACGAAATCCAAAAGCTAGAAGACGAATTTTGGAAAATCAAGCAAATCAAAGGCGACAATGCTGGCTACACCGCAAGGTTCAAACAGCTTAGCGTAATCTGCTCAAGTCAAGTCAACACTTCAGAAAAAGCAATTCCAAAGTACATTCTGTCACACCCTGGCTTTTGCGGAAGCGTGGGTTTATTTGGTATGACTTCTTAATACAATAGCAATAATCATAACAATGCTATATGAAAATAAAACGCATGATAGTCATCCATTTATCAAGTTTTAAAAGTTACTACAACAACATTGTTTTAAAAGTTGACACATGAAACAACATACAACCATGACATAAATTAGAACGTGTTCATATGACCAACAAAAGACTTAAATAAAAACATGGTTTAAGACTTGTAACCCATCCAGGCAAGGGTCACACCTCCTAAACCTGGATGACATCATTATTCCCTACGCAGCTTGACATAATTGCATACTTCGCCAGATCCACTAATTTCCTGAAATACATGTAGTTTGAAAAATCAACAAAAGTTGAGCGAGTTCATGTAAAAGTGAGTATGTATAAACCTTTCATGTATAAAAGTCCCTGGTATGTAGCAATAAGGAAAAAGAGATCACCAATGGGTTGCAAAGCCACTGGTATGTGTGAGAAAGTGTAGGAAAACTCAAACCTAGCAAATTTGTTACCGGGTTTCGGCGGTAAGACACAGTCACCTCTATGGGCCGCCCCGGCCTAACGGGTGTGGGCTCACTACACCCAAATAGATTTATCACTCTTGTGTCCCTCGGTCCTAACAACGAGGATTAATGGCCTTAAGTGTTGTTCCCACCCCTCACATGATCTAGTAGTAAACCCTCCCTACGCTAACCATACCATGTAAATAAATGTTTGTAATAATTATCGCATGTATTTCACCCCCGAAGTATAAAACTGAAAACAGTAAAGAGAAAAGGGGGACATGAACTCACAGAAGTGCGTATCATGTAACGTCAATCTCAACTCGATCTACTGCGTGACGACCTACACGTACTAATGTCTATTAGACGAACGGGCCGTGCCTTGGCTTAGGGTTTAGTGTTTTGAGTTGCGTTACTTTGATATTATACTTGTTAAAATAGTAATAATAATAATTATTTTAGCTTAACTTTTGTATTTAGGAAAACAGTTAGGTAACCATTTCGTATTCACACTTCTTAATTATTTTATAAGTGTATTTCCTTCCCAAGGATGGGGGTATTTATACATGTACACTTTATAATTCCGAAAAATATATTTTAAGTCTCACCTAGAAAAATATATTTAAATCACTTATCTAAAACATCTTAATTCCAAAATATATATATTTTTCCCAAAAATATTATATCCTTCTTCATAAATTTTCCAAAATAATAATTTATTAAAAATATACGTGTGAGAGTATTTTTCTGAAATATACATCAGTGACGTTTTAGCGCTTCGTAATGCAACAATAGTTGCGTAACTTAAATATTTATTTTGTGAGAGTTTTAGTATTATTTTGGAGTGGTAATTTTATGGTATATTATAGTTATATTATTTTATCCTAAAAATAATATAACTAGTTCACAAAATAATCAAATAATCACACAAGCGTTTTAGTATAAAATATATATTCTAAATATATATTTATCAAATTTTTATTTACGAAAATCAACCTCCGGCACTTGGTATCTTTGTAATAAAATGGTGACGAAGTTTATTTTGAAAATAAGGTTAAAATATATTTGTAAACACTTACTAGAAAAATATTTTCTAAGTGTTGGAATTTTAGAAAAATTTCGCCAGAGTTTCCTTTGTAAATGGAGGTGTTCATGCTTACTAGCATATCATTTTCTTTTGTAAAATCATTCAAACAATTATCAATCATCAACATACAATCTCTAACTACCAAACTTGACAAAAATAAGCATGAACTATAAACTTATGAACTTGAAAAATTCATAAAAACATGTGGTAACTTACTAGCACACTTAGTAAGTCTTGTTTTCTTTAAAAATGTAATTAGTTCTTTAAAAACTTCATTTTTAAAGAGTTTGGTTTTTCACAACTTCTAGTCATATTTTCTAAAAAATATTTCTTTGTGAAATTTTCTTATTACACAAGTGTTTCTACACTTGTTTATCCACTAAAAATGTGATTAGTGTATGTAAGGTCCAAGTTTTAACAAAACTCCTACTTTTCACTTGGTTCTTTCGAAAAACTACTTATAGATCTTTAGATCTACAAGATTACATCTCATTTTGATCTTTATTTTTCAAGAAAACATTTCATTTATCCAAGTTCATAGTTTATGCGTGGATGATTTCATCATCCACAACTCTCTAACTTTCACATCTTGCTAGTTCATGTTCTTAAACATGATCTAGCAAGTCCATGTTCTTAAACATGATCTAGCAAGTCCATGTGATGAACCATATCATTTCAATCATTTCAACTAGCATACAACAAACAACAAGCAAAACAACACAAGAATAACATGATTTCTTCTTCATTTTAACACTACTTCATCACTTTGTTAGTTTATGTTTCAAGGCTTGATTATGTTCTTAGTGTTTCTTGATATTTCACCATTCTTTTCACTATTATCCATCAAAAATATGAAGAAGATGAAGATCTAAGACACTTACTACTAGCACAATGCTAGGGGAGTTCAAGAGTGTAAATGTGGTGGATAAAAGAAAATGAGAGCGGTCCTTGAACTTCCAAACACACCAAGCTTACTTGTAGGATCTCTAACACTTTTGGGTATGTATAGATTGCTTGGAAAGGAGCTTGATGGTGGTGGTATAGTGGTGGTTGTTGGTGGCCGAACACAAGGAAGAGGAGAAGAGAGAGAGAGCTTGTTTGTGTTGTGTGTTTGTGAATGTATGCATAACCCTTGTGCACTTATATAAACCAAGTTCATTCTTTAACCATTGAGTATTATATCTCTAAGTGTCCAACATGATCTATTATAAAAATCAAAGAAATCAAAGGGCAGGTCACCCCTTTGTGACCGTCGCCCAACCGGGGGGGGGGGGGGGGGGGGGGGGTATGGGGTTGGTTTTCAAATGTATAGTTACTAACTAGTTAGAGAAACAAGTGTTTAGTTAATGGTTATGGGGTGTTATATAATATATAGTGTGTTAGGGTGTTCGGGGACCCTAACTAGCTCAGAAAAATAAAAACAATGTGTTTGGCAATATTTTTATGCTCCGGGTAGAGTCCGGTTGTTCGGTTGGGTGTTGTCCGTTAAAGTCCTAAATTAATCCGTAAGGTGTCTTTTATATTACTTTTAGTGACACATTTAATTCCCAACACTTTGGAAAGTATTTAGAACTAGTTTGCCAAGTTTTTGCACTTTACTAGCATTATTAAATGCTGAATTTTGGTTATTTAGTGTAGAATTCTGCGTTTAAAGTATGTTTTAGGCACTTCCCGGCACTATACCTATCCCCTAGTGACGCAGTTTTATGGTCCTCACCTCCCTACACTCCCTACTAGTGTAGTATTCTATCTCTGGCTCACACTGGCCTCAAAAACATTGTCTGTCTAGGTGCTGGCATTGTCAGCATCCCTCTGGGTTATCCGCTCACTGTGCTAACTGTGCTTTGTGCATCAAGTTTCTCACTAATGTTTGTGTGTAATAAATGGAGTGACAGTATCAAGTGTGATGCATGTGTATGTATGTAACAGAAAACAGAAAGCAGTTTAATCAGAGTTGTAATCAAGCACTGTCATTAAGCACAAATTAAATATTAATTAATTGTACGGATACCTGGAATTGTGAGGGTTGTCACATTCTCCCCCCGTTAAGAAAATTTCATCCCGAAATTTTAGGCTCTGCTTCTAGTTGCAGGGGTGTTGGGAAATAAGTGGGGGTATTTCTCCTTCATGCGATCCTCACGTTCCCAAGTGAATTCTGGTCCGTGTCTTGCATTCCACCGAACTTTGACGAGCTTGACACTACTCTTGCGTGTCTTGTTAATCTTCCAATCAGTAACCTCAACTGGTTCTTCGACAAAGTGGAGCGTGTCATCAATATGAACTTTGTCGGCAGGAATGACAACTGTCTCTTGAGTCGAACTCTTTTTCAGGTTTGATACATGGAATATATCATGAACACCATGAAGCTCATCAGGTAGGTCCAATTTTTATGCTACAAGCCCAATCCTTTGCAGGATTCTGAATGGACCAATGTAACGTGGATTCAACTTCCCACGCTTTCCAAAGCGTGCCACTCCCTTCTAGGGTGAAACCTTCAATAAAACCATGTCTCCTACCTCGAATTCCAGAGGATTCCTTCTTCGGTCAGCATAACACTTTTGTCGATCGTGAGCCGCTTTGATGCGCTCTCGGATCTGTGCAATCTTGTCTGTCGCTGCATCAATACGCATCCTAAACCTTGACGCGAGGTGTCACAGTATACCACGAAATCATCCGTTCCTTCTAGTTGCGATAAGATTGGTGCATTACATAGTTTATTCTTCAATAACTGAAATGCTTCTTCTTGTTTGACTCCCCAATCAAACTTCTTGTCTTTCTGGGTAAGGGAAGTCAAAGGTTGAGCGATTTTTGAGAAATCCTCAATGAACCTTCGATAATAACTAGCCAAACCTAAGAATTGTCGGATCTCGGTTGGCGTCTTTGGAGTTTCCCAGTTCTTTATCGCTTCGATATTTGTGGGATCCACATGGATTCCATCTCCATTAACCACATGTCCAAGAAATTGGACTTCGCGTAACCAGAACTCGCACTTCGAGAACTTGGCATACAACTTCTCCTTTTTAAGTAGCTCCAAAATAGCTCTTAAATGCTGTTCGTGCTCATCCTTCGTCTTCGAGTAGATCAAAATATCATCGATGAACACAATCACGAACTTGTCGAGGTAGGGTTTACAAACTCTGTTCATCAAGTCCATGAAAACGGCTGGCGCGTTTGTCAACCTAAACGGCATCACCAGATACTCGTAATGTCCATATCGAGTTCTAAAAGCAGTCTTGGGAATACTTTCCTCTTTATTCTCAACTGATGGTAACCTGATCGCAAATCGATTTTTGGGTAGTAGCTTGAACCTTGCAGCTGATCAAATAGGTCATCAATTCTCGGCAGAGGATATCTATTCTTGATTGTCAACGTGTTCAGTTCTCGGTAGTCGATACACGTACGAAAACTACCATCCTTCTTCTTAACAAACAAAACTGGAGCTCCCTAAGGTGAGAAGCTTGGTCTGATGAATCCCTTGTCTAACAACTCCTGGAGTTGCGTTGACAACTCCTGGATCTCCGAAGGCGCAAGTCGGTAGGGAGCCTTAGCCACAGGCGCGGCGCCTGGAACTAAGTTAATGTGGAACTCGACTTGTCTTTGTGGCGGTAATCCTGGCAAGTCTTCTGGAAAGAGTTCTGGATATTCCTTTACGACTGGAATGTCTTCGATCTTCGGCTCAGCAGCTTCTTTATCCACAATGTGTGCCAAGAAGGCAACACATCCCTTCTGTAAACACTTTCTAGCTTTCAGACAGCTAATGATTCTCAAAGGCGTATCGCGCTTTTCTCCATGAACTACGATCGTCTCTCCATCTTCTATTGGGATGCGGATGGTCTTCTCATGACGGACAATCTCGGCTTTGTTGCTTGACAACCAATCCATCCCTACCACCACGTCGATACTTCCCAATTCGACTGGTAGTAGATCAAAAGAGAACTCACGTTCTCCCAGCTCAATTATGCATCCTCTGACGACTTCATTCGCTTCAACTAGCTTTCCATTAGCCAGTTCAATTGAGTACGGAATATCTAACTTACTAGCAGTTAACCCTAGAATGTTCTTAAACTCTAACGATACGAAACTATAATCGGTACCAGTATCAAACAGAACAGATGCAAAACAAAGCATGTAGTGAGAATGTTGCCATTGAGCTTCATTAATCACGACCACAATATTGTTTTACATGTTTAATGGTACATCTCATATCAAAATAAGATCATGGGGCTACATCACCCCCAAAATACAAACCTGTCTACACATATCATATACAAAAAGTGTGATCTCTCAAAAGTCTTCGTAAGCTGGCTCAATCGCGACTTTCTCACCAAAATGATCGACCTGCATCAAACAAAAAATACCTATGCTGATGGCGGAGGAGGAGGAGGAGGAAAATGAGAGAAAAGCAAGCGACGCATGTGTAACCAGTCCTCCTCTAAGGCATGACAGACGCGCAGCAAATATGCTATCTGCTGCTCAAATGTCAAGAAACGAACGTCTGAATCAGGGGAAAGCGGACGTGGAGTGTGCGGTGCTGCAAAGGGGGTCTGACAGTGACAAGGCGGACGTGGACCTCTCTCCAACTCCTGAATACGTCGGCTCAGGGCGTCCTGCTGTAGCTGCAGCGACGCAAGTATATCCTCCGTAGTGCACCCCACATGAAAATGGGTGGTACGGGTCAGATAATGGCGTAACAGGGGGCGTAGTCCACAAAAATGGCTCGCTCGATGGTATGAAAGATGGTGCAGTATGTGGTGCAACATGAGGAAACTGTGACAGAAACGGAAAAGATGATGACAGTACAGGTGGAACAGAAACAGGCGGCTGCCTCGATGAACCCTCTCCAGGACGAGGTGGCGGTATGCCCTGGAGGAATGTGATGGGAAGATCAGTGCGATGGATGTCAGTGGTGTGTGGGGGAAACAATGGAATATCAGTGGGTGCAAAAACAGGTGCTACTGGAGGAGTGACAGGTAGCACAAACGGTGGGTAATCGTCATCATCCTCGATCCACCCGTTGCGGGTGTCAACATAACGAGGATCTATATGTGCGGCAAAAGGTGCGCGGTCAACCAATACCGGCACATGATCAGGTAAAGGTACATCAACGACAGGATCGTCCACCACTGGTGGAGCAACAATGGGAAGGTCAGCAATGGGTGGTGCAAGAGCTGGTGCATCATCAAGAACAGGGTCGTGCTCTAGTGCAGGGTCAGGAGCAACAGCAGGCTCGGGGGCCATGACAGGCTCGGGGTTAACAAGGTCCATATCAAAATCAGCAGGAATGTCAAACAATGGATCAATGGGAGCTACGGGCGCCTCTAAGGGCTGGTCCATATGAATAAACTCGATCTCATGATCAGGATTGAAGTCAGGAGGAAAAACTGGATCAAAATCGTCATCGATCTCGTGGTCAAACTCAAACTTGTGTAACGGACCAGGTGCAGCTGACATAGCCACGTCGACGTCAGGAGAGTGATGTTGCACACCCTGTTCGTGCAGGGACGCGGATGCCACAGACTCCAATGAGTCTGGGATAGGGGAACCAAGAGAAGCCTCCTCTATAGGTGCCTCACCAATAGGAAGGATAGCATCAACATCGATCGGAGCCCCGCCTTCATAGTCGTCCTCAAGGGGACCCTCCTCGAACAGATCAATGTCGTCATCAGATACGACATCGAGTGGCACATCCATCACAGGGAACGCAGCAAGCAGAATGGGAGCAGGGATCACCGCAAGAGGTAGATACCCAGCAGGAATGCCATCAGCAGGCTGTATCTCAACTCCGATGTCTAGCAGAGCGAACGACTGAAAATCATCGTCATCTGTACTCGTGGTGTCTGACGTATACACGTCTCCCTCTGATGGTATCTCATCGTCTAACACAACCGCCATAGGGTCCACTGTATCCGATACTCCTGTGTCGGAAGAAGAAACCATGGTGTCTGTAACACAATCACATATATGCACATATATCAATCATGAAGTCAAATAAACATGTAAGTCACAATAAAGCAAACAAGTAATTCTCCTAGTCTCCCTAGACTACCCTCCCAGTCTCTCAGACTGAACTTCCTAGCCTCTCAGACTAACTCCCTTGTCTCTAAGACCAACCTCCCAGTCTCTAAGAGTAAACCTCCCCAATCTCTAAGATTGAACCCTTCAGTCTCTAAGACTGAACCTCCCCCAGCCTCTAAGACTGAACCTCCCCAGCCTCTAAGGCTGAACCTCCCCAGCCTCTAAGGCTGAACTCCGTTAGTCTCTAAGACTGAACCATGAATTTTTAGAAAAAAATGTATTTGTGCCTTTTATTTGTAAAAATGTTTTGTATCCTGGATCTGGACGTTTAGTGTATGCAATGTAAATTTTTTTTCGTGAGAGCCCTAGTGATCATAGTCTAGACTCGAGAAAGAATCCTAGTTCGCTATGATCGAAGCTCTGATACCAAGCTGTCACACCCTGACTTTTGCGGAAGCGTGGGTTCATTTGGTGTGACTTCTTAATACCATAGCAATAATCATAACAATGCTATATGAAAATAAAACGCATGATAGTCATCCATTCATCAAGTTTTAAAAGTTACTACAACAACATTGTTTTAAAAGTTGACACATGAAACAACATACAACCATGACATAAATTAAAACGTGTTCATACGACCAACAAAAGACTTAAATAAAAACATGGTTTAAGATTTGTAACCCGTCCAGGCAAGGGTCACACCTCCTAAACCTGGATGACATCATTATTCCCTACGCAACTTGACACGATTGCATACTTCGCCAGATCCACTAATTTCCTGAAATACATGTAGTTTGAAAAATAAACAAAAGTTGAGCGAGTTCATGTAAAAGTGAGTATGTATAAACCTTTCATGTATAAAAGTTCATGGTATGTAGCAATAAGAAAAAAGAGATCGCCAATGGGTTGCAAAGCCACTGGTATGTGTGAGAAAGTGCAGGAAAACTCAAACCGAGCAAATTTGTTACCAGGCTTCGGCGGTAAGACACAGTCACCTCTATGGGCCGCCCCGGCCTCACGGGTGTGGGCTCGCTACACCCAAATAGATCTATCACTTTTGTATCCCTCAGTCCTAACAACGAGGATTAATGGCCTTAAGTGTTGTACCCACCCCTCACATGATCTAGTAGTAAACCCTCCCTACGCTAACCATACCATGTAAATAAATGTTTTTAATAATTATCACAGGTATTTCACCCCCGAAGTATAAAACTGAAAACAGTAAAGAGAAAAGGGGGACATGAACTCACAGAAGTGCGTATCCTGTAACGTCAATCTCAACTCGATCTGCTGCGTGACAACCTACACGTACTAATGTCTATTAGACGAACGGGCCGTGCCTTGGCTTAGGGTTTAGTGTTTTGAGTTGCGTTACTTTGATATTATACTTGTTAAAATAATAATAATTATTTTAACTTAACTTTTGTATTTAGGAAAATAGTTAGGTAACTATTTCGTATTCACACTTCTTAATTATTTTATAAGTGTATTTCCTTCCCAAGGACGGGGGTATTTATACATGTACACTTTATAATTCCGAAAAATATATTTTAAGTCTCACTTAGAAAAATATATTTAAATCACTTGTCTAAAACATCTTAATTCCAAAATATATATATTTTTCCCAAAAATATTATATCCTTCTTCATAAATTTTCCAAAATAATAATTTATTAAAAATATACGTATGAGAGTATTTTTCTGAAATATACATAAGTGACGTTTTAGCGCTTCGTAATACAACAATACTTGCGTAACTTAAATATTTATTTTATGAGAGTTTTAGTATTATTTTGGAGTCGTAATTTTATGGTGTTGGGATTGAACCCTACCAGAGGAACAGATGATGTAAAGCCAAAACTGGTTCAGAACAGTGGATTCGTCATAAGCAGCGGTTTACACTAAACTTTCCCCTTGACAGTGGCTCCAACATCTGATGCAACTCAAAGTACTGATATTCTACAACAAATGTTGACCTACAACAACTGCTGATTCCTAAAGACCGCTGGAGACTAAGCACTGATGTCCAATCTACTAATGTCTCAAAATACTGCTGAGGACCAAAGCCCTGTTGAAGACAAGCACTGTTGAACCAAAGGCCTGATCAACCAAAGGTGAACCACTGCTCAACCACAACAATGCAGCAAATTCAACAGCAGCAGTTTAACTTATATCTTATAATCAGTTGTTTAGTAAGCAGGGCTTGTACTAGTCAGTAGTTACAGGTTGTTAGGTTGTTAGATGTCACTTTCATGGTGACGTCAGCTTTGATTATCAGTGGTTTGATCTGCACTATAAATAGAGCAGTACCTGTACTTTTCTATCTGAGCTTGGAGCTTTTTGCTCATCTCCTTTCATCTTGTACGATCAACCAGGGAGTATCAGGCTGAGGGGGAGCTTAGTATCGTAAGCATGCTTGTAATCTCTTGATTTGCTTTGTAACCATTCAACTTGATGTAAAGCAATTGTTTATCATACTTTTCTCTTCTTTGTTTGTGTTTACAAAGTTTGCTACTCATTTCCACTGCACTTATTAGTTTTATGCAAACAAACACAAATCATGACAGCCTCAGATCATAACAATTGGTATCAGAGCTTGGACAGTCAAATTCGATCTAACAATCAATTTGACATAACAGTTCAGCTCAAAATTCATTGATACTAAGGTTGATTGTACTCAGTTGAAAAACAGGGCAATGAGAAATCATGTTCAAAATGATGGATCTGATACTCTGTAAAACAACCAAGATGTCATATGACACACAAACTTCATATAACAAGTGATATCATGCATAGGACACCTATAGTGCTCAGATCTGAAAATATGTCTGATAACTATGGTATAATCTATTTAGTTTACAAATTGATTTCAATTGTTTCTATGAAGGTTGTGATGTTTTTATCATGACTGCTTCTAAAGTGTTTGCCTCATGTTAACAAAAATCTATGTTCGAATGATAACATTAGTGTTTTTGTTAGCATAAAAAGAGGGAAATTAACACTTTAGCTATTTGGATCTTATGTATTGAAAAACAGGTCGAGGTTTCTCTAAAAGGACCAAAATCAACTATGTTAAGAATACATTAAGAAAATCAGCAGTTAAAATATCCAGATCATGAGTAATGTGGAATTTGGCATAAGCAAGTGCAAAAATGTCCAAATCTCTCAAAACTTTGCTGAAAATGATTTCGGATTGAGTATTCTTTCCTTGAAAACCTTCCAGTAAAAAGTTTCAATACTTTTCTATGGAAAGGGCAAAAAGGGAAAGAAGAAAAATTACAAAAACTCAAAAGTGTGTTTTATCTCAAAACTTTTGAATTCAAAAGAAAAGAGTATAAACCCAAAACACTTAAGAGTCCACCGGTTAATCCTACACAAGGAAAACCAAAAATAGATCTGCATTTTTTGGTCAAACATAATGTCATCAATCATCCATGCACAATCATTGTTTCAGGGAAGTTCAGGTAACAAAAGTATCTCCAGATATCTTTCAATAAAGAGGAATAGGCCAAATTTTTCAGAAATTATTCACATGGTAATAAGGTTCACAAAGAACTTTCAAAACCCCTGTGAACTGGCTCCTCATGGTAACAATCAACTGACAAGGAAATGGTACCAAACAGTGGTTACAGGACTTTGGTTCAAACCACTGACCATTGTCCTAAGCTTGAGAATGAAGTGATTTTGACCTTATTCAAAGTTATTTTAACTCTTGAGACACACCAGATCTAATTGACTTTATTTTCAGAAAACTTTTATTCTTTTTTGTAAAGTTTTCTCAAAATAAAATAGGATATATTATTCTTTATTTTTTCTTAAGATGATATACTTTGTACTTTTACTTGTTTTTGATAGTAAAAATTTCAAACTCCTGCCAGGATGTAGAACCCTTATTTTTTTTGGTGATACTATCCTTGAAAATAGATCAAAAGGAAATGGTACAAGTGTCAAGGTCATGTCAAACTCAAGTTTGTTTTAACACTGATCAAAGATTGGTTGCTAACAGACCTTAAAATACTTGGATGCTCATGTTCTAATGACACAAAATGAGTAGCCATGGTAAAAAGGTTTCCATCATATGGGGTACTAAACCACTGTCAGGAATCTATAAAAGTGTTCAAAACTTGAAATAGATAAACATGTGGTACCACCTTGAATGCTGAAACAAGTAAATTTGCTGCATTAAAAATCCCTGTAAACCCTGCTGTTATGATTAATTCTGATAAACTTGCATTTAAAATGTGTTTGTCAAGTATTTGGTTCTGCAGGTGACCCACATTCATCATCAACAGATCTTGGACATGATACCAAAATCGTTTCCATCATCAGAGCAGCAGATGTACAAAACAACTGTTAAAGCTCATCCACTGATGTACAAATAGTGTTTGATCTAAGTTGCTTTCTAATTCTCTACCACCACTTCACCAAACCACTGTTGATAAATATTCATCAAAAGTGGATAAAAAAAAATCTTCAGTGTGCCAAACCCCTACTTCAAATCCTTTCACATCCATTTCAAGCTACTGCTGGATCATCAAAGTCACCAGCAGTGGTTAGCTCAGATGATTCACATCTGCAGCTCCACCTGTTAAAACATCAATCCTCCTTAAAACTCAACCATTTCACCATTCTCTTGGCAACATCAATGAAAAGGATTCTTTTAAAAAGGCTATCCTAAAACATGTGTCTTCTTGCTGACTCTCTACCACTCCATCAACAAGTCAAAGTGCCATAAAGCATTAAAAAACAGAAAGTTGGGTAGTTGTCTCCTAAGAAGAGCTTCAGCAGTTCAGTGACAACAAGCTTGAAAAACTTGTGCCACAACCAAAGGATGAGAATCCTTAGGCAAATAGTGGGTCCTCAAAGAACATTGCATATGCTAGGAGCATGTTTGTCAAGATTTATCGTACTCAAACAAGTACAAACACCAAGAGTGTGAAAAGACTTCATCAGGGGGATATCAATTCCTAGGCAATAAGCTTAGTATTTTGACTGTACACGTGCAGCAGATGTTTCCACAACACTGATTGAAGAATATTATGATGCTGTTGTTGTTGCTGAAAAGTCCAACTGTTTGTAACGTCAAAATATGTTATTGGATTTTGATATAAATTGCTCAAAAGACTTCTTTTATGCAGGGATGTCAAGTAGCTGAAATATATCATCAAAAATCCAGTATCTCATTCATCCATCATCACTGGACATCAGACACCACTGTGTGGGGGATTGCTATGAAGAAGGTTTGATTTCTTTGCATCATGTCCATCCTAAAGATCAGTTGGCAAATGTACAAACCTAAGAATTTGATACATCTACCTTTGAAAACTTCATCTCTAGGATTGGAATGCTAAACATGGATCAAAGCAAGCATTCTTGTGTTTAATGTGTAAATAGCATCAAAATGTTTTCAGAAAATCAAAATAAAACCTTAAAAATAGTTTAAAATTGAATTTTTCAATAAATCCTCAAAGTCTGTTTCCAAAACACAAGCAGAGGTTCCTGAGCAGACTTTAGCAGCTACCACTGCTCCTTAGGCACCTGCTGCTGAGCCCACTGCTCAAGGTGATCACAGCAGCAAAACAACTGTTGTGAAACCCACACCTAAACCCACCAAAACAAAAAGAAAATTCAAAAGCCCCCCAAACCTACAATAAAGGCAACTCTGAAAGATGAGATCCCAGAGCAACTGCCAGTGACAACACAAAAGTCACTAGAAACCACTGCTGCTACTTCCTCACAGCAGATGGTCGAAAGATCTCCACCCATGCCTCAAACTCCTCCTGCTTCTTCTCAAAAAGAACAGGTTGTAAGAACAAGGACACCAAATTATGATGCTCTGGAATCACTTGATTTCATCATCCACAATCCACTGCCCAGGGCAAATTCACTTTCAACTCCCATCATCATTTCACAAATACCACCATCAATATTGACCTTGTTGCATGCTTTGGATATAGCTCAGACATAAATCAGTTCCTCTCAACCACCTATCACTGAGAGTATACTCCAACAAGTGACTGAGTCTGATGCTTATACCTCTGCTATCCCAGCAACAATAAGGAGGTTACACCCCTTGAGTTATAAGTAACTCTTGGTGGTAATTCAAGTGAAGCAGCTACTACAATTGCTGAACCCACTGGTTTGCATTTGGACAGTAGTTTCATCAATAAGACTTCCTTGAAGGCAATTTCTTCACTGGGAACTCGTGTGTATCCAGTCTTCACTGGTTCACTAAAAGGTGTTTCTCATTATGAAGAAAGAATTCCCCAGTACCAAGAAAAAGGGGCATCAGTGGTTAATGTTTGGAGTACACTCCCTACCTCAACCACTGATAAAACCACGGCTAGTGGGAAATCAGATGATCTCATTAATTTGGGTGATGGTTTAAGGTACCTAGAATTGACGGAACATGTCGAAAAACTGGATACTTCGGTTGCAGAGATCATAGAAATGCTGCAACAGTTGTTAACAGTACAAATGGTGCAACCCACTGCTGTTCCAACTCAAGCACTTGCTCCACCACAAGCACCTGCGGCAAATGAGTTATGGAATTTATTTCAACCCCTGCACCTATCTTCGAAAGAGTTGATGATGCCAAAAAGGGGGAGAAGATGACTCTGAGGAAAATCTCTCAGTAACTTCTGCTGAAACATCTGTCAAAGAAAAGGAAAAGGGAGGTGATGAAACCCTGAAAATTCAAGCAGATGATGAAGATACACAAATGAAGATCGTTCAAGTCAATTCAATTCAGTTGGTCTCAAAACCACTGCTGATATTAAAAGGGTAAGGGATGAGAGCAGAGCTTTGGTTGAGAAAAAGATAGTTCTGCAAAAAGAAAAAGAAGAGACTGGTACTTCACTAAAGAAGAGTCCTGTTAGAAAAACAAGGCAATCAACCACCATAGCTTCTAAACCTAAGCCAGTTACTACTTCAACCACAAATTTTGTTCCCACAAAATCACTTACACCTCCACCATTAACAACATCTGTCACCCAAACAACTGCCACCAATACCACATCAACACACGCCACAACCTCTGTTATCCCCACTAAATCAACCACTGTCATCCTTTATCAAAGAAGGAAACAAAGCAGATGGACGCAAAAATACCAAAAGAAGACCAAGCTTCAGAGAAATAAATCATAAAGATGGTTCTTCAGACACTTTGAGTAGAACAACAAGAAACAGCAAAATCTCAAGACACTGCTCAAAGTTGTCATTACCAGGCCACAATCTCCAAACTCATCTTTTCAAATAAACCTCTCCCAAGAAACTCATTGGATTCAAAGATACTAAAGTGAAAGTCTGATCAAAAGACCCACGTATCGACTTTGCTCAGATCCAATGGTGAGGTGAAGCGTATATCAAGGGAAACAACATTTGGCCTGGGTGTTGAAGATTTGCAAGATTTCCTTGAGCTTACACTGTGCAGGGATGAGGGTGATAAGGACTCCATGAACTTTAAATTACAAATCAAAGATCAAGTAAGGGAACTCCTGATGAGACCATAAAGATCCTGAATAATGAAGTGTTTTGGCATCATCTGTTCCAGGGGGAGATTGTTGGGATTGAACCCTACCAGAGGAACAGATGATGTAAAGCCAAAACTGGTTCAGAACAGTGGATTCATCATAAGCAGCAGTTTACACTAAACTTTCCCCTTGACAGTGGCTCCAACATCTGATGCAACTCAAAGTACTGATATTCTACAACAAATGTTGACCTACAACAACTGCTGATTCCTAAAGAGTGCTGGAGACTAAGCACTGATGTCCAATCTACTGATGTCTCAAAATACTGCTGAGGACCAAAGCCCTGTTGAAGACAAGCACTGTTGAACCAAAGGCCTGATCAACCAAAGGTGAACCACTGCTCAACCACAACAATGGCTTAGTATCAACAGCAGATTCAACAGCAGCAGTTTAACTTATATCTTGTAATCAGTTGTTTAGTAAGCAGGGCTTGTACTAGTCAGTAGTTACAGGTCGTTAGGTTGTTAGATGTCACTTTCATGGTGACGTCAGCTTTGATTCTCAGTGGTTTGATTTGCACTATAAATAGAGCAGTACCTGTACTGTTCTATTTGAGCTTGGAGTTTTTTGCTCATCTCCTTTCATCTTGTACGATCAACCAGGGAGTATCAGGCTGAGGGGGAGCTTAGTATCGTAAGCATGCTTGTAATCTCTTGATTTGCTTTGTAACCATTCAACTTGATGTAAAGCAATTGTTTATCATACTTTTCTCTTCTTTGTTTGTGTTTACAAAGTTTGCTACTCATTTCCACTGCACTTATTAGTTTTATGCAAACAAACACAAATCATGACAGCCTCAGATCCTAACATATGGTATATGATAGTTATATTATTTTATCCTAAAAATAATATAACTAGTTCACAAAATAATCAAATAATCGCACAAGCGTTTTAGTATAAAATATATATTCTAAATATATATTTATCAAATTTTTATTTACGAAAATCAACCTCCGGCACTTGGTATCTTTGTAATAAAATCATGGCGAAGTTTATTTTGAAAATAAGGTTAAAATATATTTGTAAACACTTACTAGAAGAATATTTTCTAAGTGTTGGAATTTTAGAAAAATTTCGTCAGAGTTTCCTTTGTAAATGGAGGTGTCCATGCTTACTAGCATATCATTTTCTTTTGTAAAATCATTCAAACAATTATCAATCATCAACATACAATCTCTAACTACCAAACTTGATAAAAATAAGCATAAACAATAAACTTATGAACTTGAAAAATTCATAAAAACATGTAGTAACTTACTAACTCACTTAGTAAGTCCTGTTATCTTTAAAAATGTAATTAGTTCTTTAAAAACTTCATTTTTAAAGAGTTTGGTTTTTCACAACTTCTAGTCATATTTTCTAAAAAATATTTCTTTTGTGAAATTTTCTTATAACACAAGTGTTTCTACACTTGTTTATCCACAAAAAATGTGATTAGTTTATGTAAGGTCCAAGTTTTAACAAAACTCATACTTTTCACTTGGTTCTTTCGAAAAACCACTCATAGATCTTTAGATCTACAAGATTACATCTCATTTTGATCTTTATTTTTCAAGAAAACATTTTATTTATCCAAGTTCATAGTTTATGTGTGGATGATTTCATCATCCACATCTCTCTAACTTTCACATCTTGCTAGTTCATGTTCTTAAACATGATCTAGGAAGTCCATGTGATGAACCATATCATTTCAACTAGCATACAACAAACAACAAGCATATAAAGACAAGAATAACATGATTTCTTCTTCATTTTAACACTACTTCATCACTTTGTTAGTTTATGTTTCAAGACTTGATTATGTTCTTAGTGTTTCTTGATATTTCACCATTCTTTTCACTATTATCCATCAAAAATATGAAGAAGATGAAGATCTAAGACACTTACTACTAGCACAATGCTAGGGAAGTTCAAGAGTGTAAATGTGGTGGATAAAAGAAAATGAGAGCGGTCCTTGAACTTCCGAACACACCAAGCTTACTTGTAGGATCTCTAACACCTTTGGGTATGTATAGATTGCTTGGAAAGGAGCTTGATGGTCATGGTATGGTGGTGGTTGTTGGCGGCCGAACATAAGGAAGAGGAGAAGAGAGAGAGCTTGTTTCTGTTGTGTGTTTGTGAATGTATGCATAACCCTTGTGCACTTATATAAACCAAGTTCATTCTTTAACCATTGAGTATTATGTCTCTAAGTGTCCAACATGATCTATTATAAAAATTAACGAAATTAAAGGGTGGGTCACCCCTTTGTGACCGTCGCCCGGGGGGGGGGGGTATGGGGTTGGTTTTCAAATGTATAGTTACTAACTAATTAGAGAAACAAGTGTTTAGTTAATGGTTATGGTGTGTTATATAATATATAGCGTGTTAGGGTGTTCGGGGACCTTAACTAGCTCAGAAAAATAAAAACAATGTGTTTGGCAAAATTTTTATGCTCCGGGTAGAGTCCGGTTATTCGGTTGGGTGTTGTCCGTTAAAGTCCTAAATTAATCCGTAAGGTGTCTTTTATATTACTTTTAGTGACACATTTAATTCCCAACACTCTGGAAAGTATTTAGGACTAGTTTGCCAAGTTTTTGCACTTTACTAGCATTATTAAATGCTGAATTTTGGTTATTTAGTGCAGAATTCTGCATTTAAAGTATGTTTTAGGCACTTCCCGGCACTATAACTATCCCCTAGTGACGCAGTTTTATGGTCCTCACCTCCCTACACTCCCTACTAGTGTAGTATTCTATCTCTGGCTCACACTGGCCTAAAAAACATTGTCTGTCTAGGTGTTGGCAATGTCAGCATGCCTCTGGGTTATCCGCTCACTGTGCTAACTATGCTTTGTGCATCAAGTTTGTCACTAATTTTTGTGTGTAATAAATGGAGTGACAATATCAAATGTGATGCATGTGTATGTATGTAACAGAAATCAGAAAGCAGTTTAATCACAGTAGTAATCAAGCATAGTTATTAAGCACAAATTAAATATTAATTAATTGTATGGATACCTGGAATTGTGAGGGTTGTCACACATTCGCGGCCTGCCTGAGTGTGTGGGTGATTTCTTCGAAGCTACAAGACCTACTACAATCGAAGAAACCTATCGCTTGGCCGCAGAAATCAATGACAAACGAGTCTTGGACGAATTCTTCTCCAAGAATCCTGTTAAACAAGCTCATCAAGCAATCATCATCAAATCTTCTGACGATTCTTCCAGCAAATCTACCAACGATCCTTCTGAAGATTCCTCCGACGATGTCTCCAGCGAATCATCAGACGAATCCGCCGACAACACCGCATCATCTCAAGAAGCTCAACCCAGCCGCAAACGAAAGACCCTGAGCCCAGACTCTTCAACAACTGGGCTGGCGCAACCAGAACCTCTCCAAGCAGTTCCGGTTCACTTGAAACGCTCCTACACCAGAAGCCATCCCCTGTGCCTCATGTGTACGTATCATCACCCGCCACAAGCTAACTGTCGCTATTGCGACAATTGCAATTGGTATGGTCATTTTACTCAAAACTGCCGCACGAGACCGTAACCTTAAGGAATTTAAGCAACAACTGCAATCTCCGCAAGAGTACTCCATAGCAACGTTATTTTACTTCTAACGTTGTTGTAATAATACGACTTTTCGCCGTCAATTTCTTGTATGTGTGGAAACTTATTCTATCTCTTGACGCATGTGGATTCTATGTCTCTCTTATACTCGCGCACAATCTATATGCTAGCACTATGTATTATATAATGTATTTTACCCCCGCTATGCGTTCTTGAGATAAGGTACGATAAACGTGCAAGAACCTAATTAATCACAGGTGCACACGTGATTACTTTGGTTAGTGCACGGAGATCGTAGTGAGTTTCAATGATGCCTTTACGTTCAGGGCATGGTTAAGCATGGTGGATACGCCGCTGGTACTTCCTATATATAAGCGTCTTGACCATGTCTGACAAAGTATGACACCTAGTCACGGAACAGAGGCGTATGGTTGAAACATGATGGTGTTTCGCCATGCTAACCAAAGTTTTGTGAAGACAGTGCCATGTGGAGTTGGAACGTAGACCTATTGTACTATTGTGGTTATTTTCGACACACTATACTACATCGCAAGGCGTAACAATCTCAATCACAACACAAGCGTGTGATCGCAAGACTTTTCATAAGTCAACACGCTCGCAATCGCAAGAATCTACCTCGCAATCGCTATCGCTCAATATGGGTATTTCGCAATCTCAATCGCTTATTGTGTGTTCGCTCAATCGCTTATTATGTGGCTCGAAATCGCAATCGCATATTGTGCGTATCTCGCAATCTCTACCGCTGGTTATCGCTTGAAGTGTGAATCGCTATCGTTTTCGATGTGTTCTCGCTTAATTGCTTACGTGTGTGTACCACTTGTTAAGCATCGCTTATTACGTGTGTATCGCTCTATCGCTTATCACTTACTGGGTATCGCTTGGTGTGGATCGCTTATCGTGGATCGCTAGACGAGTATCGCTAATCACTCGCCGCTTTTCACTTTAACGCACTTCGCGCCTACCTCATCGCTTCGGTACTCATATCGCCTATCGCTCTCGCTCATCGCTGTTCGTGTTACCTGTTTTATGTTAGCACACACGACCTCGCTTCACGAGACAAAGCTAATAGGGTTAAGACATGGTGGTGTTTTAGCCGTATCAGCAGATTTTCGTGGAAAAAGGGCCATGTAGGCTAATGATTAGTTAAAATTGTGGTGTTGTTGAATCTAATCAAATCACACATCTCCATCGCTAGCAACGCATCAGCTGTCACTTATCGCTCGACGGTTGTCGCTATCGCTCATCGCTATTCGCTTGTCGCTTATCACTTTTCGTTCATCGCCGTCGTCTCTGTCTTACTACGCTTGGTGTTCGGGTTTGTGTTATCAATTATCGCATACCGCTTCTCGCACTCGCTTGTGTCACTAAATTGAGTTCGAAAACGACTCCATCACTCAGTTTGCTCCGTCAAGACTAGATCTAACCCTTTTCCATATGGATCGAGTCATCGCAAATCTGTATGTTCTATGTCGACACGTATGACACTGCCTCACGAGACGGAAACCATATGGTTAAAGCATGGTGGATACGCCACTGGTACTTCCTATATATAAGTGTTTTAGCCATATTGTCGAACTTTCGTGGAAAGGTGCCATGCGGGGCCGACCCCAAAAATTTAAAATTTTGGTATCATTAAAAGACTTTGTTTACACAAATTTTATACCGATCTTTTCCTTACAGGACTTTTTCTAGAAATTGATCAAAAACCTTTTTGTACAAAACAAGATTATCTTGTAACGGTGGTGTGACGATCGACTCAAGTTACTGCCGCGCGACGAGAAATTTTGTAAAACGAGTTTAAACAACCTAAAATCTTTTAGTAACCTGATAAAACCCCACTCATAGCACTGGAGTGAGCATCGAAACAGTTTAACGCCGCACTGTGAGAAGATTTTCATAAGCAAGTTTTTCCTAATTAATCGACTTTTCGAAAATTTAAAACACTTTGGAATCGCATCCTCGTGTGTGTTTTATCGCCTTTGATCAACCGAATCGCTTTAAGTCGTCGCTCTCGCTAAGTCTTCGCAATGCCCCCGCGCGTTAATTCGCTATCGATAGCTCGCTACCTCGCCGCTTTTAATCGCCACTTCCACTCGCATCGATCCTCGCAATCCTTCTTGTGGATTAATTTCGGGACGAAATTTCCTAAAGCAGGGGAGACTGTAACAACCCGCACATTCGAGCGTTGTTGCTACTCGTTATACTCGTTACGCCTAACACCAGAGATTCGAAATCATAATGTAACTATATCGCATACACTGCTATATCGCAATACTTTCGCATACTATCGCATATTTTATCCTATCACATCACATTGTACTTGCTGACAACCACGAAGATGTCGAGTGAGGACCAATTCTACCCTCCTTGATAGCCGTGATATGTCGCAGTGCAACTTATACTCAAAATGCACAGCGCATCGCACACATTAACGTTCACGATGACATTGAGAGAGGACCTATTCTACCCTCCTCGATGACCGTGAAGCGTCGCAAAGTAACGCATATTCGAAACTAAACCCGGTTACTGTATCGCAACTTTAAAATATGGATATGTATATACGACCCAATGTGACTAATTGTAATAAATATATGAAAATATAAAATCCTTACCCAAATTATCGCAACGCCTAACCATCAAAACGGAACGCCAAAACTCAGCACGAAGGAGGCATCTGATCGAATGGTATTTCGATCAAATGGCCATCCGACCGGACAAGCCAACCGATCGGACAAGCCAACTGATCGGACAAGCCAACCGATCGGACAGGCCATCCGATCTGGATCGCTGCCTTTTCTCCTCCTCTTGGCCTATAAATACCCCTCAGTCACATCAAGAACACTTGATGTGACTGTTACTGTTCAACCAGACGCTCCAACCCCCTTCATCTCTCGATTTATCGCGATTCTTGTAAGTTTTCAACCTAAATCTTGTACTTCTATGATCTATGCGCACTTCTTCATCTTTTTCACCTTTGGATCTCAACTTTTAACCGTGAAATCAATGGATTTGGGGTGTTCCAGGATGATGTCATCATGGAGTTCTTATGAACTTCAAGCTCTGGCCTCATTCCACCAAGAATAACTCGGATCTGAAAGATTTCCACAAGATTAAACAATGTTTTCGCATAAACTTACACTCATTCACGGTTAAAAGGATTAAAAGATGGTTTTCTAACCTTCTTTCAACTCTTTTACAATCAAGGCACACCAAAACTAATGGAATCAGAGATTGTGCCGACCTCCTACTCATTCTTAGTGTTGTGTTGGTTCAAGATCCGGTCCCTAATCAAAGAATGTGTGATTTCGGGTTAAGCAAGGGAAAAACCGTCAAGAACGACCAAATCTGATGGAACGGGGTGGTTCCCGGCCAATAGAACAAGACGGACCTGATGGAACTTCGGTTGTTTAGCACGAAAGCATGCCGTCTTGACCAAAACCGCTGAAAAATCTTCAAACTTGTCAATTACAGCTGGACAGGCCGACCAATCTGATAGGCCAGCCGACCGGACAGCCCAGCCGATAGGATAGGCCAACCGATCGGGCAGCTCAGCCGATCGGACGGCAGCCCGTCCGAACGGGCCGGCATTCGATCAGATTGTCATCCACTTCTTAGTTCGCTCGCTGCCATTTAACGCACTCTCCAATGCTCACGCAATCAATCTGTAATTAGGGTAATCTCAAACACTTTTCCGCCAATCCAACCAAGCTGTGTTAGCTCACCGAAATACGCACTGTGAGTATACTCGAACCTGTAGGATCGGTTTGTGACCCAAACGAGTCGTTCAGAGGAGTTTTAATCTATTTCAAAGGCGGATATCATTTAAACTACTTTCTGATTGATATAACAGCAAATACAATCACAGGACAAACCGGCAACACCTCGGTTTCCAAATCATAAACTGTTACCTATGATTTCGCTTGAAGCCCTATTTATAGACATGAGATTCCGCTTGAAAGTGAAAGGTGCATTTCTAGCGGAATTAACTATGCTGATTTCGCTTGAAACTGCACATAACACATTCAAGCAGAATCAACTCATTCAAGCGAAATCAATCCTATTTCACACTTAAATCTTCTATCTTCTCGAACAACGTGCCCTGATCTAACATACTAATGTAAGACTCGATACAAGACGAAGTCGATAGACGTAGTGCACCAACAGACTCCCCCTCGAATATTGACGAAGTCTTCGGTGTCGAGTCTTTGCAATCTTCAGTCTTTATCAGTTTTTGGGCTTCTTTCAAATCTTCTATCCTTTTGTCAGCACCAACATGTTCCCTTCGAACTAATCATTCTCTCGGATGACTTCAGACTCCCCCTTTCGATGTGCTGAGATTGTAATCTGGCTTTCACAGAATCAGGATCGTGATCTTGCTCTCAAGCTTTCTAATTCTCTTGATTAGATCTCTTGATTCTTTAAGTGCATCAGCATCATCAGCTCCAGTATCATAACCTGGCTCTCATTCTACTCAGGTATCGGATACCTGCTTTCCTACACATTCTCTACCACACAATAAATTTCATAAATTTTAACAATTTAATATTAAGATGTATGCACCAACTCAGACTCTCCTTTTCAAAACAACCAGAATATCTGTGACCACTTGCAGAAGAATATTCAAACATTTTTAGATTTAACACACTTCCCCTCAAAATGATCATCATGTTCAGTATTTGGAATTTTGAAAATCAGCTTTCCAACATCAGTTGTCGAAAATCTTTTTGGATTTTTGAGTTTAAATTAAATGCAGTAAAGAAATATTTACAGACAATATTTTTGTGAGTTTGTGTAAGAGGATCATATCAGTTTATGAGATAAATCACCAACACCGTTAAGCTTCATTTCATTTCAAGTTCTAAACAATTCACTTAGATTGTCAGTATATTAGTCCTCTTAAATTTTCACACAAAGTTCAATTGCTTCGAGATACGATATTAATGTTTTAAGCACTTAAACTTATCCGTGTGTCCCACTACTTGAATATACTCCTGTATCCAGATCCCAATATTCAGTCTTACAGGTGAGTATACCTAGATGATATCTGTAAGGGGTTAGGTGCGAAACCGTGAGAGCTCAGGTCAGAACTTCCGTTCAGCATAGAGATGAAGGTTCGACTTTTGGTGTGTCCCCTTTAGAGGATCTTTTCTTCAACAGCACATGATTATCATTTTTCAATGTTTCATCATTTTTTATGCTGAGGGCGGCGCTATATTCCAAGCATTTGCAGAAAGTATTATACGGGGACTAGGCCATTGCTTCCGCAAAATCAGAAGTCCCGGGATAATACCCCAGATATCATTGAGTATAAAGACCTAGTATCTCAGAAAGAGGGACCTTTCAAACAAGATTTCGGGGGGTTACCCATATATCCAAGAAATGTTCCCCACGATATAAGCAAGTTTGAAATTTAGATTTATATCTCGTCACAATCTACTAAATGTGCAAAAACCTACTGGCATATCCGCAGTGAGATTGTTTACCACATTTTTTACTTTCCATTTCTTTAGCATGTTGTGATAGTCCACTGATGTATTATCATTTCCTCTTTTTCACAACAAAACTCATTTTTGATTTATCATGTTTTTGGCTTTTTCAAATTTTCTAACGTTTTTGGATTTTCTAAAATTTTTACTCCCCCTAAAATGCAAATACATTTAAAGAAATTTGAAAACAAACTGTACAAGTAAAATGACAACTGATGTATCAAGCTTCAAATCTCCATCCACTTGGCATAAACAATCAGAACTCCCCCTTTCAACAAACTATTTTCCCATTAAGATTTCAAAACACTCAAGTTTGTTTTAATCAAAATGGTTTTTCCGGAAAATAAGTTTTGTTTTAACCACTTGTAGGTTTGGGATAAAATCATCACATTGTCCATTTTTAAACACATGTATGAGGATTACATCAAGTTCAATTTAATTACCTTGACGAATTACTTGTAAAGATTGCCATCTGTACCACTTGTAGGAATAACACATCTACACAAATTCATGTTACCAATAAAGATGTCGATTCCTGCTTCACACTTACCATCCTGGAAGCTCCGGCAAGTCCACAACCTGTAAAAATTTCAACAATTTTAAAATCTTTCACAAAAACTATTTTAACAAGAATGATGCCGATTCCTGCCCACGATTACAAACTTGGGAGCTTCGGCAAGTCAGATTTTTTAAGGGAAAAGAATTTCCACCCAAGTCTAACCAACCTTGGGTGATTTTAACTCTGACTCAGTTGGATTATAAGTTGCCTTCTTTGTTGCATAAAAGTCTTTAACCCCTTTGGCCTTTCCCTCGACCATTTTCTCAAAAAAAAAATTCACATTACCATTAAAAGCTTTCTCAACATCAAATTCCTTCTTATCAGAATAGAATTGATTTGAGATCTCAACCTTACCAACTTTTTGTTTAACATTTTCATCCTTCAAATATGGAAAATCAACATCATCTACTGAAGGCACTGAATCCTCTTCTTTAATCTCAATTTGTGGCTCTTCTGGCTTTGTGGAACCAGAATCATTGCCAGTTTTCTCATCAAATTTCTTAACAACCTACATTTGGTTGTCCTTGGCTCTCTTTTTGTAAAAATTTTTCTTAGAACACTCACCAACTTCATAGGTTGAATTTTCAAAAATTTTGAACTTTTCAGTTGGTGGTTCAACATCGACAACTTTTTCTTTAAGTTTTTCAGAGACTCTCTATTTTGTCTTTGTAGCTTGAGTGCAATTCCATGCAATGTGACCAATTTCATTGCACTTGTAACAGGTTCTAGTCTCCTTCCGATGAAAAACTCCAGTTCCTTTCCTCTCAGCAAGAAACTCCTGGTTTGATTGTTTCCAGAAAGGTTTCTTCTGTTCTTCTTCAGCACTTCCACCTGAAACAAATTTTGTATTTGTTTTAGAAATTTTATCATTTTTATAATTTTCAGGTGGAATAAAACCTAAACCTTTCTTTTTGAAATTACCGTTATGGTTTGGTTTCTTTTGAAAACCAGAACCAGAACTATAACCTTTTTTCTTGTTTAACCTCTGTTGAACTCTTGAAGTGTATTTTATAGGTTTTTCAGTAAGATTTAAATCTTCTATTTCAGAAATATTAATTTCTGTCATTTTGAAAACCTTTTTGATCATTTCAAATCTAACACTTCTTATTGGAAACTCTTTGTCAGAATATAATTTGTCAGAATCATTCAAAGTATATGCTACTTCGAGTGTTTCATCATTCAAATTTGATTTTGATAACAAAAACTCTTTACTGTAAGCCTGTTTAACCGACGGTTTTGGACTGTTGACTGACGAACTTGAACCTCCAGACTCAGACTTTGACTCAGACTCCTCATCTGTATCCAACACCTGATTGACCACCTTTTTTATTAACTCAGACTCATGGTCAGTGTCAGACGATGTGAAAGTGACGTCAATGTTTTCTGGTAATTCATCGGTTATATCAGACTTCAGTTTTATATTGACTGCCTTTTGAACTTGCTCCTCATTTAGTTTTCTGGGAGAATAACCTTCCCAGATCGGAGGCGGACACTTGTTATAGCTAACACTCAATTTCTTACCAGTATCCTTCTTCTTTGGCTTCTTATCCTGAAATGCTTCAAAACCTGCAACAGTTGGATAAATTCGATCAATAAGATAATCAGAACTAGAATAACTCTATAAGAAGCGTCTGTTCTCTCATTCTCAATTTTCTCAATCTCCAACTCTTGTTTCAGCTTGGCACATTCCTCAATGTAATAGTTTATATCTTTTTGTTTCGTCATCATCGTTGCATTCATCATTGTCAAAGTGTCTTCTCTCTCAGAATTTGTCTTTTGAAGACCAATTACTGTTCTATTCAATACATCATAAGATTCCTTCACGTAATTGAGATTGAACAGTAATTGTTCCTTCATCTTTTCAAACTCAGCCAACTTTTCATCTTTAGCTGCACATTCCTTGCAAGATTCTAGACACTTTGAGCAAGGCTTGATGACTTCCACAATTTTTTCTGCTTCACTGATTTTCTCAGGTTCAACAACTTTTTCACTTTCAATTACCTTCTTAGTTTCAACAATCTCCTCAGCAACAATTTTAATTTCTTCATCTTGAACAGTCTCATCTTTTTGAGTAACATTTTCAGACTTCATTTGCTTTTGTTCTTTTGCTGCTCGTCTCTCCTTCAGCTTCTCTAAGCAATCTGCAAAATAAAATTGAAAGCTTTCAGGAGATAGACGAGTTTTTGCAACATTAATATGTCTTTCTTCTTCATCATCACCACTGTCATCAGTTGGTGATTGATCAAACTCTATTGACTTGTTAGAACTATCATTTGAAGAACTAGAATCAGATGGTGTTTGATCAAAAACAGTTTCTTTTTCTGAACTTTCATCTCAACTTAGTGAGCTTTCATCTGATGAAACAGACTTTTCTTCTTCATTCTTCACACTAACACCAATAGCTTTCATCCACTCGGTAAATATATCTGGTTCTTTCACAATTTTTGCAATGAAAGCTTTAAACTCCCCTTTCTCAACAACAAACATATCCCAACTAAAACCTTCAGGTAACCTTTCATCATCTTGATTGATTAGGCATGCTTTGCTGTCGGATGAAATGTATTATCCCAGCTGAAATTTTCTTGATTCACTAAACATGCTCTCTTTGAAGAATCCTCTATTACTTTTCTACCATGAGCCACTTATGGTTCTTATTGTTGTTGTTGACCAACTTGTTGATATATGGCTTTCCGGTAGTAGTCATCTTTTTCAAACGGATTCTTTGCTTCATTTTTTTCTCTATTCTTGCATTCCCTCTTGAAATGACCTTTCTCCGTGCATCGAAAACAAGTAACTTTAGATTTATCAAAACCTAAAGTAGAAACATGTGCATCAAGAAAATCATTTCTTCCAGTAATCATCTTGAACTTTTCAGCTCTTCTCAGTATACTAGCTAGACACCATTTGATGTCCGTGAGCTCCATTTCTTCAGCGTCTATCTGATCATAATCCTCTTTCGTCAGCATAGGATTCCCGATCCTCCCTGCAACCAAACCTTCATAGGATTGTAGCACAGTTTCAAGTAAAGACATGTGATCTTTTGCAATTTCTTCAGAAAAGCTTTGACCTTCTGGAAGATTCAATGCAATGTTGCACTGTATCACACAACCACCACTTTTTGTACTTTGAGAATGGAAACTTGATGATGAACTCTTGGGATTAACACTCGGATATGAAGAAAATCCACTGCTGTTGTATGAACCTTGATCAACATTTTCCGATGAATTTCCAGCACTAAACGCAGTTTGAATCTTTGGACTTCTTTCAACCTCTTGAACACTGCCTTTATAGTACATTTTCACATCTTGTTGACCATTCGGATTACTCATCCTTGCAATCTTTTGCTGTTCCAGATCTTGACCCTCAATCTTTTCGATGAACTAAGAAATCGTCAAACTATCTTATACTCCAGTGTTCTTTAAGATCATCAAGTAAGTACCCCACTCCTTTTGAGGTAAAGCGTCAGCTAACTTTTCGACCCATTCCTCTCGATCTTTGGTAATTCTTAACATTGACATGGATCGCACTAAATGGCAATATCTTTCAATTATTTTCTTTGTATCTTCCCCTGGCAAACTTGTGAAAAGATCAAATTCTTTTTTAAGAAGTGCCTTTTTACTCTTTATCATCTTTTCACTTCCCTCAAATTTGATTTTAAGAGCATCCCAAATTGATTTTGAAGTCTTGTCATGTTGAAGCAACACAAAGATGTCTTCTTTAATGGCTTGTTGAAATAGACCAATCATCATTTTTTCAGCTTTGTACATGTCTCGTTCTTGGTCACTGAATTCAGAGATCGTTTTTTCAACTTGCAGTTCAGTACGTGGCAGAACATACTTTTTCAATATACATTCCTAAGATCTTAGATGGTTAGCTTGAACCCAGTTTTCAAACCTATCTTTCCATCCGTAATAATCCTCAATGCTCATTAGCTTCGGGGGTTTTTGCATTGTTCCAGTCTCATTTTCCAAATTCATGTTTTGAGCAATGGAAGCCGGAGTAATCGGAGATGTGGCGAATGAGTTATAAAATTCTTCACTCATGATTCGGTAACACGTTTTTCAAAAACAGCACTTTTCAAGCGGAATAAGGTATTTCAAGCGAGATCACCCTTTAAGCGAAATCAATCTCCAAGTGAAAATAATCTGAAATAACAACTACAAGCGAAATTAAGGTTTCAAGCGGAATAAGAAGTTCAAACGGAATCACTTGATTTCGTTTGAATTTCAAGCGGAATTACGTTTGAAGCGAAATCACTGATTTCGTTTCAAACTTTCAAGCGGTGTGACACCTGTGTCACTTCAAACAAATGCCAAACCAATGAAATATTGTATTTCATACTTGGATTTGTAAAAATATGTGTATCGTTTGCACATATCAATTCTTGTCTGATTTCAAGCTCTAAATCGCTTTCTGGAAGGTTATACGCGCACTGATGCGTAAATTTAACCAGTTTAATGCAACAAAACACTCCGGAATAGTGAAATAGCTTAAAATACCTTAAATAACCTCCACATAACTTAGAAATAAGTTTTGGATGGTTTGGTGTGTTAAAATCAAGTTTGTTCGATCGTAGGGACTAATTGTGTCAAACTGCAAAACTATACCGATTCGTATAGTAACGAACATTCCGGAACATGATCATAAGTTAAACACACCTTAAATATCCTTTACATAGCTTAGTAATAGGCTTTGAGGGGTTTGGTGTGCTAAAATAAACTTTTTGGTCACTCAGGACTAAAAGCGTCAAAAAATGCATAAGTTTGCATTTTCGCGCATATCTTACGTTCTGAAAACATCCGGACATCCAAAAATTTATGTAAGCATTAAAATACTATGTTTTAGTGTTTGGCTTGTCAAAAATCCATTTGTCGCGCAATTTGGATCGTTTTTGCGTCCGTTACGACTTCCGTCGTAATTAACCGATCAACGCATTCGTACGACCAAACGAACCGACATCCGAAATATTTTTGAGCACATTTCAAGTTCCCTATACTTTAACTTCATTTTAGAGCCTTAAAATGGGGTTAACGGGGCTTAAACGTTCCAAATTGCATCAAAAACCAAGTTTGGAGGTGCAGGGGCCTGTTCTGCCAATTGCTGAAAGATTCTGCCAGCACACAAGGTCCTTACGGACCGTATGGAGGTGCTTACGGTCCGTAAGCCACCCCCAGCTCAGTAGAATCTGTTTTATTTAAAAACCCAGCTTCCCATTGTTTTGCACATGGTTTCCTTGTTTCTATGGGCTGGTTTTGGGTGCCCCTTGTTTACCAAATCAGTGGGTATGAGGTGTACGGACTAGATGGAAGCTCGTTTCCCGATAAACGATCCTAACGGTTCTAGCATTCCTATAAATACCCAACCCATTCACTTGCAAAAACCACATTTGATCTGATTCTATGCTCTCTAAGTGGAAGTATATGCTTCCTACCAGAGAGTGAATCAGATCGAATCTTGCGGGGACCTTCTGTAAGTATTCTTTCGTTCTTTTCATTCGTTTTTATCGTTAAAGTCAAACGGCGTTTGACTTTCTGCTTTGACTAGATTATGGTCAATGCGAAGTTCCTTTGAACTTCATAACGTGAGCGTAATCACGATGGTTATAGTCCCTAGTGACTATACCTACTGATTACCACGTTATCTAGGCTCAGTGACGAGTCGTAGCTTTGGCCAAAATACGTATTCTCACGTATTTTGTAACCAAGATACCTTTAGGTATCAAAACCGTTTGTTTTGATACCAAACCTGTTTTCTAACTTTGTGAAACATGTTTCGACATGTTTAGCTCGACACTTTTAGTTTAGTGCTTGTGTAGAGTCGTAAGTCAAGCGGACTAAACACCCACTTAGACTTTCGAGCACGACCCGTTTGGTCGATCATTAGGATCCGACCAAACATGTTTAATGACCATAGTTGCATAGGGAATAACCTTCCGAGGTTATACCTTATGGTCACCTAGTTTAAGTAGTTGTATGATAAGTAGTTTATATGCCTTAGGTAAATTACCAAAATGCCCTTTTCATATATAATTGGTAATTAAGCATATGTAACCTAAATTTTTGTCACATAACTAATTATGTAACATATTTAAACATATTTTGGCATATAATACTTATCATAGGGCTAGTTAGACGTCTCGAAAGCGCATTGCACGCACGACGCATTAAAGTAGCGCAAGCTACATAAACGGGTCATAATGGATCTTAAGCACATATGATAGGTTTCATTTCAGTGTGTAGGCCGTGTTCAACCATATCATATGAGTTCCCATGCTCATTCGGTTCACGAGACCTCATACTATCTGATCTCCCGATTTAGGTCCGGTTTATTTATGTAGTTATCAATATTGGGTGCCGTTTGATTCCGTGCTCCCTCTAGCTTGCTTGGTAGTTGTTCAAGACTTCTAAGCACTCTCAAGTGAGTATATAGTCCCCTCTTTTACTGTTTTCAATTGTTTTGGGGTGAAGCATGTGTACCTATCTGTTATTTTCATGATTTCACAGTATAAATGATTATACATGTTAATACTTATCTTTTGACAAACTGAATGATTACTTATGGTTTAAACACTGATTTTTCAAAGATTATAAAATAAATTGTTGGAATAGTACTTATTTTATGTTCACCAGACCGGTTGGTAGTATGATATAGCGCTATAGGATTTGACACCCCATTCCTGTTGTCATGGAATGTCTGAAACCAATTTGTTGCTCCATCCAAATAGGGATTGCCTTTGTGGTATTTCTATAGTCTCAAAGGTATATTTTCATGCACTAGGTCTGAATGGATTCTTAAATCACATTATTTTTGTATATTAAGTTATACTCCCAAATGTATAGTTTGATATGCTCTCATATGGGATATTGTACAAAACCAACATATATTTTGTTAATCATTAAAACATAGTTTGATACGTTATTTTCATAATCCAAAGCATAGTTTTAATATGTTATTTTCAAACCAAAACATAGTTTAATATGTTATTTATAAATCCAAAGTATACTTTTAATATACTACTAAAAATTATTATTTTTAACAACTAAAGTATATTTAACATACTCTATGTTTTACAATTGGGTTTTGGTTAGTGTTTAGATAACGGGACGGGTGTAATATGATGAAAACATGGTAGATATGCCGCTGGTACTTCTTATATATAAGTGTTTTCTTCACATTACATACCGTGGCGTTATTTAGTACACTTGGGTTAACGATTTGGAACTAAAATATATTTTAATATAGTACTTATTCGACTTTCTTAAAACCAAAGTATATTTTTATATATACTATAAACCTTCTTATCAAAATATTGCTTTTCAAACAATATATTTTATACAAACTCATTTTACCTAATTATTTATTTACCAATGTATTATTATTTTATATCATCTGATTTCTTATAAATTTTAGTATGATTTATAAAAGAAAACCTTTTTCAAGGATCATGACTGCTTTTATTAAAACCTTTTCTTTAAACTCATAAGTCATGAATCCTAAACCAATAAAACCTATGTATCTCACAGGCATTTTTATGCTGACGTACCTATTTTTACACATGTTTCAGGTGCTGCTTTGTGATGACTGATGATATATGCTACACTTAGGATGGACTCGTGCCTTAGCGACTTTAAAACATGAAAGATAATAGTTGTACTTATTTGATTGTATTAAAACAATGAGTTCATTTATTCAATAAAACAAAATTATTTATTCCATGGTTGTGAAACAATGATTCTTTTACAACATTCCCCGACGTTTCCACCACGTTTTGTTGTTTTATGTGGTCGGGGTGTGACAGAAAAGTTGGTATCAGAGAAAATGGTTATAGAGAATTAGGTTATTAGTGATGCTTTGACCTAGACTATAACCTTCCTAGGACCCTAACGCGATTTATCTCGTGTTTAGTCTTAAAACAATACCGTCACTTATCCTTAGGTGACAACCACAATAAGAACACCAATTTTGAATCTACTTTGAAAACTAATCATCTGATCTAGGATAATTTATTATATGGTTTTGAACCTTCAAAGTTTTCAAAATCTCGTCAAAGTTTGGTCTAAATAATGTGAACACGTGCAAACTGGAAGGGTGGGTGCCTGTACCCTGGGTCTTCTGTCTAAGGCTAGAGTGTTCGTACAAATCCGCAGTATCGGACCAGTCACTCTTACCTGGGAACTCTTGGGGTGAGTGTCCACTTATAGGCGAGCATGTCTTCGCGATACATTATATTGACCCATTTACTTTGATTAGTCACCGTCTCATTTGTTTGCGTTAGGTAACAAGCAAATGATCGCAATTTTATGCATTGTTATTCTGTTTTCATTTCCCTTGTTTCCTCCCATTTCTCCCATTTTCTTCATGGTTCCTCTTCATCGCAACAACAATGTCCGAAATAAGTGCTGTAATTGCCCAACAATTAGGCGTCGTACTCAAGAAGGCCGTTAATTTAGCTATCACCGTGACTCGTCTCAAGGATGAAGCCGTGCAAGGAAACGTCTCTTTGGTGCAATCATTGCAACCGTCATCATCCAAACCAAATACCCTATTTTCAAATGTACCCACGGTGGACGATGGATACATTTGGTTAACATGTGCCGCTTTGCAATCCAAAGCAAAGCTGTTACAATTCCTGCTGCTGCTCAACCTTCAAACTCTGCTTCATATGTCACCTGGCATATCTAGTGCCTCAACCTCATGAACTTTCTGCCTTGTGTATCGACTTAAGCATGCCTAGTGCAAGGTGTCGAAACACCTCTCGTTACACAAATTCCAAAATCCATATAGGATCTTTTTATCTTCACAATTAGATCTTTATGGATGATTATCGCTCGAATCAGAGCCCTTGATTGAATTATTCGTATGCCGTAATACGTATATTACGATTCAATAAGGATAAATCCGAAATCCTATTAAAGATCTTTCTATCTCCATAGTTAGATTCTTATGTTTAAAGTGCCAAATGAAATCCACGAATTGGATTCCTGGTGTGCTTTAAATATCCGTGTCCAAAGATAACAAATTAATAATCAAGTTAATCAATTATGTGATTATGTGCTTATGTGTTTTCTTATATGTTTTGTGTTTTGTGAGATCCATCCAAATCCTCGTAGAATCTTCCATATCTCATATGAGGGATTCATAGTAGGACATCTAAAGGTACTATCTTAAATCCTTAATGGACTTCTACGTTGTAGTAAAGTCCCTTGGGTTTTAAAGTACTATTCTATAATTGGACCCCTTGAGTGGTATAGTTAAACAGATTGATTTGAAACTCTGGTTAGGAATATCATGAGATGATATAATTGAAAAGATCCCTTAAGTGGTCTTTTTAAGGAGATCGTACGACGGTCTAGTTAAGAAGATCATGTGTTGATCTAGTTAAAAGGATCGTTCGTTGATCTAGTTAAAAAGATCATTTGGTGGTCTAGTCAAGTCGCTTTATGTTTATTCAATTGATTCTTCCCCTACGCATTATGAAATGAACTGTGTGGACTCTACAAGGAATTACGTAATTATGGTGGCCTACATAATTATGGAATTCAGTGCACAGAAACCACAGGAAGTTTTGTCATGTGTTAAGACCTATAGTGACAAGAGTAATGATACGGGAGAAGTCTTAGACCTTGAGTGAAGTCATTTTATCTTACACTCCCCAATTCTGATTTCAAGCACACACAAGTTTCCTATGATAAGTCTTCATGAGAAACGTTCTTTCATCCGTAGTTCGAAACCCCATGTGTTGTTACTACAAGGACTTCACTTTGAGGGTTGACAATTTCGCTAAAAGAAATCCTAACATGGCCCAGAGTTTTACTTAGAGTTCAATGGATTTATTTGAATGCGAAACCATCATAGCTGTCTTCACAAGTTTCCTCTAAAATTAAATTTCGGGACGAAATTTCCTAAAGTAGGGGAGACTGTGACACCTGTGTCACTTCAAACAAATGCCAAACCAATGAAATATTGTATTTCATACTTGGGATTTGTAAAAAATATGTGTATCATTTGCACATATCAATTCTTGTTTGATTTCAAGCTCTAAATCCCTTTTTGGAAGGTTATACGCGCACTGATGCGTAAATATAACCAGGTTAACGCAAAAAAACACTCCGAAATAGTGAAATAGGCTTAACATACCTTAAATAACCTCCACATAACTTAGAAATAAGTTTTGGATGGTTTGGTGTGTTAAAATCAAGTTTGTTCGATCGTAGGGACTAATTGTGTCAAACTGCGATACTAAACCGATTCGTATAGTAACGAACATTCGGGAACATGATCATAAGTTAAACACACATTAAATATCATTTACATAGCTTAGGAATAGGCTTTGAGGGGTTCGGTGTGCTAAAATAAACTTTTTGGTCATTTAGGGACTAAAAGCGTCAAAAAGTGCATAAGTTTGCATTTTCGCGCATATCTTACGTTTTGAATACATCCGGACATCCAAAAATTTATATAAGCATTAAAATATTATGTTTTAATGTTTGGCTTGTCAAAAATCCATTCGTCGCGCAATTTGGATCGTTTTTGCGTCCGTTTCGACTTCCGTCGTAATTAACCAAACAACGCAATCGTACGACCAAACGAACCGACATCCGAGATATTTTTGAGCACATTTCAAGTTCCCTATACTTTAACTTCATGTTAGAGCCTTAAAATGGGGTTAACGGGGCTTAAACGTGCCAAATTGCATCAAAAACCAAGTTTGGAGGTGCAGGGGCCTGTTCTGCCAATTGCTGAAAGATTCTGCCAGCACACAAGGTCCTTACGGACCATATGGAGGTGCTTACGGTCCGTAAGCCACCCCCAGCTCAGCAGAATCTGTTTAATTTAAAAATCCAGCTTCCCATTGTTTTGCACATGGTTTCCTTGTCTCTATGGGCTGGTTTTGGGTGCCCCTTGTTTACCAAATCAGTGGGTATGAGGTGTACGGACTAGATCGAAGCTTGTTTCCCGATAAACGATCCTAACGGTTCTAGCATTCCTATAAATACCCAACCCATTCACTTGCAAAAATCCACATTTGATCTGATTCTATGCTCTCTAAGTGGAGGTATATGTTTCCTACCTGAGAGTGAATCGGATCAAATCTTGCGGGGACCTTCTGTAAGTATTCTTTCGTTCTTTTCATTCGTTTTTATCGTTAAAGTCAAACTGCGTTTGACTTTCTGCTTTGACCAGTTTATGGTCAACCCGAAGTTCGTTTGAACTTCATAACGTGGGCGTAACCACGATGGTTATAGTCCCTAGTGACTATACCTACTGATTACCACGTTATCTAGGCTCAATGACGAGTCGTAGCTTCGGCCAGAATACGTATTCTCGCGTATTTTGTAACCAATCTACCTTTAGGTATCAAAACCGTTTGTTTTGATGCCAAACCTGTTTTCTAACTTTGTTAAACATGTTTCGACATGTTTAGCTCGTCACTTTTAGTTTTGTGCTTGTGTAGAGTCGTAAGTCAAGCGGACTAAATACCCGCTTAGACTTTCGAGCACGACCCGTTTGGTCGATCATTAGGATCCGACCAAACATATTTAGTGACCATAGTTGCATAGGGAATAACCTTCCGAGGTTATACCTTATGGTCACCTAGTTTAAGTAGTTGTATGATAAGTAGTTTATATGCCTTAGGTAAATTACCAAAATGCCCTTTTCACACATAATTGGTAATTAAGCATATTTAACCTAAATTTTTGTCACATAACTAATTATGTAACATATTTAAACATATTTTGGTATATAATACTTGTCATAGGGCTAGTTAGACGTCTCGAACGCGCATTGCGCGCGCGACGCGTTAAACTAGCGCAAGCTACCTAAACGGGTCATAATGGGTCGTAAGCACTTAGGATAGGTTTCATTTTAGTGTGTAGGCCTTGTTCAACCATATCATATGAGTTCCCACGCTCATTTGGTTCACGAGACCTCATACTATCCGATCTCCCGATTTAGGTCCGGTTTATTTATGTAGTTGTCAATATTAGGGGCCGTTTGATTCCGTGCTCCCTCTAGCTTGCTTGGTAGTTGTTCAAGACTTCTAAGCACTCTCAAGTGAGTACATAGTCCCCTCTTTTACTGTTTTCAACTGTTTTAGGGTGAAGCATGTGTACCTATCTGTTATTTTCATGATTTCAAAGTATAAATGATTATGCATGTTAATACTTATCTTTTGACAAACTGAATGATTACTTATGGTTTAAACATTGATTTTTCAAAGATTATAAAATAAATTGTTGGAATAGTACTAATTTTATGTTCACTAGACCGGTTGGTAGTACGATATAACGCTATAGGATTTGACACCTCATTCCTGTTGTCATGGATTGTCTGAAACCAATTTGTTGCTCTATCCAAATAGGGATTGCCTTTGTGGTATTTCTATAGTCTCAAAGGTGTATTTTGAGGCTCTAGGTCTGAATGAATTCTTAAATCACATTATTTTTGTATATTAAGTTATACTCCCAAAAGTATAGTTTGATATGCTCTCATATGGGAAATTATACAAAACCAACATATATTTGGTTAATCATTAAAACATAGTTTGATATGTTATTTTCTTAATCCAAAGCATAGTTTTAATATGTTATTTTCAAACCAAAACATAGTTTAATATGTTATTTATAAATCAAAAGTATACTTTTAATATACTACTAAAAATTATTATTTTTAACAACTAAAGTATATTTAATATGCTATTTGTTTTACAATTGGGTTTTGGTTAGTGTTTAGATAACGGGACAGGTGTAATATGATGAAAACATGGTAGATACGCCGCTAGTACTTCTTATATATAAGTGTTTTCATCACATTACATACCGTGGCGTTATTTAGTACACTTGGGTTAACGATTTTGGAACTAAAATATAGTTTAATATAGTACTTATTCGACTTTCTTAAAACCAAAGTATATTTTTATATATACTATAAACCTTTTTATCAAAATAATGCTTTTCAAACAATATATTTTATACAAACTCATTTTACCTAAATATTTATTTACCTATGTATTATTATTTTATATCATCTGATTTCTTATAAATTTTAGTATGATTTATAAAAGAAAACCTTTTTCAAGGATTATGACTGCTTTTATTAAAACCTTTTCTTTAAACTCATAAGTCATGAATCCTAAATCAATAAAACCTATGTATCTCACAAGCATTTTTATGCTGACGTACCTATTTTTACACATGTTTCAGGTGCTGCTTTGTGATGACTGATGATATATGATACACTTAGGATGGACTCGTGCCTTAGCGACTTTAAAACTTGAAAGATAATAGTTGTACTTATTTGATTGTATTAAAACAATGAGTTCATTTATTCAATAAAACAAAATTATTTATTCCATGGTTGTGAAACAATGATTCTGTTACAACACTCCCCGATGTTTCCGCCACGTTTTGTTGTTTTACGTGGTCGGGGTGTGACAAGCGGTATAACGGTTTGGAGCAGAATCACTGATTTCGTTTGAAACTAGTCAAGCGGAATAGCCTATTGAAGCGAAATAAGACTATTTCAAGCGGAATCAGCCAAGCGAAATCTCAATCTCGAGCGGAATCAAAGATGTTCGCTCAAGCGGAATCAGAATTTTGGTCCATTTTAGTCATTTTTAATCCGAATTTTGTTCTGAAACTCTCAAGGGTTTGTTAAAACGTAGTTTCACACAATATATGAGAAAATTAGCAGATTTTAACCGTTAAAATTTGTTAATTTTGAAAAGAAGGTGTAGAAAACAGAAATTTTGAGATGAATCGGTAAGAACTCCTCTTCCTGAGCTCTGATACCACTTGTAGGATCGGTTTGTGACCCAAACGAGTCGTTCAGAGGAGTTTTAATCTATTTCAAATGCGGAAACAGAGAAATAGAGTTCGAAACAGCTTGAATATCACTTTAATCTACTTTCTGATTGATATAACAGCAAATACAATCACAGGACAAACCGGCAGCACCTCAGTATCCAAATCATAAACTGTTACCTATGATTTCGCTTGAAGCCCTATTTATAGACATGAGATTCCGCTTGAAAGTGACAAGGTGCATTTCAAGCGGAATTAACTATGTTGATTTCGCTTGAAACTGCACATGACACATTCAAGCGGAATCAACTCATTCAAGCGAAATCAATCCTATTTCACACTTAAATCTTCTATTTTCTCGAACAACGTGCCCTGATCTAACATACTAATGTAAGACTCGATACAAGACGAAGTTGATAGACGTAGTGCACCAACAGAACCCCCCCCCCTTTTTATCGCATTTTTGGGTGTGACATACGTTCCTAATAAATCAAATGTATCAAACGAATTATTCAATCAAACTATTTATCATTTGCGAATGACTGTTATGCATATTTATACGTGATGCTAGTTACATATGCGTTAGGACTTATACTCGCGAGGTCCCGCCTTAACTAGTATAGTACTATAGCACCCGACGGGGTCTAGTTAGGATGAATAGCAATCGCAATCGCAGCTCGAGTGATTTAGCTGGTAGTATCTGTCTTTTTGCATGTATGTTGAAGTATCTCGTTTATGTATTCGGGAATTCTCAACACTTCTAACTATTTTTATCACTACACTATCAAAACTTGTATACTCGCCATTACTTTTGTATTGACGTTGTTTTAACGTATGTTGCAGGTTTAGTAGCAGTCTACATCAAATCAAGCTAGGAAGTCTAGAAACTCACCTAAAATCTATGTTGTCGGATTTGTATTGTTCGAGAGGACAAGAAATCTGTGATACCTTATGTGATTGTATGGTTTATTAGTATGGGATAATGAACACATTAAATACTGTCGCAATATAGTTGTTATGGATTCTCTTGAGCAATCTGATTCGCCTAGCGCCGCGCCCCGATGATTCCGCCTTCGGTTGGGGTGTGACAGAGATACTTGCTAGCTTGGACACATGACATGAGCTTGAGACCTTTCGAAGCAGTTTCACCATAAACACACAATAAATCACCATTTGGGAGCGAGAATCGTATCATCTTGTCGAAGCACACAACTTCAGCATGGTTTTCGCGAAGAAAGTCCATGCCTACTATGACGTCAAAGCTTCTGAGTTGCATCGGAATAAGGTCGATTGGGAAAATGTGATTGTTGAGCTCAAGAGTACAATCACGGAGAATAGAATTAACGGCGACAGTTCTTCCGGTAGCGATTTCAACATCGAATGTTGAGGGGAGATGGGAGCACTTACGACTAAGGAGCTTCTCGAATTCAAACGACACAAAGCAATTATTGGCTCTAGTATCAAACAAACACGATGCATAAATACGATTCACAAGGAACGTACCATTGACCACGTTGTTGTCAGCCTGGGCTTGGCGCACATTGATGTTGAACGTTCTGGCGCGTGCGGCTTGTTGCTGCTACTGAGGCTGCTGCTGTTGGTGAGGCTGCTGCTGCTGGGGCTCTTGTTTCACCACCCTGTTTGGCACATGTTCGCAAAGCGGTTGGGATCACCACATGCGAAGCAGACTCTGGCGTTGATCGCGGGTGCCTGAGCAGCGTGTTGGCCTTGCGGGGCTGGGAGCAGAGCTTGATGAGCAGTGGCAGGAGCTGCGGTGTTGCGGGGACCAGTACGGTAGTTGGCGGTAAAGTGGCCGTACATGTTGCAGTGGGCGCAGAAACGACAGGCAAGACCCATCGGATGATGGTAAGAACATGTCGGGCAAGCCTGGTGGGGGCCTGTGTATGCACGCTTTGCTGGCGGTGCATAAGTAACTGGTGCTTAACGGTGGTGGGACTGCTGCTGAGCCGGTACGGCTTGGAGTGGAGCAGTAGTGGTAGTGACAGCACAGTTCTTGTTGTTGGAGCTGCTGTTGTTGTTCTTCTTCCTGCGGCATGAAGACTTTGACGGTTGAGCGGCGGCGGCTTCGGTGGTTGGTGCGGTGGTAGCTTGATGCAGAGACTTTGAAGGTTTATCCCAAAAACCAGCTTTTACCCGCTTGTCGTTGATCTCTGCGGCAAGCAGATAGGTTTCTTCGATCATTGCTGTCTTTGCGGCATGAACAAAATCAGCAACACAGTCGGGTAGAGCTTGAATGTACTTCTTGATTGCCATATCAGACGTCTTCACTTGATCGGGGCAGATGATGCTGAGCTGCTTAAAGCGAGCAGTCAGGGCAGCGTTGTCACCTTCCTTCTGTTTGATATTCTGGAACTCATCCTCCAGCTTTTGGCGTTCATGGGGAGGGCAGAATTCGTCCATCATGATGGCCTTCAACTCTTCCCAACTCAGCTCATAAGCTGCATCATTCCGGCGTTTGTTTCTCTCGGCCGTCCACCAGTCTAAAGCATGGGACTGGAAGACGCCGGTAGCGTTTAGGGTACGGAGATTTTCAGGACATCCGCTCTGGCGGAGAGTGACTTCGATGGAATCGAACCATTGGAACATAGCTGTTGGGCCATCTTCTCCAGTGAATTCCTTCGGACCACAAGCCTTGAACTGCTTGAAGCTGAAAGCAATCTTGGTAGCAACTTTTGGAGCTTCGGTTCTGGACTCCTCAGATGATTTGATAATATTCTCGTAAATTTCACTCACGATCCTGGCACAACCTTGGCCACTTGTTTAGCGAGGATGGCAGCAAGGCATTTGTCCCGTTGTTCTTGGCGAGTGAGTCGTGGGTGTCGATGTCCGGATGACGACATTGTCTGCAACAGACATCGTCATAGTTCTCAGACATAGTTTAATCGATTCTCACCTCACACGTCTAATACTGCTAAAGCTCAGTAATACGCATAATCACATAAACACATAGGCACGAAATCACAGATCCACATAAGCACATAAACACATAGACACGTAGGGCATAGAAGCACGTACGCATGTAATCACAGAGGCAGTCAGAATATAGAAACCTATCATTCAAAGTCTGCGAGCGTTCGAATATAGCGATCGTAGTTAGCATAGCGAGTAGTATAGCGAGCTTCATACAGTGGTTCCTTATAGTAGTCGCCACTTGTTAACGTTTTGAGATAGATAAGCAATGCGTGTCATGTATGTTGATCGAAGCGAAAGCAAAAATCGAATAAGTCTCCAAAATTTAAACACATATATAAACACATAAAATCAACGAGTCATCAGAGTCAGTAGTTGCGAGCTCAGAATCGAAACACATAAAAATCGAGAAATGGATCGTCTCCGGCTATTAGACATTGACTATCCAAAGTGATTCGACTATTCTCAAGGACTGGTCATACACTCTTCTACATTCAAAATTGGCCTCTGCCTCGATTCTTGGGCATCCGACACCCATCCCTCTAGTCATTTAGTGACTTCAGGTCGTTGGAGTCCATCGAGACTTTGGTGAGAGTTTTGGAAAAACCAAATAAAAGTCGGAACAAGTCGTCAAGGTTAGGGTTTCACCCCTGGCTTAACAACTTCTTTCATGTTTTAACAAAATGGCGATGAAAATTCGCGATAAAGTATGGATTTCACTCCTGGTTCAACGCGAATTCTCGCGTTTTATAGATAAATACAGATCAAACAAGCAATTTAATCGAGAGTTTGCGGTTTTCACACCTAATCTCGACTTGATCGCCTGTCAAAAATTGAAATTTCGAGTGCAGTGATAGTGTAGTGTAGGCGAGAATGGCGAAGAATAGCAGGTAAGCTCATACATAATCCCTACTGGAGATGTAGGAGTCAATCTATTGGTTCCTAACTATAGACTAGGTCTCTAAGACATCGACCCGGACTAGGTCGAGTCTTGTCTAATTCCCTATAGTTATGGCTCTGATACCAATCTGTCACACCCCAACCGATGGCGGAAACATCGGGGCGCGACACTGAGCGAAACAGATTGTCCAGAAGTTTCCATAACAATTATAGTTATCAATTACATAAAATAACATGTCCCATACCATGTCATAAAAGATAGTACAATTATTACAGAAAAAATCTAGGCAATTAGTTCTGTTCCGACAACTCAGATTTCATTTGTACAGACAACTATTTGTTGGCCTCTAGGACCTTATTCTAGCCTCGCTTTCCTAGCAGATAAGCATCCTAAACACCTGTCACATACGTTAAAATAAAGTCAATACATATAGTGTAAAGGCGAGTATACAAGTTTGATAATAGCATATAGAGTTCGAAATAGTTTACGCATAACTAGCACGTACACAGAGGAAAACGAAGCATGTTAGTTATCGACATGAACCTATCGATACCAATGACTGCGGGTTGACTGCCCAAGGCAGTTCGTAATACATGATCACCACTATAATCCATGCAAATAATTGTCCTTAACAACCCTCGTGTGAACGGGTGCAGAGTCCAAACTATAGTACTATCATCGTTAAGGAAGGTAGACAGCATTCCATGTGTAAACATAACAAACAAGCATTCATTAAGTCGCGTATAACATGCGGTAACAGTTAGCATTTAAAAGTATTGCGTAGTGTGTTCGATTGTGATTTAGAATAAGTAACGTATGTAACACCCAAAAGTGTGTAAGGCAAAAAGGGATCGAGTATACTCACAGCGGTTGATGGATTGAAGGGAGCGCTTGGGAGTAAGGTTAGTTTGAATAGTTCGATAGCATAACGATAAGTAACGCGTAAAACGAAAACAAATGTTGGTGGTTCGAACAGCTGGTCGATCGGATGGCAGTCCGATCGGACAGCTGGTCGTGCAGGTGACAATCGGTTCGGACGGCTGTTCGGTCGGATGGCCGTTCGAGTGGATTGTTTCTTCCTTTGAGAAGGATGTGTTTGTATATGATGGCTTGACTTTTGAAGTTTTTTGTTGTAGCATTGGAAAACATTGAAGTATCTCTACCTTTCAGGCCGGTCGATCGGACGGGCGTTCGATCAGTTAGCAGCCCGTTCGGTTGGGCACTTCAGTGAGAACGAGTTCTCAGCAGGATGTCACTCGATCGGACAACAGTTCTATCGGGTGGCATTCCTAGTGCTTTGAACATGTTAAAAATCGATTAAGTGTTAAAGCCCATGTTCTCATGATCCGAAGGGCAATCCGATCGGATGGTAGTCCGATCAGTCAGCAATTCGTTCAATACTCAAACTTCAGATAAAGTTGGTTAAGTGTGGGACCCAAGGTGTTTGTCGTTCGGCTGACCGGTCGTTCAGGTGGCTATCCGTTCGGACAACAGTCCGATCGGACGGCACCCCGTCCTGGTCATCCTGTTCGTTTGACACTTGATTGTTTTTGATGGTCTGTCGCTTTATCGAGGCATTTTGATAACGAGTCAAACAATAGAAACTTCATCAATACTTGGTTCTCCTGATCGGTCAAGAATCACCCAAACCTGATTAGTGAACTGTTCGAGACTGGGTTCACATTTGACCCGAAATCGATAAACCTCGTGGATAGAGTCCAGATATTGAGCCAACACGACCACATACCGAGTAGTAAGTCGGCACAAGTTCCGATTCTATCGGTTTTGAGTGCATTGAGTGTAAAAGAGTTGAAAGAAAGTTAGAAAACCGTCTTTCAATCCCTTTTCTTTGTGAATATGTTTAGATTGATGAAAGATCTTTGTTGTTTATGTTGATATCGGTTAGATCCAAGTCGTTCTTGGTGGATTGAGGCCAAAACATGAAGTTCTTCAAGAACACATGATGACGTCATCCTAGAATACCTTGAATCTTGGTGATTTCACGGTTAAAAGTTAAGATTTAAAAGATAGAAAGGTGTAGGAGTGCGTGTAGATGAAGAAAGTACAAGATTTAGGACGAGATCTTACCGGAATCGAGAGAAATCGAAGAAAAGGTGAGGAAAGCGTGATGTTCGGTCAGAGAGTTGGCAAAAGTAGAAAGAATGAAACTGACATGGGTATTTATAGAGTTCCAAAAGAGGAAAGGGCTGGCCGATCGGCCGGGCAGCTCGATCGGACAGCCTGTCTGATCGGACAGCGGTCCGAACGGACGGCTGGTCGATCGGCTGGTTGCCTGATCGATCGGTCGCCTGTTTCGAGTGTTCGGTACGACGAGTTTTGCTGTTTCGATTTCGATTGCGAGTGCTGCGATGTGATAGAGTTTGCTTGATCAAATTACTTTTAATCCCAACCACTCATATCTCGCGCTATCTCTTCTCCACTAATTATCATACTATATCAACATACAATCATCCTTATTTCGTATTCGTTTGCGATTGCGATTCGATTGATTACCACACATAACATAAATAAACATGCACAAGTAACACATAAGGCACACACACACGTATAACAATCAACCAAAAATGCGATATTCGAGTTTGTGAGCGCGATGTTGATTAGATTAGTCCGATTAGCATTTAAATAACTTTATCGCATTGTTACTTCCTATTGTTCACAGTCATAAAGCGATTCGTAGCGATAAATATTTGTCGATTGCTGCGATTATAATTAATTACTCCACATAATACAACTAACGTAAAACACAAATTACAATTAGCAATCTTTTCCTCCTTTGACTTCAATCTTGACTTTGACTTTGACTTCCGAAACACTGGGGTGTTACATATAACGCTTTCGCTAACACTACTACATCACGTGAGTATTTAAACTACTTGCTCGCTCTCGCATAAACGCAACGCAGACTCAATGGCAAATTCAAAACGCGGTTAGTATATATATATATATATATATATACTTGTTGTTATTATAATTATCTATGTAAATCGAGACTCTAATACGCAACAAAACGCGACACTTAATATCTTGTTAAAATACTTAAAGTACCCGAACTAACTAACGCAACAAAACGCACATAACGAGCATCTGATACGCGAGACGGAAATTTCCCACACCAAACTGGCCCCCTCGTACGAAGACATCCGGCTTCGTACGAAGGCAGGGCCTTCGCATAAGGAAGCCAGCTTCGAACCAGACTTCCAGACCACTTCTATAAATAGCCAAGCCCTTCTCTCTCATTCTAACTTGCTGCCATTCTTACCGAAACACTGCCGAATTGCTATCCAACTGTTTTCAAGTAAGATCTACCATTTTTACATGATTACACAACGTTTTCTACTACGATTTCATCAGAACTTCATGGTTTTCATCTAAAACTTCATCTTTTTAATATAAACTCCAACTTTTTCATCTAAATTTCTTTATTTTCACACAAATCTTTATCTTTTTCATTGAATCTTCTTATTTCACCATGGATCTACACTTAACCGAGTGTATTGGGCCTAGCTTCGGCTTCCCAAGTAAGAAATCTACAGATTTCACACTCATCAAGTGTAGATCTAGGTAAAAACCGTCTCGAATGCCAAGAACAGCCATGAATGCAAGCTGGATTGTTCAGTGCGAAGCCCGGTTTCGTACGAAGGCACTGGTTTCGCACAACCCAGTCCATTTCCCACCCGTGACTTGAACCAAGACCTCTCCGGCCTATGTTTAATCAGTAGCTTGAGGTTGGAGGGATGAACACTCGATTTCTTGAAACACGACGCAAAGAACAATCGATTTTGGAACACGGAACAAGCCAACTGTGCGAAGCCACCACCTTCGTACGAAGGCACAACTTCGAAGAAGGAGCCTGGTTCCCACTCGACACTCCAACGATGACTGTTTCAGCACTTGGAAGACTGATGCACTTATGTTCCCGCACTCAGCCTGATCTGGCGCTCTCTCCACTCCATTCCAGACCGTGTTTACGTGCTAAGCACGCACTGTGAGTATACTTGACCCCCTTTTCGCTTAAACTACTTAGCACATGCGAATGACCAATATATATATTTACACGTGATGCTTGATACATATGTGCTAGGACTTTACTCGTTGATGTTCCACCTTAGCTAGTATGGTACTATAGTTCGACTCACACCCGATGGGGTCTAGTTAAGGAACTTCACACCTCTCCTTCGCAGTCATCTCGGGACTTAGCTTGAGTGTTTGTCTTATTAGTATATATGTTGTGTTGTATCTCGTTTATATATGTGGAAATTCGCAACGCTTTTATCTACTTTATTATTATATCAAACCTGTATACTCGCCAATACATTTTTGTATTGATATTATTTTAACGTATGTTGCAGGTTAATCGCAGGTTATCACGAATCAAGAGTAGGCTACTTTAGAAACCCACCTAAAAATCTAAGTTGTCGCATTTATATTGTTTGAGAGACATGAAATCTGTAAGACTTTTTGTGAAATATTTATTGTGACAACTCGTATTTAGAACCTATCTTTGTGTAACATATGTGAACTTGATTGACTAAGTGAACGATTATTAAATGTTATGTGATATGTGTTTTAATGATTGTGTACATGATACGTTATGTGTTGTATGTATATAAGTTATACGAAACTCGAACAGCACAACACTAGCTCAACCGCACAAGCCGAGTTGGGCTTTACACTTGCATGCGGACCATTAGAGGCAGCCGAGTTGGGCTCGGCCCATTCCACTTTCACGCAAACAAACACCCGTAAGGGGGGTTGTTCTCTCATTGTTACAATTCTCACAACACACACTCAAACCCTAGTTCTTTCTCTCTTCCTTCTCTCTAGAACTCGACGGCACAAGACATCCTCTTGATCGGATCAAGTTTTCTGTTACCGGTTAGTGTATATTGTTGCTTGTTACTCGATTGTGTGCTTAATGTTTGAACATGCTATATGTTGATCTTGTGTAGTGATTAGGGTTATGATTCTTGCCACTGTTATCGTATGTTAATCAAGTAATCATGGTGTGATAATCGGCTACAAGCTCACATGAATCGGATGTATGTTAATATAAAAACCGATTGAATGTATATTCGGGTATCATGTCTTGTTGATTGAATGGTTAGACAATTGGTTATGATATGATTTTAGGGTTCATGAGAATTGGATATTTGATGTTTAAACCTTTGGTTGATCGAAAATAGTCATGCTTTGAAACTGATAAATTGTTAATTGATAGATGATAAGTATGGAAACATTGAGATTGATTGGCATGACGTATGTTTGTAACTGATTTCCATAAGTTTCGGGTATATTCAAACTAATCGCACAAATGGATCAATCACACAAGACTAGCCGATTGCACAAGGGAGCCCACTCGTACAAGGCTCCTGGATCGCACAAGGCCTGTCTATTTGGGCCTGTTGAACTGTGTTGTTATTGGGCTGGACCGCCCAAGGCCCCCCACTCGCACAAGATGGATTGGATCGTACAACCCAATCCAATCGCACAACATAATTCCCGGTCGTACAAGAGGCATGAACCGCACAAGTATTACGTTTGTTAACTGTTGGGCCGTATGTTAAATTGTTGGGTTGGGCCTGTCCGATCGCACAAGACAAGTCGGATCGCACAAGACTGTTATGTTGTTTAATTGTTTTGGGCCGAGTATGTTAGTGGAATGCTCATGTGTATGGGCCGAGGTATTAGATCGCACAACATGTTGTGGATCGCACAACATGTTGGGCCAAATATTATTGGGCTTCTTGATATTACTTGACTGCCAAGATGTTGCCATGATCAATACGTGTTAGTAACGTGTTATCTTGTATGTTTTATACGTGCATTACTTGAAGTCAAAACCTGACTTATACAATAACCATGATAGGACGTGGTTTACCCCTTACTAGCTTACCTGTACTTCCCGTGTATCTGCCGAGCAACCCAAGGTGAGTTCACACTCTTACCAAGGCATGGGATTCCCGGGGTGTTGGGAATGGGATTGAAAGAATAAGGTTGAATAGATTCATACGGATACCATTACTAGACTACCATACCATCGTCCTCGGTTGTGCAGGATACATACGTAAAACCTACGTATACTTATGCTACTCGCTATCCTCGGTTGTGAAGGATACTCACGTAAAACCTGCGTGAACGGATACTCACTACTGCCTCGGTTGTGTCAGGCACTTACGTAAAACCTACGTAAACCCCCACGTACCCTATCCTCGGTTGTGAAGGATACTTACGTAAATCCTGCGTAAACTTGTACGTATTACTGTTCTCGGTTGTGAAGAACACATATGGTTACGCATAGTCTAGTGGATTAATAACATGGGAAGCCCCCACCAATAGAAACCTATATTGGCCCAGTAGAGCCACTTGATACTCATGAACTTACTGTTACGCATTTACTTTCTGTGAACTCGCTCAACTAGTTGTTGACTCTCTGCTGCATGCCTTGCAGGACCTTAGGTACTAACGGCGCTTGCACGAGGAGGAGCAGGTCGTTGTGGGCAGATGGATCGTGATTACATATTAAAACACTTATGACATTTCAAACATTAATAATTATGTTGGGTTTTACATAAATGCTTCCGCTACACTTAATTATGTTGGTTTGATAAACACCTTTCGTATTGATGGATAATTATTACTATTTATTACATGTTCAATATGATTGGTGGCTTGATCCTGGTCAGTCACGCTCCCAAGCGGTGATACTCCGCACGAGGATTTTGGGGGTGTGACAGATTGGTATCAGAGCCATTGGTTATAGAGAACTTGGTTTTAATATGGGAAAACGTTTTTATTAAAACCAGACTATAACCAGAACAGTGCTCTCAACGATCCACAACGACGCTTCGCTCCATGTGCAAGACTCGACATCCTAGGTAATAAGGTTTATGTTTATTGCCTGTTTGCTAGAACTACTTAGAACTTTGCTCGCATTACGCTTAGATACACATGACTTTATTACATGAGAATACCTACGTGCTTACGCTTTTCTGTCATCGCCCTACTCGCGAACCACTCTCACTTACGTTACTTTTACTATGAAGATCATGTCTGGACGAATCAACATGACTCAAGCCCAGCTAGAGGCTCTCGTTCAAGCTCAAGTTGCTGCGGCACTTGCAGCTGCTCAAGCAGGTAGTATACCCTGCAGTATAGACTCATACTAGGATCCTTAGATCCTGCATTAACTCCCGTATTTAATCTCATCCTATTCATACACAATAGGTCAACACGCGCAGCAACCTGTCTGCACTTTCAAGAACTTCATGGAATGTCGTCCAAGTACTTTCAGCGGCACAGAGGGGGCAGTTGGACTCCTCCACTGGTTTGAGAAGCTCGAGTCAGTTTTCGAAATGTGTGAATGCCCTGAGGCTCGCAGGGTGAAATACGCCACTGGCACGCTGGAAGGAATAGCACTAACTTGGTGGAACACCCAAGTTCAGATTTTAGGGTTGGCAGCTGCTAACGCCACACCCTGGAACGAATTCAAGGAACTGATCAAGAGGGAGTATTGTACTCGGGAAGACATCCATAAGCTGGAGGATGAGTTTTACCATCTGAAGATGACTGGATCGGAAATTGAAGCTTACACCAAAAGGTCAAACGAACTGGCCGTGCTGTGTCCAACTATGGTGGACCCTCCGATTAAGCGCATTGAGTTGTATCTCAAAGGGTTGGCGCCAGAGATCCAGAGCCATGTTACTTCGGCTAATCTTGATAACATCCAGGATATTCAACGCCTCGCTCACCGCATCACAGACCAGGCAGTGGATCAGAACAAACTGCCTAAACGTATCAGCGCTACTGCTACCGTTACTACTTCAGCTACTCCTACTACTCCCAGTGACAGCAAGAGAAAATGGGATGGGGATTCCAGCAAGGGATCAGCTTCAGTTTAGTCTCAGGCCCAGCAACGAAAGACTGACAGTTACCAGAGTCCTAGCCAACACTCTTCAGGTAGTCACAGGCAGGGCGGATATCGAGGGAACCTCCCAAAGTGCAACAACTGCGGTAGACACCACGGTGGCCAGTGTAACAAGGGTCGCTGCCAAAGATGCCTCAAGATGGGTCATGAGGCCAAGGATTGTAGAAGCCCTCGTCCTGCGAACCAGAACCAGCAGCAGCCACAGGCACAGCAGAATCAGCAACAGGGCAACAAAGTATGTTTTCAGTGTGGGGCAGAAGGTCACTTCAAAAGGCACTGTCCTCAGCTGAACAGGAACAATAACAACAACAACAATCACAACAATCAGGGCAATGGCAACAACAACGGGGGAAACAACAACGGCAACGAGGCAAGGGGTCGTGCATTTGTGTTAGGGCAGGGTGATGCCAGGAATGATCCCAACGTCGTTATGGGTAAGTTTCTTCTCGACAACATTTATGTTACTGCTTTGTTTGATTCGGGTGCGGATACAAGTTACATGTCTTTGAAAATGAGTAAATTGCTAAAACGTACATCAACACCCCTAAGCACCAAACATGTCGTAGAACTAGCTAACGGTAAGAGTTTAGAAGCCACGCAGATAGTCAAGGGTTGTAGTATTGTCTTAGCCGGTCAGGCTTTCCCCATCGACCTTATTCCCATAGTCTTGGGAAGTTTTGATATCGTTATTGGGATGGATTGGTTATCCCAACATCAGGCAGAGATCTTATGCAGCGAGAAGATTATTCGCATTCCCCGTTCTGCTCAGGAACCTCTCGAAGTTCAAGGCGACAAGAGTGGTGCTGTGGTTGGCATCATTTCTTTCTTGAAGGCTCAGAAATGTCTGCGAAAGGGTCACACCGCAATCTTGGCGCTCGTTTCAGATGCATCAGTGAAGGAAAAGAAATTGGAAGATATTCCAATTGTACGCGACTACCCCCAGGTGTTTCCTGAAGACTTACCTGGCTTACCGCCTCATCGTCAGGTCGAATTTCAAATCGAGCTCGCTCCAGGAGCAGCACCCATAGCTCGCGCACCATATCGTCTAGCTCCATCAGAATTGGAGGAATTGTCAAAACAATTACAAGAGCTCTTGGAAAAGGGCTTCATTCGTCCAAGCTCTTCGCCTTGGGGAGCTCCAGTGTTATTTGTGAAAAAGAAAGACGGTACGTTCAGGATGTGCATTGACTACCGTGAACTCAATAAGGTGACGGTGAAGAACCGTTATCCTCTTCCGCGCATCGACGACTTATTTGACCAGTTGCAAGGGTCGTGTTACTACCCCAAGATAGACTTGAGGTCTGGTTATCATCAGCTGAGAGTCCGGGATGAGGACGTCTCTAAAACCGCATTCAGAACTCGTTACGGCCACTACGAGTTTCTTGTCATGCCGTTCGGGTTAACGAACGTGCCTGCCGTATTTATGGACCTTATGAACAGGGTGTGCAAACCCTATCTTGACAAGTTCGTCATAGTATTCATCGACGACATCCTGATCTACTCCAAAAGTTAGGAGGAGCACGAGCAGCACCTACGCCTTATTCTGGAACTCCTGCGGAGGGAACAGTTGTACGCTAAGTTTTCGAAATGCGACTTTTGGCTTCGTGAAGTCCACTTTCTAGGCCATGTAGTGAACAAGGATGGGATCCATTTCGATCCATCCAAGGTAGACTCGATCAGAAACTGGCCTGCACCACGTACGCCAACGGAGATACGCCAATTCTTGGGTTTGGCGGGTTACTACAGACGGTTTATTAAGGACTTTTCAAAGATTGCTCAGCCGCTTACGCTACTGACACAGAAGGGTGTCACCTATCACTGGGGAGACCCTCAGGAGACTGCTTTTCAGCACTTAAAGGATAGACTTTGCAGTGCACCTATCCTCTCTTTGCCAGAGGGCACGGACGATTTTGTAGTATACTGTGATGCATCCATTCAGGGTCTTGGATGTGTGTTGATGCAGCGCGATAAGGTTATTGCTTACGCTTCGCGCCAACTTAAGATTCACGAACGGAACTACACGACGCACGATTTAGAGCTGAGAGCTGTAGTTTTCGCGCTTAAGATATGGCGACACTACCTGTACGGTACCAGATGCACGATTTACACCGATCACAGGAGTCTCGAGCATATCCTTAAGCAGAAGGATTTGAACATGCGTCAACGGCGATGGATAGAACTACTGAACGATTATGAATGCGCTATCAAGTACCATCCAGGCAAAGCCAATGTTGTGGCTGACGCCCTCAGTCGGAAAGACACTCTACCACGGCGCGTGCGAGCGCTACAGCTTACGATTCAGTCTAGCCTTCCTGCACAGATACGAGATGCTCAGGTAGAAGCATTGAAACCCGAAAATGTCAAAGCTGAAGCCTTACGCGGCTCACGACAACGAATGGAACAGAAGGCAGACGGCGCCTACTATGTAACGGGGCATATTTGGGTCCCACTTTATGGCGGTCTACGCGAACTTGTGATGGACGAGGCACACAAGTCTCGCTATTCGGTACATCCAGGGTCGGACAAAATGTACCACGACATCAGAACTACTTATTGGTGGCCTAGCATGAAGGCCCACATCGCTACCTATGTCGGCAAGTGCTTGACCTGTGCAAGGGTCAAGGTGGAATATCAGAAACCAGCTGGCCTACTTCAGCAACCTAAGATACCGCAATGGAAATGGGAAGAAATTTCCATGGATTTCGTTACAGGCCTACCTAGATCCCAGCGTGGGAATGATACCATATGGGTGATCGTGGATCGACTCACCAAGTCTGCACACTTCCTAGCTAAAAAGGAAACAGATAAGTTCTCCACTCTCGCAGACATCTATCTTAAAGAAGTTGTTTCGAGGCACGGAGTGCCCACCTCCATCATTTCGGATCGGGATGCACGATTCACGTCAGAACTATGGCAGGCGATGCACAAATCTTTCGGCTCACGATTAGACATGAGCACAGCGTATCACCCTCAGACGGATGGCAGTCTGAGCGGACGATTCAAACACTTGAAGACATGCTTAGGGCATGCGTTATCGATTTCGGCAACGGCTGGGAAAAACATCTCCCTTTGGTGGAGTTACAAGCCGCTCCATTCGAGGCATTGTACGGACGTAAATGCCGGTCACCTCTCTGTTGGGCAGAGGTGGGCGATAGTCAGATTACGGGTCCAGAGATTGTAGTGGACGCCACAGAAAAGATTGCACAGATACGACAACGCATGGCGGCAGCACGAGACCGTCAGAAAGCCTACGCGGACAAGCGTAGAAAGCCGTTGGAATTTCAGGTCGGGGACCGGGTTTTACTAAAAGTCTCACCCTGGAAGGGTGTGGTTCGTTTTGGCAAACAGGGCAAACTAAATCTGCGGTATGTCGGACCATTCGAGATCGTTGAGAAAATCGGCAAGGTAGCCTACAGATTGAACCTACCAGCTGAACTCGGGGCAGTTCACAATGTCTTTCACGTGTCGAATCTGAAGAAGTGCCTAGCAGATGAGACCCTTATCATTCCTTTCAAAGAACTCACTATCGACGAGCGGTTGCAGTTCGTCGAGGAACCAGTTGAAATCACGGACCGGGATGTGAAGGTCCTCAAAAACAAGAGAATCCCTCTTGTTCGAGTACGTTGGAACTCCAAACGTGGCCCAGAGTACACCTGGGAACGCGAAGACAGGATGACAGAAAAGTACCCCCAGTTATTCGGAACCAATGCAACCACTGCTGAGGCTGAAGCTACTCCTTCGGAATTTCGGGACGAAATTCCAGATCAACAGGGGGAGGATGTGACACCCCAGGAAAACCAGTGAACGATTGAACTTACCTAGCTTCCTCAGTGAGTGCGTACCAAATTTCGGGACGAAATTTCTTTTTAGTTGGGGATAATGTGACAACTCGTATTTAGAACCTATCATTGTGTAACATATGTGAACTTGATTGACTAAGTGAACGATTATTAAATGTTATGTGATATGTGTTTTAATGATTGTGTACATGATACGTTATGTGTTGTATGTATATAAGTTATACGAAACTCGAACCGCACAACACTAGCTCAACCGCACAAGCCGAGTTGGGCTTTACACTTGCATACGGACCATTAGAGGCAGCCGAGTTGGGCTCGGCCCATTCCACTTTCACGCAAACAAACACCCGTAAGGGGGGTTGTTCTCTCATTGTTACAATTCTCACAACACACACTCAAACCCTAGTTCTTTCTCTCTCCCTTCTCTCTAGAACTCGACGGCACAAGACATCCTCTTGATCGGATCAAGTTTTCTGTTACCGGTTAGTGTATATTGTTGCTTGTTACTCGATTGTGTGCTTAATGTTTGAACATGCTATATGTTGATCTTGTGTAGTGATTAGGGTTATGATTCTTGCCACTGTTATCGTATGTTAATCAAGTAATCATGGTGTGATAATCGGCTACAAGCTCACATGAATCGGATGTATGTTAATATAAAAACCGATTGAATGTATATTCGGGTATCATGTCTTGTTGATTGAATGGTTAGACAATTGGTTATGATATGATTTTAGGGTTCATGAGAATTGGATATTTGATGTTTAAACCTTCGGTTGATCGAAAATAGTCATGCTTTGAAACTGATAAATTGTTAATTGATAGATGATAAGTATGGAAACATTGAGATTGATTGGCATGACGTATGTTTGTAACTGATTTCCATAAGTTTCGGGTATATTCAAACTAATCGCACAAATGGATCAATCACACAAGACTAGCCGATTGCACAAGGGAGCCCACTCGTACAAGGCTCCTGGATCGCACAAGGCCTGTCTATTTGGGCCTGTTGAACTGTGTTGTTATTGGGCTGGACCGCCCAAGGCCCCCCACTCGCACAAGATGGATTGGATCGTACAACCCAATCCAATCGCACAACATAATTACCGGTCGTACAAGAGGCATGAACCGCACAAGTATTACGTTTGTTAACTGTTGGGCCGTATGTTAAATTGTTGGGTTGGGCCTGTCCGATCGCACAAGACAAGTCGGATCGCACAAGACTGTTATGTTGTTTAATTGTTTTGGGCCGAGTATGTTAGTGGAATGCTCATGTGTATGGGCCGAGGTATTAGATCGCACAACATGTTGTGGATCGCACAACATGTTGGGCCAAATATTATTGGGCTTCTTGATATTACTTGACTGCCAAGATGTTGCCATGATCAATACGTGTTAGTAACGTGTTATCTTGTATGTTTTATACGTGCATTACTTGAAGTCAAAACCTGACTTATACAATAACCATGATAGGACGTGGTTTACCCCTTACTAGCTTACCTGTACTTCCCGTGTATCTGCCGAGCAACCCAAGGTGAGTTCACACTCTTACCAAGGCATGGGATTCCCGGGGTGTTGGGAATGGGATTGAAAGAATAAGGTTGAATAGATTCATACGGATACCATTACTAGACTACCATACCATCGTCCTCGGTTGTGCAGGATACATACGTAAAACCTACGTATACTTATGCTACTCGCTATCCTCGGTTGTGAAGGATACTCACGTAAAACCTGCGTGAACGGATACTCACTACTGCCTCGGTTGTGTCAGGCACTTACGTAAAACCTACGTAAACCCCCACGTACCCTATCCTCGGTTGTGAAGGATACTTACGTAAATCCTGCGTAAACTTGTACGTATTACTGTTCTCGGTTGTGAAGAACACATATGGTTACGCATAGTCTAGTGGATTAATAACATGGGAAGCCCCCACCAATAGAAACCTATATTGGCCCAGTAGAGCCACTTGATACTCATGAACTTACTGTTACGCATTTACTTTATGTGAACTCGCTCAACTAGTTGTTGACTCTCTGCTGCATGCCTTGCAGGACCTTAGGTACTAACGGAGCTTGCACAAGGAGGAGCAGGTCGTTGTGGGCAGATGGATCGTGATTACGTATTAAAACACTTATGACATTTCAAACATTAATAATTATGTTGGGTTTTACATAAATGCTTCCGCTACACTTAATTATGTTGGTTTGATAAACACCTTTCGTATTGATGGATAATTATTACTATTTATTACATGTTCAATATGATTGGTGGCTTGATCCTGGTCAGTCACGCTCCCAAGCGGTGATACTCCGCACGAGGATTTTGGGGGTGTGACATTTATTTATTAGTATGAGATAATGAACTTGTTAAATCTTATCGCCAAATTAGTCGTTATGGTTTATCTTGAGCAATCTGATTCGCTTAGTGCCACATCCCAATGTTTTCGCCATTGGTTGGGGTGTGACAGTGGGAATGGATGAAACTTTAAGGGAAGTCATACTGATATAAAGCACAGGGAAGTAATCACTACAATGGGGTAAACACATGATCAGCCGTATCTAAGTCGAGGCCCAGTCACTTCCTAAAGGTTTGTAAAAAAATGTTAGATATGAAATCCATATTCTTACTCTTTCTGTTTTAACTTCGTTTGATACATTACGTACCGGCGGGTAGAGGGATGGATTTTGTTACTTGAACGTTTATTTCTTTCAAAGGATTATTTCAACAATTTTAAGTTATATATTTGTGTGTTAGTCCACCCGCGAAACTTGCGGGATCTTAGACTAGTTACTTATAAAACAAATCGAATTGTTATTTCATGATGTTTTTGGATTCTTAAAGCCCTCGAATATTGAAATAGTTTTCTATATCTCATATTATATTCCATTATCGCCTCTAATTGCAGCCAAATATTGCATTGCTATCTTTATTGTTTCAGTTTTCTCACCTCCACTTTCAACACTAAACAGATATAGATGGTACCGAGTAGTTGCAAAACATGAACACATTATCCACAAGTAAAGTTATCTATCAATATATTTGTTAGCAACCAAACTATACCTAAAATGATATAAGCAATTAAACTGAGTAAGAGAGTGTATATAAGCAATATAGTACTTTAGGCGTAGGGAGTTATGTGGAACAGTGCATTAATTTCATGAATGCTTTATGTAAGTCGTTTGGGAAGTAGGATGACGCCAAGACTTTCTTTTATAATTGGGTATACAAAATTGCATTTATTCAACACATACAATACACTGAGTTCTTAAAGATATAACTTTTTTTATTATTTAATGTATAAAATTACATTTATTCAATCCGTGTTAAATAATGTTTTTTAAAAATATATTATTTTATATAAAATTAAATTTTTTCAGCCCGTGTAATTCACGGGGCTCTAACCTAGTAATGAAATTACTAAAACCGGCCGAATTATGTCGTAGCATGAAACAAGAATTCAACTAGTTATATAAAAATTAGAGTAAACTGCCAAAATCGTCCCTGAGTTTTGGTCACTTTTAACACTTTAACCCAAAACTCAAGACTTTTGAAAAATATGGTTGGAAGCGATGGCAGTAGCGGCTCAAATATCGAGAAATCGGTTCCAAATTCAACATCTATCCAATGCCCGATGTTGAATAAGGTTAATAATACAATTTGGGCATTGCGTATTTGCGCGATTTAACGTTCATGGCGTGTGGGAGGTCATTGAACCCAGAACTGAAACCGATGTGAAGAACAACAATATGGCGATTGCTTTGTTGTTTTAATCTATACCGGAAGAACAGATCTTGCAAGTTGGTAATCTGAAGATGGCAAAAGAGATGTGGGATGCACTGATAGCGCGCCATCTGGAGTCGATCGGGTATGTGAAGCAAGACTACAGACACTCATGTCAAAATTTGAGGCGTTAAAGATGAAGGATTCTAGTACAGTTGATGAGTTTTCGAGCCAGTTAACAGGAATGTCTTCAAAAGCGGCGTCTCTTGGTTCTATAATAGAGGAACAAAAGATCGTGAAAAAAGTTTCTCACTGGATTACCAAGGCGGTTCATCCATATGGTAGCCTTAGTTGAGCAACTTGTGGATCTAAAGACAGTTGCATTCGACGATGTTGTTGGTCGAGTGAAGACGTATGAAGAATGCATAAAAGATGAAGAATTGCAGTCGGATAATCAAGGTACTCAAACGAAACTAATGTTTAATAATTCTAATGCCTCTTCAAGTTCTAGACAGACTTCACGCGATCGAGTAAGGGACGCGGGAAAGGCTCGAACCGTGAACGTGGTGGTGGTGGACGGTCGAAACCAATCTGGTCAAAATCGCGGGTCACAAGACGGGTCCAAGGAAGGGGATAAACAACAAGGAAAGAAGGATTATTCAAAGGTTCAATGTTTTCGATGCGACAAGTTCGGTCACATTGTTTCGAGATGTCCAGAGCGAAAGAAAGAGAAACAAGCAAACTTGATCGATGCGGAAGAAATTAACCCGTCTTTGTTTATGGTGCAAGATGTTCAAGAAATCGTTTACATGAATGAAGAAAAGGTCATTCTAAAAAATTACGAGAACAGTTCGGAAGAAAAAGACTTGTGGTATTTGGATAATGGCACGAGTAACTATATGACGGGTAATATGCGGGAAAGGGTCTATATTACTATTGGGTAAAACGGGGGAGCAAAGGTTAACGACCGATATTTATTATATCCTTAGTTTACGTAGTAATATAATTAGTCTCGGTTAAGCAACGGAGTGTAGATGTGATATTCATATGAAAGATGATTATTTATTAATATGTGACGCTCAAGGCAAGGTATTAATGAATGTTACTCGATCTAAAAATCTTCTTTACATGATTAAATTAAAAGTTGGAAAACTCGTTTGTTTGAAAGCTCGGATTGATAACTAAAATTGGTTATGGCACGTGAGACTTGGTCACCTAAATTTCGAGTCCATGAAACAAATGGTGAATAAAATATGTGATTCGTGCTTAGTCGGGAAGCATACAAGACAATCTTTTCCGAAGACAGCGTCGTTCCGGGCAATGCGTTCCTTGGAACTTATTCATGGAGACTTATGCGGTCCAATTTCTCCGAGCACAATAGCGGGAAATAGGTATGTATTTATCTTAGTTGATGACTTTTTACGTTTCATGTGGAATTTTCTTTTGAAGGAAAAAAGTGATGTGTTTGAAACCTTCAAAAAGTTTAAAGTCATGGTGGCAGTGGAAGTTAGTAGAAAAATCAAGACGTTTCGAACTGATTGAGGGGAGAATTTACGTCTTATGAGTTCAATCGGTTCTGTGAAAACGAAGGGATTATTCGACACTTAACTGCTCCATATTCACCTCAACAAAATAGGGTGGTGGGCTTAATGGAGATGACTCGAAGTATATTAAAAGCGCGACAAGTTCCTAATTTTATGTGGGGGGAAGCGGTGAGGCACTCAACCAATTTAATAAATAAAAATCCAACACGAGCGTTACACAAAGACAAAACACCGTATGAGATATTAAAAGGAAACAAACCGGAGCTTCAATTTCTTAGGGTTTTCGGATGTGCCGCTTATTTGAAAATTGTTGCGGACATCTTCCAAAATTAGACGATTGTTCGACTCATCTAGTTTATCTTGGATGTGAAAAAGGTTGGTGGCCGTATCGTTTATACAATCTGATGACTCGTAGAATTGTTGTGGGTCGAGACGGAGATACGGAGTTTGATGAAACGCGTGGTTGGAATTAGGGAAAAAATAATGTTTTTAATGAAAAAGAGTCTCGCGAACCGGGTATGTTTTGGGTAGACTTTGGTGGCGTAATTGACACCGGAGATGGAACCGTAAATATTGAACTTGTTGGGTCCACTTCTGGAACAGATGTAAGCTCGGAAAATTTTTGTGATGAGATTGGGACTGAGTCAACTGATCCATTGACTAGCAGCTCAGAAGAATCCATCAGTAGCAGTTCAGCACGTATACATAGTCACAGCCCATTAACTATGACATCTAGCACATTAGATCCACCTAACAATGGAGTAAATGTTGGGTCACGTGATTTGTTGTAGCAAACTCCAACAAGTACTAATATTATTTCTCAAAAATCAAATTGGAATAATGGATCGCATGGCTCAAATCATGAAGGCAGTATAGTTGGACGTGAATGTTAAGCAAATATTAACTCTAATTTTGTGAGCAGTAATGCGGAACAAAATATTTTATAACGCCCGAGCCAATTGTTCGTAGATCGAATCACGCTACGGTTACCCCGGTACATTTTAATGATTATATATTAAATTCGAGTTCTATCGATGAAGAATATTTATTGCTTGCGGATGACGAACCGGCTTATTTTAATGATGCCAAAAATAAACTGGAGTGGATGAAAGCAATGCGCGTAGAAATCGAATCAATAAATAAAAACAATACGTGGTCCTTGACCGAGTTACCGCGTGGTGCAAAAGAGATTGGTTTCAAGTGGGTTTACATGGTTAAAAGAAACGCGGATAGCTCACTAAATAAACACAAGGCTAGACTCGTGGCGAAGGGTTATGTTCAGCAACCCGGAGTCGATTTTGACGAAGTGTTCGCACAAGTTGCTTGACTTGAAACAGTTCGGTTACTTTTATCTCTCGCTGCGAATGAAGGTTGGGAATTACACCATCTAGATGTTAAATCCGCGTTCCTACATGGTGAATTAAAAGAAGAATTTTATGTCGTTCAATCGGAAGGGTTCGTTAAAAACAGCGAAGAGCATAAAGTCTATAAATTATCAAAGGCTTTATACGGGTTAAGGCAAGCTCCACGTGCGTGGAATACGAAATTAAATAATATTTTATTAGATATGAAATTTCACAGGTTCTCGCAAGAACAAGTTGTATACCGAAGAACCGTTGGAACGGGCGTCTTATTAATTGGCGTGTACGTGGACGATTTAATTGTGACAGGTTCAAATTTGAAACTTACTATGGAGTTTAAGTGCGCGATGGCTAAAAACTTTGAAATGTCGGATTTGGGAAAGCTTACTTATTATCTTGGAATTGAAGTGTTGCAGAGCAAGGACGGGATAAAAATTAAGCAAGAGGCGCATGCAAAGAAAATACTGACTGAAGCCGGTATGATTAACTGCAATCCTACTAATGTTCCCATAAACCCGAACGTGAAAGTTTCTAAATTTGAAGACGAAGAGGATTTTGATGCAACGAGATATCCAAAGATTGTCGGGTGTCTCCAGTACCTTTTACAGACTCGACCAGATTTGGCGTTTTCGGTCGGAGTAGCCAGTCGGTACATGCAATGCCCGAAGCAATCTCATTCAGCTCTCATTAAGCAAATTCTTTGCTATTTAAAAGGTACTTTTAGTTATGGCATTACCTATACTCGAGGAGAAAATATGTTGGTCGGTTACAGCGATAGTATTCACAACATAGATCCGGACGATCGAAGAAGTACTACAGGACACGTGTTTTATTTTGGGTCTTCCTCAATTACTTGGTGTTCTCAAAAGCAAAGTACAAATGCTTTATCATCGTGTGAGGCAGAGTATATGGCGGCTAGTGCAGCCGCATGTCAGGCGGTTTGGCTAAAAGAATTGATTGGTGAATTACTCGACAAGAAAATTCAAGCGACGGTGTTACGTGTTGATAATAATCGGCGATAGCTCTCGTGAGGAACCCGGTTTTCCATGGAAGAAGCAAACACATAAAATCCCGGTTACACTACATTCGGGAATGTGTTGATCGTTAAGATACCGTGGTCGAGCATGTTAGTGGCATTGATCAAAAGGCGCATATTTTGACGAAGGCTCTTGGGAAGATTAAGTTCAAGGAGATGACTGAAAAGCTTGGAGTTAAAGACTTGTTAGATATGAGTTCGAAATTCCGGCGGTGATTGTTGGAAACTTCGAATTAAAAGAGATTCCTTTGCGTGCAAGGCAAGGAACCATGGAGTGGATAATTATTAGAATATTTAAACGTGTTTAGGTTTAATTATTTAGTGATAATTATTTTGTCCAATATGATAGGTTTATTAGCAATCCTGGTTATAATCTAATAGGAGTGTTTAGATTATAAATACCATGCTTTGGGTATTAGTGATTGTAATTCAAGTTTGGAGTCAGTTTCTTGAATAATAATAAACGTTTGGGTGTTAGCCAAATACTTTGCAATTTCCGATTTCAATTTTTGTTCGATACCGATTCATCTTAACCCTAACACCTTGCTAGGGATGGCTTGTTCGTTCAAATAAGATCTCCTTTGCCATTAATAAAAATGTGTTCGCAACATACACTGAATAAGAATTAGCTAGACCATCCCCAATAAGAAGTGTTTTTTGATGTTTTTATTGTGCCAAGGTGGCATTGCCCCACCAATCACACACATTCTCTCTCTTGCCCCATATTATCAACCAAAAACAACACTCTCTCTTCTCTCTCCTCTTTCCTCCTTCCCTCTCACAACACATTTCTCTCTCCTCAAATACATGTTTTTCCCTACATACACCACCACACCTTCTCTCCTCCACCTCATACCCTCTCTCATCCACCTCACCTTTCTCTCTCCTTAAAAACATTAACATACATTCTATTGTGGATGCTCTTAGTCTGTCATAAATAGTAGATCATTTAAGAAATCTGATATTAAATGTTATTAAAATCTTGAGATTATATAAATAGAAGAATATTAAAGTATTTTAAATATTTTTAAAAGGGATATTTGCATAGGGGATGGATTATGAGAAAACTAGTTTAAATGAGAAAACAAAAAAAAACTAAGTAAAAAACCTAAAAAGCATACCAATTTTTTTTTTACAATTTTTTTTTATAAAAAATCGCTATTTTTTATGTATGGAAAAAAAATTTCATAATTTTTTTTTTGTTGTGCTGCACATGTGCGCTAATACGGAAAGACTAAACCACTTAACCCACCCCCCAAAAACCTAAACACCTCACCCCCCCCCCCCCAAAAAAAAAAAAAATCTAAATTCACCCTCCCCCTAAATAGCCTAACCCCCCACCCCTCAAAAACCTAAACTCCCCACCCCCTCCCGAAAACTTTAAACTAAACCCTAAATATAAACCTGAAAAAAACCTAAACCCCCCCCCCCCCACACACACACAAACCTAATCCTAATCCTAAACCTTCAAAAAACTAACCCTAAAAGCTAAACTAGACTCAAAAAGCTAATTTAAGCATGTAATGCACATTTTAGTACACATATAATGCACATGTGCAGTACCAGTTTTTTTTTTTAATTTTTATATATAAAAATAGCGTTTTTTTTATAAAAAATTGTAAAAAAATTGAGATGTTTTTTAGTCTTTTTTAATTAGTTTTCAAGTTTTCTCATTTATATATGGTTTTCTCATGATCCTCCTCCTAATTGCATAATGCATGTTACAATAAATTATGAAACTACATAATTTTCAAAATATATAATTTTCTTTTGACGTTTTTCATCATCTTTAACCATAACTGGAAAACGTAACTCTTTTTTTCTCAAATATGTTATAAAAATATTGGATCATGAGACGATGACAAATAACAACTTTTGTCAAAAGAGCATCTTTTAAAATTATTCGATTCGTGACACAGGATAACCTTTTGGTCAAAATATGCATTTAATAAAACTACTAAGGTATTTTTGGTCAAAATATGCATCTAATAAAATTACTAAGATATTTTGATGCATCTAATAAAATTACTAAGATATTTTTGGTCGAAGTAACCTTTCTTTTTTTAACAAGCAAAGATTTTTTGGTCAAAATATGCATCTATAAAAATTATTAGATACATTTTAGTCAAAATCTGCAGCTAATAAAATTACTAAGATATACTTGTCCGTTCTCGTCTATATTGGTTAAATCCTCTTTATCATTTTCTATCCGATAATTTAACTAAAACTCATATTTTTCAAAATATATCTTTCAATTTAAAAAAAAAAAAAAAAAAAAAAAAACCTCTCACATCTCATTCACTATTTTTATATTTAAATCCACCATGATCCATTAAGGCCAACTAAGATCCATTAAGATATGCATGATTTACTATTGTCTATTATGATCCGTTAAGTCTCAATTTGTCCCACTAAGACATTCATGATCAACTATTGTTCACCATGATCCATTAAGGTGTGACACCTGTGTCACTTCAACCATCAAACAAATACCAAACCAAGGATTCACACTTGGGATATGTAAAAATATGTGTATCGTTTGCACATATAAATTCTTATTCGATCTCAAGCTTTAAATCGTTTTCTGGAAGGTTATACGCGCACTGATGCGTAAATATAACCAGTTTAATGCAACAAACACACCGGAATAGTGAAATAGGCTTAACATACCTTAAATAACCTCCACATAACTAAGAAATAAGTTTTGGATGCTTTGGTGTGTTGAAATGAAGTTTGTTCGATCGCAGGGACTATTTGTGTCAAACTGCGAAACTATACCGATTTGTATAGTAACGAACCTTCCGGAACTTGATCATAAGTTAAATATGCCCTAAATATCCTTATTATATCTTAGAAATAGGCTTTGAGGAGTTAGGTGGGCTAAAATAAACTTTATGCTCATTCAGGGACTAAAAGCGTCAAAAAGTGCATAAGTTTGCATTTTCGCGCATAACTTACGTTTTGAATACTTCCGGACATCCAAAAATTTATGTAAACATTAAAATATTTTATTTTAGTGTTTGGCATGAGAAAAATCCATTCGTCGCGCAATTTGGATCGTCTTTCGCGCTTATGCGCATTCCGTCGTAATTAAGCAAACCTCGCGATCATACGACCAAACGAACCGACATCCGGCACATTTTTGAGCATGTTTTGAGTTCCCTATACTTTAACTTCATTTTAAAGCCTTGAAATGAGGTTAACGGGGCTTAAACGTGTCAAAAATGGCCTTAAAAGCATGCAGGGACCAAAACTGCAATTTCTGAAACTTATGTGCAGACCAGGGACCTCAGGCGGCCCGCGTAAGCCCCCATAGAATCTTACGCAGCCCGCAAGAGCATGTCAGATATGCAAAAATAATTTTACAGCCTGTTAACAGTTGTTGCACCTGGTTTTACCTCTTGCAAATGGTATTTTGGACACCATGGGCTCATTCTAGGGGCTCTAATGGTATTACAAAACAAGGGGCACACATGGAGGGCTAGGATCGAAGCTCGTTTCCCGATAAACGATCCTAACGGTTCTAGATTTCCTATAAATACCCCCACCATTTCTTTCCCCAACTCACACTTGATCTGATTTTGGCCTTCTAAGTTGAAGTTTATACTTCATACCTGGAGGTAAATCGGATCAAGAGCTTGCGGGGACCTTCTGTAAGTATTCTTTCGTTCTTTTCTTTCGTTTTTCGCTTAAAAGTCAAACTGCGTTTGACTTTTGCATTGACCAGTTTATGGTCAATACGAAGTTCGTTTGAACTTCATAACGTGAGCGTAATCACGATGATTATAGTCCCGAGTGACTATACCTACTGATTACCACGTTATCTAGGCTCAGTAACGAGTCGTAGTTTCGGCCAAAATGCGTATTTACGCGTATTTTGTAACCAAACTACTCTAGGATATGAAAACCGTTTGTTTTGATATCAAAACCGTTTGTTTTGATATCAAAACCTGTTTTCTAACTTAACTAAATATGTTCTAGCATATTTAGCTCGTCACTTTTTAGATTAGTGCTTGTGTAGAGTCGTAAGTCAAGCGGACTAAACACCCGCTTAGACTTTAGAACTAGACCCGTTTGGTCGATCATTAGGATCCGACCAAACATGTTTAGTGACCATAGTTGTATAGGGAATAACCTTCCGAGATTATACCTTATAGTCACTTCGCTTAAGTAGTTGTATGATAGGTAGTCTATATGCCTTAGGTAAATTACCAAAATACCCTTTTTATGCATAATTGATATTTAAGTATATGTAACCCAAACTTTTGTCATTTAACTGATTTTGCAGCAAAATTAAACATGTGTAGGCATATAATACTTGTCATAGGACTAGTTAGGCGGTCCGAACGCGTTTTACGCGAACGACCCGTTAAAGTAGCGTGAGCTACTTAAACGGGTCGTAAGCACTTAGGTTAGGTTTCCTTTTAGTATGCAGGCCTTGTTAAACCATATCATATGAGTTCCCACACTCATTTGGTTTACGAGACCTCATCCTATCTGATCTTCCGATTTAGGTCTGGTTTATTTATGTAGTTATCAATATTAGGTGTTGTTTGATTCCGTGCTCCCTCTAGCTTGCTTGGTAGTTGTTCAAGACTCCTAAGCACTCTCAAGTGAGTACATAGTCCCCTCTTTTACTGTTTTCAAACTGTTTTGGGGTGAAGCATGTGTACCTATCTGTTATTTTCATGTTTTCAAAAGTATAATTAATTATACATATTTGTACTTATCTTTTTACAAACTGAATGATTATTTATGATTTAACTCTGATTTTTCAAAGCTTATAAAATAAATGTTTGGAATAGTACTTATTTTTGTTCACCAGACCGGTTGGTAGTATGATATAGCGCTATAGGATTTGACACCCCATTCCTGTTGTCATGGAATGTCTGAAACCAATTTGTTGCTCTATCCAAATAGGGATTGCCTTTGTGGTATTTCTATAGTCTCAAAGGTGTATTTTGATGCACTAGGTCTGAATGAATTCTTAAATCTCATTATTTTTGTATATTAAGTTATATTCCCAAAAGTATAGCTTGATGTGCTCTCATATGTGATATTGTACAAAACCAACATATATTTTGTTAATCATTAAAACATAGTTTGATATGTTATTCTCAAAATCCAAAACATAGTTTAATATGTTGTTTTCATAACCTAAGCATAGTTTAATATGTTATTTATAAATTCAAAGTATACTTTTGATATACTACTGGAAACTTATTTATTTTACCAACTAAAGTATGGTTAATATACTATTTACTTAATGACTGGTTTTTGGTTAGTGTTTAGATAACAGGACGGGTGTAATGTGATGAAAACATGGTAGATACGTTGCTGGTACTTCTTATATATAAGTGTTTTCATCGCATTACATACCGTGGCGTTATTTAGTACACTTGGGTTAACGGATTTGGGACTGAAATATGTTATAATATATTACTTATTCGACTTTCTTAAAACCAAAGTATATTTTTATATATACTATGAATCTTTTTATCAAAATATTGTATTTCAAACAATATATTTTTATACAAACTTATTCTATTTACTTATTTAATTTCCTATGTATTATTATTTATTATCATCCGATTTCTTATAAATGATTTATAAAAGAAAACCGTTTACAAGGATCATGACTACTTTTATTAAAAACTTTTTCTTTAAACTCATAAGTCATGAATCCTAAGTACAATAAAACCTATGTATCTCACAAGCATTTTTATGCTGACGTACCTATTTTTACACATGTTTTAGGTGCTGCTTTGTGATGATTGATGATATATGCTACACATAGGATAGACTCGTGCCTTAGCGACTTTAAAACTTGAAAGATAATAGTTGTACTTATTTGATTGTATTAAACAATAAGTTCATTTATTCAATAAAACAAAATTATTTATTCCATGGTTGTGAAACAATGATTCTGTTACAACACTCCCCGACGTTTCCGCCACCTTTTGTTGTTTTATGTGGTCGGGGTGTGACAGAAAAGTTGGTATCAGAGCCAATGGTTATAGGGAATTAGGTTATTAGTAATGCTTTGAACTAGACTATAACCTTCCTAGGACCCTAACACAAGTTATCTTGTGTTTAGTTTTAAAACAATACCGTCACGTATTCTTAGGTGACAACCACAATAAGAACACATATTTCGTTTCCATATTGAAAACTAATCATATGTTCTAGGATGATTTATTATAAGGTTTTGAACCCTTTAAGTTTTCAAAATCCCATCAAAGTTTGGTCTAAATAATGTGAACACGTGCAAACTGGAAGGGTGGGTGCCTGTACCCTGAGTCTTCTGTCTAAGGCTAGAGTGTTCGTACAAATCCGCAGTATCGGACCAGTCACTCTTACCTGGGAACTGTTGGGGTGAGTGTCCACTTATAGGAGAGCATGTCTTCGCGATACCTTATATTAACCCATTTACTTTGATTATTCACCGTCTCATTTGTTTGCCTTAGGTAACAAACAAATGATCGCAATTTTATGCATTGTTATTCTGTTTTCATTTCCCTTGTTTCCTCCCATGTCTCCCATTTTCTTCATGGTGCCTCTTCATCGCAACAACAATGTCCGAACTAGGTGCTACAATTGTCCATCAATTAGGCGTCGTACTACCAGAAGGCTGTTGATTGAGCTATCACCATGATTCACCTCAGGGATGAAGTCGTGCAAGGAAACTGCTCTTGGTACAATCAATGCCACCATCATCATCCGAATCAAATACCTTGTTTCCAATGTACCCACAATGGACGATGGGTCATTTCGTTAACATGTACCGCTTTGAAATCCAAAGCAAAGCTGATACAAATCATGCTGCTATTCAAACCTTCAAACTCTACTTCATATGTCGCTTGGCATATCTAGCACCTCAACCTCATGAATTTTCTACCTTGTGTATCGACTTAAGCACGCCTAGTGCAAGGTGTCGAAACACCTCTCGTTACACAAATTCCAAAATCCATATAGGATCTTTTTATCTTCACAATTAGATCTTTATGGATGAGTATCGCTCAAATCGGAGCCCTTAATTGAATTACTCGTGTGCCTTAATATGTATATTATGATTCAACAAGGATAAATCCGAATACCTATTAAAGATCTTTCTATCTCCATAGTTAGATTCTTATGTTTAAAGTGCCAAATGAAATCCATGAATTGGATTCCTAGTGTGCTTTAAATATCCATATCCAAAGATAACAAATTAATAATCAAGTTAATCAATTATGTGATTATGTGCTTATGTGTTTTCTTATATATTTTATGTTTTTATGTGATCCATCCAAATCCTCGTAAAAGCTTCCATATCTCATATGAGGGATTCATAGTAGGATATCCAAAGGTACTATGTTAAATCCTTAATGGACTTCTACGTTGTAGTAAAGTCCCTTGGGTTTTAAAGTACTATTCTATAATTGGACTCCTTGAGTGGTCTAGTTAAACAGATTGATTTGAAAAAAATATGTAACACCCCGAAAATATAAAACTTTATATTGAAATTATAAAGCATAAAATAAACAAAAAATAAACTAACTAGGAATAAATAACCTAGTTAGTCATAAGTCTAGTTAAAACAAGAAACTTAGTTGAAAACATGGAAAAATCTAACTTAATAATAGATGGGGGACCGAAGTTGCCAAGTGTGAAACTTTAATTATTAAAACAAAATAAAAATACCAAACACACACTTTAAGTGTGTGTGTTGGTCGTACAAAACACAGGGGGCGACCAAGAAACCCCCATCAAACCCTAGTTCATTTAAATTGCCCAAATTGAAGACCAAATTCGGATCCAAATTGAAAATCAAGCATAGAATAGTGATCCTCATCAGAAGGGAGTTACAAGGTATGTAAAATTGGATGCTAATTCTCTGTTTGAATTCCTCATGAAATTGGGAAATCTGAAAATTGATGTTGCATGTTTGCTATTTGGGTAGAAAAGGGTTGATATAGTGCCTAGCAGTAAAACCTAGACAATCACATGCGAAATCATGGCTAATTCCTAAAAATCTCATGAACACATTGAAGGTGATTCATGGGTTTTGTGGGAAACTAGTAAACACTAGGGTTTAAAATGATTATTCTAGTGTAATACGGGTCATAGAAAGTGATTTCTGAAATGATGAAGTTTAAATGTTATATGAAAGTTTTATTGATAATTAAGTTTAGCTAAATAACAAGCTGTGAACTTGAAAATAAAAGATAGAAAATTCTGCCCTATAAGTGTTTGTAGAAATGCCTCAAAGAAGGCTCGAACCTGAAATTTAAGTTAAAAACGTGTATTGCGATGTTTGGGCGGATTATGTAGTATATAATGGAAAAGGAGTTCTAAACAAGCTATGGTTGAACTCTATAGGAAAAGATACCAGAGCGTCGAGCGGACAAGCCGGTGGTGACACGCGTTTGAAAGGAGCGCTTTGAAGGTACGTAACCTTGGTTTCGTTACATTATACTTTCATTTTTATTGCAGTTAATATCTTGAAATTAGCAATATGAAAGATTGTAGTCTATTGTAGAAGTGATGAAGTTCACTAGTTAATCAAAATGGGTCAAAGGATTTGCTAAAGTATGTTGAGTTTGTCACTAAGATGGTGAATTCCATTAGACAACCAAACGGGTCAAACAAGGATTTAAAAAGGTAGTTTAGAAGTGACTTGAATGTCATTTGACGATTGTGATTTATAAAAGTGTAAACCATGGAATAGAAGTGATACGCTAAGATGGACAAGCCCGGGAATGGGTAATTATGGTTAGAAATCAATGACGATGAATTATGTAAGTATGTAACTTAACCCGTTACATTAAATGAATTGTTGTTAAGTTATATGTAGTCGCATTGTAGTATAAACGTTGTGTTAAATATAACGATCATGATCGTTACCCGAATTAATAGGGTTAGAATTGATAAGGAACCGTTTGGTAGTCATCGTATTGGAGGATTCCCACAAGATGAGCCAACGGGTCGAATAATAGTGTAAATTGTAGTATTAGTGTTTCAATTCGTTAGCAATGGCGACATTAATCACAAGAGCATTAAACCATGGGTTTGGTAAGGAAATGCAAGTGATGCTAAGCCCTGGATGATGGGCATAAGGCGCCATAGGCTTACTAGCGAAACGGTAGCAAAAAGGGTAAAGTTAGAACGGGTCGAATAAATGCATAGTGACATTTAGTCGTTCGGCCGGTAAATTGAATTTTCGATATGATAATTGTAATGGGCACGTCGATAATGAATTTACAGACGTATAGAAAAAAGAATCACCTAAAACGGACTTACGAGTCAAAAGTTATGGCCAAACGAAGTTGAAAATCTGAATTTCAGGAGCTGGCAGCAAATGCAGGTCACAAACCTGCACTTGCTGAAAAATCGTTTCTCCTGCGCCACGCGGCAGGATTCTTTAGATCCCCCGCGACACGCGACAGGTGCCGCGATATGCGGCATAATGAATAGAACCTGTCGTGACACGCGGCAGGTTAACTTTTGAAAATTTTATTTTATTTTTCATGTTTCGATGTCGGAACTTGTTTACATGTACTATATCAATGTCAAAACAAACATTCTTAGTGGTTTTGACCTTAGGTGACAATGGGGATCTTACGGATGGCGATCAAGCAAGTTTTTGAAGAACCGAACACACTTTTGAAGCTTCTGCATTTTCTATCTTTAATAGACAATATCTTTGGGATGTAAACAAGTTGCTAAACAACTTATGAATATTTGTATTAGTCGCTTGTTGACTAATGTTCTGTTACTTTGGATCTTATGTTTTAATTAGACGTCTTTTATAAAAAAATAAAAAAACAAACAATCATATGAATTATTATTAAATTCAAATAGTAATTAGACAGGTGTTACAAGTTGGTAATCAGAGCTCAAGATTGTCAACAAAGTGTTCGGTTCAAACTTGATCGATCGTCCGGTAAGGATTAATTATTTATTTCAGTAGATGTTATCCTATGTAAGTAAAAGAGGTGGAAATTAATGTGCACCGGAAGAGTGCGTTAATACACTCAAACCCGGAAGGTGCAGTGAATAAGAACGGTCAAAGCAAGTTACGAACTTGGCTAAACCGAAGCAAACAAAGTTATGTTATAAATGAGATGTTTAATAATTGATGTAAACGGTATGAAATACGTGAAAAGTGTATGGGAGGAGTGTATAAATATGCTCGAACCTGGGAAATACACTAAGTAAGAAAGGTAAGGCAAGATATGTACTTGACCAAACCGGAAAAGAATAACACATTACTTATGATTAAGTGAGTGTGATATAAATTTCCGTATAATAAGATGGAAATGAATTAAATAATTATTTATTAACCATTATGGATTTTTCAGTTAAAGAAATGTCTGGAGTAACCGGAGATGATTCGACATCTCAATTGACTGAACAAATGAAAGCTAAGATTTCCGAGGTAGTCCGAAAAGCTCTAGAAAATAGTCTATCACATTATATTGAAAGATTACAAACCACAATCGTGCCAATGGTGGACGATATGATGGCTAAATTGAAAGACATCATATTACAAGAAATAGAAGAAAGGAGGGTGTTGGATATGAATCCAAGTTCCGTAAAGAAATCCAAGTATAGTAAAACTCCCAAGAGAGGAGTTACAAAAAGTGTGTTACATCAGTGCAAATTTTATGGAAAAATTCACAAGGGCACATGTGGTAAGCCAAGACATAAGAAGTTTAAATGTCCAGAGAGGCTTGGAACCAAGGATGCAACCGACACAATGTCTGATGCTCAGAAGTCAAGGACAAGGTCGTTTTATATAACAGCCACAGAGGCTAAAGCTGAATCTGATGTCATTTCAGGTATGTTTCTTGTTAATTTAATTTAACACAAATTTTATTCGATGCAAGTGCGAATGATAGTTGCGTAAGGGCATATATGAGTAATGAATTGGGAAAAATTATGTAAAAGAAATACCTATATAAATGTGTATATATATATATATATGTAGATAAGAAAATAAATAATGGTGAGCATGTGAAGCCGAACAACAAGTAATCCCGATGAAAATTGCAATGGGAGGGAGTGCGCGTACACTCGAACCCGGGAACTTAATGAAGTGAATAAACGTTGAAATGGGAAGGAGTGTAATTACGCCCGAACCCGGAAATTGCAATAGTAATAAATAGCGAAGACAAGGTTATAGACTTGGTCAGACTAAATAAAACGTATAGAAGCATCATTTACATCAACAAACGATGTAGATAAATTCATGCAACAATAAGGAATAATGAAATTAAATGAATTAATTTTGTTATTGTTATAATAGGATTAAGGTTAAAGATGAGAAATTAAGACTCGGACCGAGAATAATCCGCGAAAAAGAAGTTAAATGGATGATACGTATTATTCACTCCTATGAATAATAAAGTATCAATAAATGCAAATTTAGAAACTTGGTTATGGGTGACCATCCAAGTAATACATTAATAATCAAATCCTCATGAGGAAGAAAGGTGATCACAGTGATGGATGTGGTTATATAAAAGCCTAGCAAAATAAACTTTATGAAAACGTTAGAATAAGAACGGGTAAACCCCAAAAGTCGTATGACCATAACAGTGGTTTTACTAAATAAGACTTAAGAAATGGGCCTTCGGAACATTAGTAAAAGAAACAGACCTAAAGGTCACTAACGACAGAAAGGTGGTGTTCGGATCAAATAAGCAAAATACTTGATAATGAAGGTAAATGGAAGCCGGATGACGAGAGTGTGTTACATTAAAGTAATAAGCCCAAGGGAAGAGATACGAATTAAGGTAAATAAAAGTATAAACCATCAAACAAGAATGTTAGGGAGTAGGAGTAAAGTTGACTATCATAAGCAATGAAGCACACACGGACAAGTCAAACGAAAAGAAGGAAAGAATAAAAGACTTGGTGGAATAAGGGCGATGGAATACGCTAATACTATTGAATAAATCAAAACCAAGTCTTAATACATGCTGAAATGGCTGCTTTGATAATGACTTAGGTAAAATACCCGATAGATGAATAGGAATACGGATCTATACGTAAACCAAGAGACGGTGGCGCAGACTAAAAGTCAAAAGACTTGGATTAAGAGTTATGACTAAAAGACGATAAAATTTTACAAAAACAGAAATTTTGATAGTTATGTTTAACTATTTCTATGTGGACGGGCTGAATAAAGTATAATACTCAATAGTCTAAGTAAGCGCAAAATGAATAATGGAAGCGTGAAATATTAATGAACCTGTGTGATAGGTCGTAAAAGAGTATAGAAAGGAAAATGCAAACCAGTGAAACAGAAGTGTTAAAACATGATGATAAAGAACCCGGGTAACGGGTTGAAAAAGGAGTAGGGGCATAAACCAAATAACGAAACGAGTGGGATAACCAGTCATGAAAACGATGTAAGAAGTCATAGAGTCGGAAAGATAATCCGAAAGAAAATGAGTGTAGCCTTAGACTTCGGTTAAGGTCAAATGGATTTCAAAAAAAAAGGGGGTGAAGATCTAATAAAATATCCTACGAGGCTATGTGAAGGAACCCACGGGTCGATAATATAAAGCGTGGGAACCAGTTTTGATTCCCCGCGTAATATAAAAACAGAAAAGAATAAGTTCTTGTCGTCGACTCCTAGATATGAGTTATTGACATAAGTTGAAGAGATAAACGTTAAACTAAAATTCAGTTTTAGTAAGAGACAACGTTTAACGGATATGAATATTATGAGACAAATTAGGAAATAGTTAATAATAAAGGATATAGGTCTTAACACCGATAGGTGTAAGACATGATGCGATACGTTAGAAAGAAGATTTTGAAAATGAAAAGTTTATGAAAAACTAAAATATGACATGATGCGATGCGATCATGGTCACAAAGAGTGATGTGGAATATAATCATGTTGTAGCGTGAGTTACGGAATAGGAGATCATAAACTCACGTAAGTCCGAATATAGCAAAGGGATATACCCAAATTAACGGGACATGAGGGGACAGTAACTAGCCAGTCTAGCTGATAAGATCATCAAAAGTCAAAATAGTGTCGTTAATTATATAAAACACTTGTCAATGTAGAGCAGTATGGAATAAGCATATTGGCAAACTCATACTATTGGGTAATCAAGTGGTAATCGGGATAAATAGGCGACAAGATAAGAAATGCGAGACACAAGTTACGGTCCGTGAAGATTTACACGTAAAAGACGCATGCGTCAAGGCAAAGGATAACTTTTGGGTAAAAGAAAGAATGCCTTGAAAATGAAACTGGGATGGTTAGGTCCAAACCAAAGGACTACTTAAAGAAGGTTTCGAGGACGAAACCCTTTTAAGGGGGGTGGACTTGTAACACTCCGAAAATATAAAACTTTATATTGAAATTATAAAGTATAAAATAAACAAAAAATAAACTAACTAGGAATAAATAACCTAGTTAGTCATAAGTCTAGTTAAAACAAGAAACTTAGTTGAAAACATGGAAAAATCTAACTTAATAATAGATGGGGGACCGAAGTTGCCAAGTGTGAAACTTTAATTATTAAAAAAAAATAAAAATACCAAACACACACTTTAAGTGTGTGTGCTGGTCGTACAAAACACAGGGGGCGACCAAGAAACCCCCATCAAACCCTAGTTCATCTAAATTGCTCAAATTGAAGACCAAATTCGGATCCAAATTGAAAATCAAGCATAGAATAGTGATCCTCATCACAAGGGAGTTACAAGGTATGTAAAATTGGATGTTAATTCTCTGTTTGAATTCCTCATGAAATTGGGAAATCTGAAAATTGATGTTGCATGTTTGCTATTTGGGTAGAAAAGGGTTGATATAGTGTCTAGCAGTAAAACCTAGACAATCACAAGCGAAATCATGGCTAATTCCTAAAAATCTCATGAACACATTGAAGGTGATTCATGGGTTTTGTGGGAAACAAGTAAACACTAGGGTTTAAAATGATTATTCTAGTGTAATACGGGTCATAGAAAGTGATTTCTGAACTGATGAAGTTTAAATGTTATATGAAAGTTTTATTGATGATTAAGTTTAGCTAAATAACAAGCTATGAACTTGAAAATAAAAGATATAAAATTCTGTCCTATAAGTGTTTGTAGAAATGCCTCAAAGAAGGCTCGAACCTGAAATTTAAGTTAAAAACGTGTATTGCGATGTTTGGGCGGATTATGTAGTATATAATGGTAAATGAGTTCTAAACAAGCTACGGTTGAACTCTATAGGAAAAGATACCGGAGCGTCGAGCGGACAAGCCGGTGGTGACACGCGTTTGAAAGGAGCGCTTTGAAGGTACGTAACCTTGGTTTCGTTACATTATACTTTCATTTTTATTGCAGTTAATATCTTGAAATTAGCAATACGAAAGATTGTAGTCTATTGTAGAAGTGATGAACTTCACTAGTTAATCAAAACGGGTCAAAGGATTTGCTAAAGTATGTTTGGTTTGTCACTAAGATGGTGAATTCCATTAGACAACCAAACGGGTCAAACAAGGATTTAAAAAGGTAGTTTAGAAGTGACTTGAATGTCATTTGATGATTGTGATTTATAAAAGCGTAAACAATGGAATAGAAGTGATACGCTAAGATGGACAAGCCCGGGAATGGGTAATTATGGTTAGAAATCAATGACGATGAATTATGTAAGTATGTAACTTAACCCGTTACATTAAATGAATTGTTGTTAAGTTATATGTAGTTGCATTGTAGCATAAACGTTGTGTTAAATATAGCGATCATGATCGCTACCCGAATTAATAGGGTTAGAATTGATAAGGAACCGTTTGGTAGTCATCGTATTGGAGGATTCCCACAAGATGAGCCAACGGGTCGAATAATAGCGTAAATTGTAGTATTAGTGTTTCAATTCGTTAGCAATGGCGACATTAATCACAAGAGCATTAAACCATGGGTTTGGTAAGGAAATGCAAGTGATGCTAAGCCCTGGATGATGGGCATAAGGCGCCATAGGCTTACTAGCGAAACGGTAGCAAAAAGGGTAAAGTTAGAACGGGTCGAATAAATGCATAGTGACATTTAGTCATTCGGCCGGTAAATTGAATTTTCGGTATGATAATTGTAATGGGCACGTCGATAATGAATTTACAGACATATAGGAAAAAGAATCACCTAAAACGGACTTACGAGTCAAAAGTTATGGCCAAACGAAGTTGAAAATCTGAATTTCCGGAGCTGGCAGCAAATGCAGGTCACAAACCTGCACTTGTTGGAAAAGCGTTTCTCCCGCGCCACGCGGCAGGATTCTTTAGATCCCCCGCGACACGCGACAGGTGCCGCGATACGCGGCATAATGAATAGAACCTGCCGCGACACGCGGCAGGTTAACTTTTGAAAATTTTATTTTATTTTTCATGTTTCGATGTCGGAACTTGTTTACATGTACTATATCAATGTCAAAACTAACATTCTTAGTGGTTTTGACCTTAGGTGACAATGGGGATCTTACGGATGGCGATCAAGCAAGTTTTTGAAGAACCGAACACACTTTTGAAGCTTCCGCGATTTCTATCTTTAATAGACAATATCTTTGGGATGTAAACAAGTTGCTAAACAACTTATGAATATTTGAATTAGTCGCTTGTTGACTAATGTTCTGTTACTTTGGATCTTATGTTTTAATTAGACGTCTTTTATAAAAAAATAAAAAAACAAACAATCATATGAATTATTATTAAATTCAAATAGTAATTAGACGGGTGTTACAAAATCTGGTTAGGAATATCATGTGAGGATATAATTGAAAAGATCCCTTTAAGTGGTCTATTTAAAAATATTATACAACGATCTAATTAAGAAGATCATGTGTTGGTCTAGTTAAAAAGATCGTTCGTTGATCTAGTTAAAAAGATCCTTTGGTGGTCTAGTCAAATCGCTTCATGTTTATTCAAATTGGTTGTTCCCCTACGCATTATGAAATGAACTATGCGGACTATGCAAGGAATTACGTAGTTATGGAGGCCTACATAATTATGGAATTCAATGCACAGAAACCACAGGAAGTTTTGTCATGTGTTAAGACCTATAGTGACAAGAGTAATGATACGGGAGAAGTCTTGGACCTTGACCGATGTCATTTTATCTTACACTCCCCAATTCTGATTTCAAGCACACATAAGTTTCCTATGATAAGTCTTCATGAGAAACGTTCTTTCGTCCGTAGTTCGAAACACCATGTTTTGTTACTACAAGGACTTCACTTTGAGAGTTGGAAATTTTGCTAAGAATCCTAACATGGCCCAGAGTTTTACTTAGGGTTCGAAGGATTCATTCGAAAGCAAAACCATCACAGTCGTCTTCACAAGTTTCCCCTAAAATTAAATTTCGGGACGAAATTCCTGAAGTAGGGGAGACTGTGACACCTGTGTCACTTCAACCATCAAACAAATACCAAACCAATGAAATATTGCATTTCATACTTGGGATTTGTAAAAATATGTGTATCGTTTGCACATATAAATTCTTATTCGATCTCAAGCTTTAAATCGCTTTCTGGAAGGTTATACGCGCAGTGATGCGTAAAAATAGCCAGTTTAATGTAACAAACACTCTGGAATAGTGAAATAGGCTTAACACACCTTAAATAACCTCCACATAAGTTAGAAATAAGTTTTGGATGGTTTGGTGTGTTGAAATCAAGTTTGTTCGATCGCAGGGACTATTTGTGTCAAACTGCGAAACTATACTGATTTGTATAGTAACGAACCTTCCGGAACTTTATCATAAGTTAAGTATGCCCTAAATATCCTTCTTATATCTTAGAAATAGGCTTTGAGGTGTTCGGTGGGCTAAAATAAACTTTATGCTCATTCAGGGACTAAAAGCGTCAAAAAGGGCATAAGTTTGCATTTTCGCGCATAACTTACGTTCTGAATACTTCCGGACATCCAAAAATTTATGTAAGTATTAAAATATTTTATTTAGTGTTTGGCATGAGAAAAATCCATTCGTCGCGCAATTTGGATCGTCTTTCGCGCTTATGCGCATTCCATCGTAATTAAGCAAACCTCGCGATCATACGACCAAACGAACCGACATCCGGCACATTTTTGAGCATGTTTTGAGTTCTCTATACTTTAACTTCATTTTAGAGCCTTGAAATGAGGTTAACGGGGCTTAATCGTGTCAAAAATGGCCTTAAAAGCATGCATGGACCAAAACTGCAATTTCTGAAACTTATGTGCAGATCAGGGACCTCAGGCGGCCCGCGTGAGCCCCCATAGAATCTTACACGGCCCGCGAGAGCATTTCAGATATGCAAAAATCTTTATAGCCTGTTAACAGCTGTTGCACCTGGTTTTACCTCTTGCAAATGGTATTTTGGACACCATGGGCTCATTCTAGGGGCTCTACTGGCATTACAAAACAAGGGGCACACATGGAGGGCTAGGATCGAAGTTCGTTTCCCGATAAACGATCCTAACATTTCTAGATTTCCTATAAATACCCCCCACCATTTCTTTCCCCAACTCACACTTGATCTGATTTTGGCCTTCTAAGTTGAAGTTTATACTTCATACCTGAAGGTAAATCGGATCAAGAGCTTGCGAGGACCTTCTGTAAGTATTCTTTCGTTCTTTTCTTTCGTTTTTTGCTTAAAAGTCAAACTACGTTTGACTTTCTGCATTGACCAGTTTATGGTCAATACGAAGTTCGTTTGAACTTCATAACGTGAGTGTAATCACGATGATTATAGTCCCGAGTGACTATACCTACTGATTACCACGTTATCTAGGCTCAGTAACGAGTCGTAGTTTCGGCCAAAATGCGTATTTACGCGTATTTTGTAACCAAACTACTCTAGGATATCAAAACCGTTTGTTTTGATATCAAAACCTGTTTTCTAACTTAACTAAATATGTTCTAGCATATTTAGCTCGTCACCTTTTAGATTAGTGCTTGTGTAGAGTCGTAAGTCAAGCGGACTAACACACCCGCTTAGATTTTCGAACTAGACCCGTTTGGCCGATCATTAGGATCCGACCAAACATGTTTAGGCATATAATACTTGTCATAGGACTAGTTAGGCGGTCCGAACGCATTTTACGCGAACGACGCGTTAAAGTTGCGTGAGCTACTTAAACGGGTTGTAATGGGTCGTAAGCACTTAGGTTAGGTTTCCTTTTAGTATGTAGGCCTTGTTAAACCATATCATATGAGTTCCCACACTCATTTGGTTTACGAGACCTCATCCTATCCGATCTTCTGATTTAGGTCCGGTTTATTTATGTAGTTATCAATATTAGGTGCCGTCTGATTCCGTGCTCCCTCTATCTTGCTTGGTAGTTGTTCAAGACTCCTAAGTACTCTCAAGTGAGTACATAGTCCCCTCTTTTACTGTTTTCAAACTGTTTTAGGGTGAAGCATGTGTACCTATCTGTTATTTTCACGTTTTCAAAAATATAATTGATTATACATATTTGTACTTATCTTTTTACAAACTGAATGATTATTTATGATTTAACTCTGATTTTTCAAAGCTTATAAAAAAATGTTTGGAATAGTACTTATTTTTGTTCACCAGACCGGTTGGTAGTATGATATAGCGCTATAGGATTTGACACCCCATTCCTGTTGTCATGGAATGTCTGAAACCAATTTGTTGCTCCATACAAATAGGGATTGCCTTTGTGGTATTTCTATAGTCTCAAAGGTGTATTTTGATGCACTAGGTCTGAATGAATTCTTAAATCTTATTATTTTTGTATATTAAGTTATACTCCCAAAAGTATAGTTTGATGTTCTCTCATATGTGATATTGTACAAAACCAACATATATTTTGTTAATCATTAAAACATAGTTTGATATGTTATTCTCAAAATCCAAAGCATAGTTTAATATGTTATTTTCATAACCAAAGCATAGTTTAATATGTTATTTATAAATCCAAAGTATACTTTTGATATACTACTGAAAACTTATTTATTTTACCAACTAAAGTATGGTTAATATACTATTTACTTAATGACTGGTTTTTGGTTAGTGTTTAGATAACGGGACGGGTGTAATGTGATGAAAACATGGTAGATACGCCGCTGGTACTTCTTATATATAAGTGTTTTCATCGCATTACATACCGTGGCGTTATTTAGTACACTTGGGTTAACGGTTTTGGGACTGAAATATGTTTTAATATATTACTTATTCGACTTTCTTAAAGCCAAAGTATATTTTTATATATACTATGAATCTTTTTTTCAAAATATTGTTTTTCAAACAATATATTTTTATACAAACTTATTCTATTTACTTATTTAATTTCCTATGTATTATTATTTATTATCATCTGATTTCTTATAAATGATTTATAAAAGAAAACCTTTTACAAGGATCATGACTACTTTTATTAAAAACTTTTTCTTTAAACTCATAAGTCATGAATCCTAAGTACAATAAAACCTATGTATCTCACAGGCATTTTTATGCTGACGTACCTATTTTTACACATGTTTCAGGTGCTGCTTTGTGATGATTGATGATATATGCTACACATAGGATGGACTCGTGCCTTAGCGACTTTAAAACTTGAAAGATAATAGTTGTACTTATTTGATTGTATTAAACAATAAGTTCATTTATTCAATAAAACAAAATTATTTATTCCATGGTTGTGATGCAATGATTCTGTTACAACACTCCCCGACGTTTCCGCCACATTTTGTTGTTTTACGTGGTCGGGGTGTGACAAAAAAGTTGGTATCAGAGCCAATGGTTACACGGAATTAGGTTATTACTAATGCTTTGACCTAGACTGTAACCTTCCTAGGACCCTAACACAAGTTATCTTGTGTTTAGTTTTAAAACAATACTGTCACTTATTCTTAGGTGACAACCACAATAAGAACACAAATTTCGTTTCCATATTGAAAACTAATCATCTGTTCTAGGATGATTTATTATAAGGTTTTGAACCCTTTAAGTTTTCAAAATCCTATCAAAGTTTGGTCTAAATAATGTGAACACGTGCAAACTGGAAGGGTGGGTGCCTGTACCCTGAGTCTTCTGTCTAAGGCTAGAGTGTTCGTATAAATCCGCAGTATGGGACCAGTCACTCTTACCTAGGAACTCTTGGGGTGAGTGTCCACTTATAGGCGAGCATCTCTTCGCGATACATTATATTTTGACCCATTTACTTTGATTATTCACCTTCTCATTTGTTTGCCTTAGGTAACAAACAAATGATCGCAATTTTATGCATTGTTATTCTGTTTTCATTTCCCTTGTTTCCTCCCATGTCTCCCATTTTATGGTGCCTCTTATATGGTGTTGTCTAAGGCGATACATTATATTGACCCATTTTATGCATGATCTACTATTGTCTAAGGCCCAATATTGTGTTGTCTATCGTGATCCATTAAGACACGATAAGGTTCATTAGCACATGTATGATATACTATTGTGCATCAGGATCCATTAAGGCTCAATAAGGTCCACTAGGATATGCATGATCTACTATTGGTTGTACCTTGTGCCTTGTTGGTATTGGTTGCCTTTCGTTGTTGTTTATTAATTAGCTTTTGGGTTTGTCTCATATATGGGTTGGTTGGGGGTTTAAAATGTGACAAATGGCAATTAATTGGAAATTCCGTACAATCAAATCACTATTTTTAGTATATAATCTCATGCAATTAGCGTAATTTAATTACGTAACTGGATCGTACATTAGATAACAGTGTTAGGACAAAAGAACAATACTATAACAAATGTTGGTTTTCGTCGTGTCGCGAAATCAATCAAATTATGTCCTAAAAGTATTGGTAGAAAGTGTTGCGTGCACTATTCACGGTCACACTATTCATTACAGCAAAACTGCGAAAACAAAACGAAACGATGAAAAACGACATACGAATGACATAACTGAGTCCATATATATATATATATGAAAACCCTAATGTGGAAACACATATTGCAATATTACATAACTTTCCGTTACAACGCCCTAATCACAAAAGCGTCCGTTCGGCTAAAAATATAACAATTTTAACTCGCCCGAACTATTAATTTATCATTTCCGAGTCTCCGAAGATATGACAAATGATGACAAACACATGAAAACAATATGAGGATATCAATGGGGTGTCCGAAACATAAGCTTTCGGCGCTACATCGCAACCCCCATAACTTGATTGTTTTTGAACCGACAAGCTAGTAAACAATATTTTCGTCGCCAAAACAACCAAACGGACAACTTCGCGAACTTGTTAAGCTTATTTTGGAACTCGAAATCACTTCATACATCTTTTGGTTACGGAACAACAACTTGCGGCAAACCTTCGTCGGTACGAAATAAAAGTGTCGTTAACTAGCCGATGCCTAAATGGAAGACATCCAGGGTATCAAAATACAATTTTTACTAGTCTAGTGAACTAGTTAATGACGATTAACATTCCGAATCCCTAATAACCCACTAATGGTGCAATTAAACCCCTAATCACCATACTTTGATTTATCACCAAAATATCTAGATTATAACAACTTTTATAAAAAAATACATATACCCCCCCCCCTCCATGTTGGCGGTCTCAAGTGGGTCCCACCCAACTTGTCTATGTTGAAATTTTGCAAAGATTTGAAGCATGGTTGTTGTTGTTGAAATTTTGTGCATGCACCATCATTTTAACCATCCCATAAGACATCATCCTTATCTCATTTCACAACACTATTCCGCATGCCTTTTACCACATTTTCAAAACACAAGAACCTCCTCTTATCTCTTCTAGTTCACGGCTCCAAGAACATACACTTATCCCACCATAAATCACCCCTAAACATCCTTAACACCCTAAATTACTCACTTTCTAAGCATTTCAAGATCATCTAAGCATGGATTAAGCATGGAGCTTCATTAAGGACCTTCTTGGGAGCTTAATCTCTTCTTAATCATCTTGTTTAGCTTGTGCAAAGTTGTAAGCCTTCTTTTACCCATATTTAAGCTTCTTGCTTAGTGTAAATTACAAAAGTACAAGTTGATTATTTTGAAAATTTAGAAAAGTTCAACCAAAAACCCTAATCTCAAACATAATAATCTACTAAACATCACTTATTATGTGATTATTTTTGTAGATTAGTGTAACTAGTTAGTGTAATCTTGTTGATTATGTTGATCTTGTGATTTATTTCATGTAGTAACTTACATGGGTGTTAATCTTGCCAAGATAAACTTGAAAATGTGATTTAAGCATATATATATGTTCAAATTCATGAGTATTACATACATGAAACTTTGATTAGGGTTTTTGAAAGATAGAACATAAAAAGGGCTGGAAACTAGACTTTTTAAAACACTAGTAACTTGGTTTTTACACGAAACAAGTTTATATAAAATGTTTATAAAAAGTGTTATATAAAAAGTCTTGGTATTTTTAGTAAACTTGAAAGATAAAAGACTTGGGGATTTCTAAAAATAAACAAACATAATCAAGTTTATGTAAAGGATGAACATGAAAAGTGAATAACTTTAAAGTCTTGAAATGTAACATAAGTAATGCTCTTGAAAGTTTGAAGGAAAAAGTGTGTGATTATTCTTGTAAAAATGATCTTTGGTGAAACCTGATAAATTGTGGTGATTTGGAAACTTGATTTGGTGATTTAAACGTGTTTTGAAAACGTGGGAAACGTCATAGTTTAGGGGAAACTATGGCAACATTTTCTAAAATTATAATAATGATTAAATGGGGTTAAAGTGTGATTAAAATGTCTAATCGCACTTAAGGAACTTAATCATGGTTAGACAAACTTTTTGGTGAAAAAGTTTAAGTGCTAAACCTTTAAGCATTTTCCTAAATACTTATGATCATTTTTGTAAGTTAAAAATGGAGACTTATAAATATATGTATTTTAGGAAAAATGTATATGCTTAGAAAATCTATTAAAGTGTATATGTTTATGTGTTAAGTGTATGTATTTAGATGGTAGGATAATCTAAATAATACACCAAATGATACCAAGAGAATACTTGTAAGAAAACAAGTATAAAATACCACATGAATACATATACACTAATTTCCTCAAATTACCAAGGAAATGCTAAGAAAACGGATATATATAAACCTTACTTATACTATATCCTAAAACGAGTAAACGAACGAGCGGACAATTCGGACGACAGACGGATCTATAAAATATATTTCTATGAAATAAAATATATCTCGACCGACCAATTAAGACATATAAACTAATCGGTCAATAAAGGGATATATAATGGTCGACGACGACAAACGAGCGTATCGTCATCATGAGGAGCTACTATGACAATTGGGCGATCTTTCGACGCAAAAATATATATATCAAAGGACTACGATGACGCGTCTAAAAATAATGTATTTTTAGACACCTAATGGACATAGATATTTACGATAACAAAAATCCGGAAAGTTAGGAGATATAAAAATCACTAAGTGAATTCATATAAATATATGAGTATACTTAAAACTCTATACTTTGTGAATTTTACAAAATGCAAGAACACTAATATATGGGCTCATAAAATCAAGTTGGGCTAGGCCCAATAACATTAATACATGGGCAAGGCCCAATAACTTAAAAGACATGGGCTAGGCCCAATAACATAAATACATGGGCAAAGGCCCAATAACATAAAAGACATGGGCTAGTCCTAATAACAAAAATACAAGGGTAGAGGCCCAATAACATAAATACATGGGCAAGGCCCAATGACATAAATACATGGGCAGAGGCCCAATGACATAAATACATGGGCAAGGCCCGATAACATAAAAGACATGGGCAAGGCCCAATGACATAAAAGACATGGGAAAGACCCAATGACATAAAGACACGAGCAAGGCCCAATAACATAAATGACATGGCTAGGCCCAAGGACATGGGCTAGGCCAAATGACATGGGCGAGGAGCAAGGACATGTGTGTAAGGCACGAGGACATCTGAAGGGCGAAGCCCGTTCATACACAATTCAATAAATACGAAGTGTATATATATATACAATTGTGAAATAATTATATATGTAACGATCGAACAAACAAACTACCAACACTACAAAAACACAAAGTTGTTCCAACCATGACAAGTGAAAAAATAATAAGAATTCAAGATTAACAACTTGTACGAGGTCCCAGAAGACCTAAGTGTCTAATAAAATTAGTACACATGTAGGTTGCTCATGCGTATGGATGCTTAAATTTCAGTAGTACGATACACGGAACGCAAACCTGTGAGTTCATGTCCCCCCTTTCAATGGTTTAAATGTTTTGTTTTAAAACAATCGAGGGGAAATACATGTCATAATAAACGGTATGTTAGCTAAGGATTTAGATGATAACATGATCAATGTGCGTAAGTAGGATGATGACAATAGTAACCATTAATCACTTAGTGACCCAGGTGCAAAAGGTATAGATCTATAGAGCTTGAGACGCGCTCCACTCCTGGTTGGTACCTTAGGAGTGCTTTTGTGATCCCAATGATGTCAAACTTGTCTCGGTTTGATTACTTACCTATGGCACATATGTCAGCGTGCAAGCTACACACTGATATTTCCTTAAACTTCATGAATGCTAATAACATACCATGATTACATTACTGGATTACAAACATGATTACATTACTGGATTACAAACATGATTTCATTACTGTATTACAAACATGATTTCATTACTGGATTTCAAACATGAGATTTCATACGATAACAATAACTACATGAACTCGCTCAACTTCTGTTGACTTTTTAAAATTACATGTATTTCAGGACACAAGACTTGAGCCGGTGATAGACTATGGGAAATGGGAATGACATGACAACGAATGCCTTTGGAGAATTTGTCTTTTATATCCCAACCTCGTATGGGTATATAGGGGACGAAACCTCAACATGCTTTTATGACTGAAACAATCTTTTTGTACGAAGTGCTATTTAACTCAATAACTCTACTTCGGATAACATTATGAACTTGTTGGATCTTGGAATCTCCTTTTGGGAACTTGTAAACTTTTGTTGCAAATCAATACATATGGCATTGTTGTTAACTTATATTTGTTTACACGATTGGATGCAATAATTACATTTCTTAAGTCATAGGCATTACGCTTCCGCTACCAGCAGGGTGTGACATAAAAGGCTGACCCCTTACAGACTTGTATCCATTATGCCTCCCTCTCTCTTTACATGAACGACTTTCTCTCTCTGTTTCTCCGGTGACTTTCCGGCTAGCTAGTCTAGGTAAGCACTTTCATTGTTTGTTTACTAGCTACGTATGTTCTTCATCCGATTTCTTTTTGTTTGTTGCTGTTTCAACAGTTTCTTTTGGTTTCTTTGTGTGTTACATATGTACATTTTCCAGCCAACGCCGCTAAGTATTTGCTTCCTGTGTTGAAGTATGTTGTTTCATCGTCTGTGAATTTGGGTTTTCGTCTTTCTAACTTTGGTTTGCTAGGTTTGTTTGTTAATGATATTACCAAAGCTAGGTGTTGCATGAAGGTATGGTTAGTGTTAACTTTGTCTGTAAGGTTGACATTTTTTAGGTTTTTATACGGTCGGTTGTTGTTTTGGGTATAGCGATTGATTTTGACGGTTCATGTCCAATGTTTACTTTGGTGATATTTTGTTAGGTTTTACTTGTTTTAACGTGCAATGACATATATATATATATATATATATATATATATATATATATATATATATATATATATATATATATATATATATATATATATATATATATATATATATATATATATATATATATATGTGCATCTATCGACTTCGTCTTGTATCGAGTCTTAGTCTTATAATGTTAGATCAGGGCACGTTGTACGAGAATATAGAGTAGTAGTGATGATTTCCCAAGAAAGTTGATTTCACATATATGGACATGTCACTATGTGGGAAATCAGGATGTCACTATGTGGGAAATCAGAAGTTTGTCACTATGTGGGAAATCAGAATAGTGATTTCGCTTTTATGGACATCATGTCCATATGAGCGAGCGAAATCAAGACACTATAAGTACCCCAAGAACGAAATCATTTGTAACGACTTCTTGATTTCCATACCGAGGTGCTGCCGGTGTGAGATTTGACTGTACAAGCTGTTATATCAATCAAAAGAGTGATTTAAGTCAATATCTAGTTGTTTCTACGTCGGTTACTTGTTTTCCGCACCTGTAACTGATCAAGACTCCTCTGATAGACTCGTTCGGGTCAGAATACGATCCTACAAGTGGTATCAGAGCTTCAGGAGGAGGAGTTCTGCAGAGATTAGCTATAATTCATCATAATTTCTTACTTCTACACCTTCTTTCTTCATCAGAACGAGATTTTACGGTCAAAACTTGCTCAATTTTTCACAGGTTGTAGGAAATTGTTCATAGATAAATCCCTGAAAGTTTGAGATCTTAATTCGCAGTAAAAATGGACCAAATTGCCCTTCGAGCTGATTTCGCTCGTATGAACACTCTGTGATTTCGCTCTTAGTACACATTAGATTTCGCTCTAAAGGACACCCAAGAACCCTAATTTCGCTCTTAAGGACACCCAAGAACCCTAATTTCGCTCTTAAGGACACCCAAGAACCCTTATTTCGCTCTTAAGGACACCGAAGAACCCTAATTTCGCTCATAAGGTCTTCTGATTTCGCTCATAGGGTGCACAAGTCCCGGTTTTCACTGATAAGGTCCCTACAGGTATCTGATTTCGCTCATAAGGTCCCTACAGGTCCCTGATTTCGCTTATAAAGTCCCTACAGGTCCCTGATTTCGCTCCAAAGTCAATCCAGAACCCTAATTTTGTTCCAAAGTGTCTGTGTTTGAATAACGTGCATTGAAAAATGGATACTGAGTTCTACAACGCGTTTGCTACAACCCCGACTAATCCATCTGACATTGCTAAGACCATGACTATGGAGAATGAAACCGGAACAATGTAAAAACCCCCGAAACTTATGGGAATCGAAGATTATCACGGATGGAAGAAATGGTTCGAGAATTGGGTTCAAGCGAATCATTTAAAGGCTTGGGAAAGTATTGAAACTCAGTATGAGAGGCCACAGAATTCAGTGGGAGTTGGTAAAATCATTTCAGAGTTCACTGAGCAAGAAAGAGAGAGTTATAAAGCAGAAAAAATGATGATAAATTTGTTACAACAAGCTGTTAAAGAGGATATATTTGTGTTGCTTCAACATGATGAAAGTGCTTATTCTATCTGGGAAGCTCTTCAAAAGAAATTTGAAGGAAGTACTGAAATGCTACAAAGTAAAGCAGCTTTGTTGAAAAAAGAGTTTGAACTGTTTACGTGCATGCCTGGTGAAACAACAAAGACTCTTATTGAGAGATATTGTCATCTTGTACGTACCATGTCACAGTTGAAGATTACAAAAACTCCAGCAGAATGGGTTGAGAAGCTTGCTGACACGTTACCACTAAAGGAATGGGGTACATATTTGATGATATTGAAGAATTCCGGACAGTTTAGCAGGTTATCAATTGCACAGCTTATTGAGAAGCTGGAGGCACAGGATCTTGAACAACAGAAAATCGCCAGAATGAACAGTTCAAGTCATCAGCAAGATATCAAACTGTACTATAAAGGAAATGTTCAAACAGTTGAAGCAAGTCCAAAAATTCAAACAGCTTTTAGTGCAGGAAACTCATCCGGAACATCTAGTCCAAGCTCAGTCAACACTAGTGGATTTTCAAGTGTGAATCCTCCAAGTGTTCAAAGTGCATCTGCTGGAAATGGTCATCTGATTCAGTGCAATGTGGATCTACATCTTCAAAATGGAGAAAATTATTCTGAAGAAGTTGTAAAGCATCATATGGGACTATTGGTTACTGCATTAGAGTCTTATGAAGGGTTCATTGCTGAAAAAATTGGCAATCCAATGCTCACAAAAGAAGATTATGACCAGATTGATGCAGAGGAGCTGGAACTAATGGATATTAAATGGGCATTGGCGAGTGTATTGGGGAGAGCAGAAAAGTTTAGAATGATTACAGGAAGAAATTATTTCTTGGATGCAAACCTTTCTAATTTAGGATTTGATAAATCTAAAGTTGTCTGTTTTCGTTGCAGGGAGAAAGGTCACTTTAAAAGAGAATGCAAGAATTAGGAGCCAAGAGGAGCAAAGGAGTCGTTTGGGAAAGATGATTATTATAGGAAATCTATTTATCAGCAAATCACTCATCAACCACATCAACAAAAAGAACCTCAAACGGCACATGGAAGAATGATCGAGGATGCAAACAAGAAAGCTTATTATGGCATTGTTAATCAAGTTGATGAGAAAGTGGCTGAAGGTTTTAGCTGGGACAAGTTTATTCCAGCTGATTCAATTGTTCAAGCGTTTATTGCTCAGATTGTGCGAAAGCCAGAAATGTTGAAGGAATGGATAGAAGTGTTATCTGATGAAGAGAAAAGTGAAGATGAAGGATCTGTTTCATCTGAAAACAGTTCTCAGAAACAAGTGATGATGAAGAGATGGAACAGATAAATCTTGGAAAACCGCATTTATCTTCTGACACTTTTGAATTTTATTTTGCAGAAAAATTGAAGAAACTGAAAGAAAGGAAAGCTGCAAAAGAATTGAAAGAAGTCAAAGTGATTGAGAAGATTGTGGAAGTTGAAAAGATAATTGAAGTCGAGAAGATCGTTGAAGTCACAAAACCCTGTCTTACGTGTTTAGAGTCTTGTAAACAATGTATAGAAAAAGATAAGAGGTTTAGTGAGTCAGAAAAGTTGAAAGAACAGTTGTTGTTTGATGTAAAGAATTTGAAAAAGTCATATGATGTATTGAACAGAAATGTGAATAATCTGGAGAAGACTAACTCTAAAAGAGAGAAAGCTTTGAAGATGATGAATACTACCATGATGTCAAAGTAGAAAGAGATAAACTTTTACATAGAAGAATGTGCAAAATGGAAGAAAGAGTTAGACAACGAAGCAGCTGAGAAGGAAAGAATCAGAAGATTGCTGCGAAGTTACACAAGTTGTGACTACATAATCGATAGAATTTATCCAACAGTTGAAGGATCTGAAGCGTTTAAAGGTGAAGAAACAAAGTCAAAGAAGAACAAGGATACTGGTAAGAAACAGGGTGTCTGTTATAATAAGTGTCTGCCTCCGATTTGGGAAGGGTATTCGCCTAGAAAACCTAACGAGGAAGAACTAAAATAGGCAGTCAATATTAAGTTAGAATCCGAGATAACCGATGTTTTACCAGATAATATTGATGTCACGTTCACAGCGTCCGACACAGATCATGAGTCCGAACTGATAAAAAGAGTGGTCGATTAGGTGTTAGATAAGGATGAGGAGTCAGAGTCAAAGTCTGAGTCCGAAAGTTCGTGTCAGTCAGTCGGGAGTTCGAGTTCGTCCGAAAAGAGTTCAAAATTGTCGGGAAAACGGGTTTATAGTAAAGAATTTTTGCTATCAAAATGTAATTTAAATGATGAAACATTTGAAGTTGTGTATACTTTGAATGATTCGGACAAATTATGTTTTGATAAAGTGTTTCCAATAAGAGGTGTCAAAACTGAATTGATAAAAAAGGTTTTCAAACGAACAGAAATTAATATTTCTGAAATAAAAGATGAAAATCTTAATGTAAAACCTAATCCTTACACCTCAAGAGTACAACAAAGATTAAATAAGAAAAAAAGTTACAATTCTGGTTCTGGTTTTCAAAAGAAATCAAACCAAAATCGTAGCTACAAAAAGAAAGGTCTTGGTTTTATTCCACCTGAAAACTATAAAAATGAAAAATTTTCAAAAAATACAAAATTTGTTTCAGGACCATCTGCTGAAGAGGAAAAGAAGAGCTCATTCTGGAGACAAACAAATCAAGAATTCCTAGCTGAGAAAAAGCAGAATGAAGTTCAGAGAAAAGAAATCAAAACCTGTTTTAGATGTAATGAAGTGGGACACATTGCATGGAATTGTTCTAAATCAACCAAGCCAAAACAGGGAGTTTCTGGAAAACTAAAAGAAGTCATTGTTGATAAAACCGAACCACCAACTGAAAAATTTAAAGTTTTCAAAAATTCAACATTTGAAGTTGGTGAGTGTTCGAAGAGATTTTATAGGCGAAGTGTGAAACTTGACAACCAAAGATGGGTTGTTAAGAAATCTGAAGTAAAATCTGGTGATGAATCTGATTCCATAAAATCAGAGGAGCCACAGTTTGATGAGAGTGATGAAAACTCAGTTCCTTCAATGGATGATGAGAACTTTCCACCATTGAGGACTGAGAATTTTAAAAGAAAAGTTGGAAAGGCTGAAATCTCAAATCAGGATTATTCTGAAAAGGATAATTTTGATATTGAGAAAGCATTTAATGGGAAAGTTATGAAGATTTTCGGGAAGATGGTTGATGGGAAGGTGAAAGGGGTAAAAGACTTTTATGCTAAAAAGAAAGCAACTTACACCCCAACAAAAACTGAATTGAAATCACCCAAGGCTAGTCAGGCTTGGGTGGACATTTTCTTTGCTTGAAAAACCTGACTTGCCGAGATCCCAAGTTTATATCGTGGATCAGGAATCGGCATCATTCTTGTAAAAGTGTGTTTGTGAAATAGTCCTTCAACCTCGATTGAAAATGTGTTGAAATTTTTACAGAATAAAGGACTACGCCGGAGCTTCCAGGTTGGTAAGTGCGAAGCAGGAATCGGCATTCTGATTGGTAAAATGGTTTATGTGGATGTGATATTCCTACAATTGGTATTGTCTGAATATTCTTACAAGTGGTACAATGGTTGCTTAATTGCAAAACGGTAAATCAGGGACATTAATTTGTACTTGATTTACTACACATGATAACACAAAGAACAAGATGATGAACCATATCCCCAAATTTTAACATGTGGTTAACCTACAAGTTCCTACGAGTGGTGAAAACAAACTCATTTTCCGGAAAAATCATTTTGATTGAAACAAACTTAAGTGTTTTGAAATCTAAATGAGAAAATGGTTTGTGAAAGAGGAGTTCAGATTGTTTATGCCTAGTGAATGGCGAATTGATGCGATTCGATGTCAGTTGTCAAGTTTCTGTATAGTTTGTTTTCAAATTTCCTTAATGTGTTTGCATTTTAGGGGGAGTAGAAAATTTCAGAAAATACAAATACATTAGAAAATTTGAAAAAGCCAAAAACATGATAAAATCAAAAATGAGTTTCGTTGAGAAAAGAGGAAATGATAGTACATCAGTGAACTGTCACAACATGCTAAAGAATTGTAAAGTTAAAAAATGTGATAAACAATCTCACTGTGGATGTGTCAGTAGATTTTTACACATTTAGTAGATTGTGACGAGATATGAACCTAAAAATTCAAACTAGCTTGTTCTGTGGGTTAACAACTTCTTGGATATATAGGTAACCCATGAAATCTTGTTTGAAAGGTCCCTTATTCTGAGATACTAGGTCTTTATGCTCAGTGATATCTGGGGTATTATCCCGGGACTTCTGCTGTATGGAAGTACTGACCTAGTCCCCGGATAATGCTTTATACAAAAGCTTTGAAATATAAGCTCGCCCTCAGCAAGCTGATGAAACAATAAAATTGATAGTCACTGCTGTTGTAACAAAAGATCCTCTAAAGGGGACGCACCAAAAGTCGAAGCCGTCATCTCTCTGCGTATACGGAAGTATCGACCTGAGCTCTCACGGCCCTCGCAGTTTAACCCCTTTACAGATATCATCTGTGGTATACTCACCTGTAAGACTGAATATTGGGATCTGGATACGGGAGTATATTCAAGTAGTGGGACACACGAATAAGTTTAACAGCTTAAAACATTAACATCGTATCTCGGATCATTTGAAATTTGTGTGAAAATTTAAGTCGACCAGTATACTGACAATCTAAGTGAATTGTTTAAAACTTGAAATGAAATTAAGCTTAACGGTGTTGGTGACTTGTCTCAGAAACTGATATAATCCTCTTACACGAACTCACAAAAATAGTGTTTATAAATATTTCTTTGCTTCATTACATTTTTCTTCATTACAAAATCCAAAAGATTTTCAGTGTGTTTTAGCATAAAGTTTCAAAAAATCCAAAAAGATTTTTGACAACTGGTATTGAAGTGCTGATTTTCAAAATTCCGAGTGCTAAACATGATGAGTATAATTTGAGGGGGAGTTTGTTTTTAAACTGATTATTTTTTACTAAAACCTTCAAGTGGTTCATCAGATTGAAAAATCATTTTGTTTGGGTTTTGAAGGAAAGTCTGAGTTAGTTCAAGTTTATATTTTTGAAATATGTATGTGAGAGAAATTTACTGTGAGGTAGAGTTTATGTAGGTTTAAGTTTGACCTTGGTGATGATCCTGAGCTAAAAGAAAGACTGAAGACCCAGGTCATTTGATTCAGACAAGCTTATGATTTAGAGAAAATGTCAGCATATTGCAAGAGGGAATCTGAAGACCTGCAAGAAAGATTGAGAGAGTGAAGCCCAGAGACAGATCAAGACTGAAGATGCGAAGACTCGACACTTAAGACTCGTCAACATCCGAGGGGGAGTCTGTTAGTGCATGCATCTGTCGACTTCGTCTTGTATCGAGTCTTAGTCTTAGAATGTTAGATCAGGGCACATTGTACGAGAATATAAAGTAGTAGTGACGATTTCCCAATAAAGTTGAATTCACATATATGGACATGTCACTATGTGGGAAATTAGAAAGTTGATTTCACATATATGGACATGTCACTATGTGGGAAATCAGGATGTCACTATGTGGGAAATCAGAAGTTTGTCACTATGTGGGAAATCAGAATAGTGATTTTGCTTTTATGGACATCATGTCCATATGAGCGAAATCAAGACACTATAAATACCCCAAGAACGAAATCATTTGTAACGACTTCTTGATTTCCATACCGAGGTGCTGCCGGTGTGAGATTTGACTGTAAAAGTTGTTATATCAATCAAAAGAGTGATTTAAGTGAATATCTAGCTGTTTCTACGTCGGTTACTTGTTTTCCGCACCTGTAACTGATCAAGACTCCTCTGCTAGACTCGTTCGGGTCAGAATACGATCCTACAATATATATATATATATATATATATATATATATATATATATATATATATATATATATATATATATATATATATATATATATATATATATATATATATATATATATATATATATATATATATATATATATATATAGGGGAAGGTTCAAATGAAAACCACTAGTTATTGTGAAAACTCGAAAACTAATTAAAAAAAGCCAAAAAAACATACAAAAATTCTTTTTTTAATTTTTTTTTGCAATCAAAATTTCGCAGGTTTTTTAATATAAAAAAAATTTTCAAAAAAAAAAAAAAATTTTTTTTGTGTAGTGCACATGTGTAATACTGCACATATGTATGTGTACTACACATGTGTATTATTACACATGTGCAGTACACAAATTTTTTTTTTTTTTTTTTTGAAAAAAAGTTTTTTTTATATATAAAAACTAGCGATTTTTATAAAAAAAATTGAAAAAAAATTGTGTGTTTTTTAGGCTTTTTTTAGTTAGTTTTCGAGTTTTCACAATAAAAGTGGTTTTCATTTGAACCATGCCCTATATATATATATATATATATATATATATATATATATATATATATATATATATATATAAATTCATGTTGGTGATGTTTCTTCGAAAATTATGATTGTTGTTTACTTTACGGAGTCAGATTGATCTTTTGGTTCTATAATGCTTATTGATAGATTTTAACGTTTCAACTTTGATGTGTAGCTTTGGTGACTTTTTCTTGGGTTTAGTGTGTTAAATACGGGCGATCACATATTTGCAGTTGTTCAAAAGATGATGGATTTTGTGTTTTTGATGTTGCTTTGTTGGGTCTTGCTTTGTTAATGTTTAACTAGTATGAGGATGGCTATTTAGTTGCTTGATACTATTTTAATTAAGTTTGTGTGTGGATTTATTATGGTATGCTTTGAGATTGTTTTTGGAAGGTTGTGTATTGCTTTTGTTGGACCTATATATCCATGTGCGTTGGATCTGAGGGTGTGTGTTTGTGTGTGTGTTTTTTTTTATAAAAACAGTTTAGAAATTAATCAAAATAGTTATAATAATCAAAATGGTAATATATATCATGTTTAAGTACAATCAAAGGTACCTAATCGTGCTAGATTTTATTATATTAACTAGGCTAACACATATGTCATCAGTATACGATATTAAAATAAAGAAAGGACAATCCTACAAAGCAATGCACGACTCGTAGTATGCCGTATTAAAAAAAGGTGACCATAAGCCGATAAGTATTATACGACTCGTATATGTTATCCGAATTAAGTAACATAAACATTTATACGATTGTATACGAACCGAAAAAAGGACACAGTATAAAGAAGAAGGACGAAACATTCAGAATGTGCATCGACTACATAGAGTTGAATAAACTCACCATCAAGAATCGGTATCCACTACCAAGGATTGATGATTTATTCGATCAACTGTAAGGTTCAAGCTTCTACTCCAAGATAGACTTACGATCAGGGTATCACCAGTTACGAATACAAGAAGAAAGCATACCGAAAACGGCTTTTTGAACTCGTTATGGTCATTACGAGTTTCTCGTTATGCCTTTTGGTTTAACGAATGCACCAGCGGTCTTCATGGATTTAATGAATCGCGTATGCAACCTGTATCTCGACAAATTTGTCATAGTGTTCATTGACGACATAGTGATATACTCACGATCGGCAGATGAGCACGAACAACATTTGAGAACCATTTTAGAGCTACTCAAGAAGGAGAAACTATACGCAAAATTTTCCAAATGCGAGGTTTGGATTCGTGAAGTACAATTTCTCAGGCATATATTGAACGAGAAAGGCATTCAAGTAGACCCATCGAAGATCGAAGCAATTAAAAATTGGGAGGTGCCCAAGTCTCCAACTGAAGTCCGACAATTTATGGGATTAGCGGGGTATTATCGGAGATTTACTGAGAATTTTTCAAAAATTGCTCAACCGCTAACCTCCCTCACCCAAAAAGATAAGAAATTCGATTGGGGTGAAAAACAAGAAGAATCATTTCAACTTCTCAAAGATAAGTTGTGCGATGCCCCAATCTTATCACTACCCGATGGTACCGATGACTTTGTAGTTTACTGTGATGCTTCGCATCAAGGATTGGGTTGCGTACTTATGCAACGGGAGAAAGTTATCGCGTACGCATCGTGTCAATTAAAAGTTCGCGAAAAGAACTATACCACTCACGACCTCGAGTTAGGCATGGTGGTATTCGCTTTGAAAATATGGCGACATTATTTATATGGTACTCAATGTACAATTTTCATGGATCATAAAGGTCTTCAACACATATTCAATCAAAAAGAATTAAATATGCGTCAACGACGTTGGATTGAATTGTTGAACGACTATGATTGTGAAATAAAGTACCATCCGGGCAAAGCGTACGTTGTAGCGGACGCCTTGAGCCGCAAGGAACGAGTTAGGACTTTGAGAGTTCGAGCATTAGAAAATGACGATTCACACGGATCTTACCACACGAATTCATGATGCTCAACAAGAAGCGCTTAAGGAAGAACAACTTCGAGCAGAATCACTTCGAGGCATGGAAAAACAGTTAGTGCCGAAAGAGGATGGAAGTTTGTACTTTGTGGGTAGAGTTTGGGTTCCACTCTTTGGAGGCCTTCGAGATGTTTTTTTTGAGGAAGCTTATAGGTCAAAGTACTCGATTCATCCTTGATCAGATAAAATGTACCAAGACTTGAAGGAGTACTACTGGTGGCCTAACCTTAAAAATGATATCGTGACTTATGTCGGGAAATGCTTGACTTGTGCGAAGGTCAAGGCAGAATATTAGAAACCCTCGGGCCTGCTACAACAACCCGAGATTCCCGTTTGGAAATGGGAACAAATATCGATGGACTTCATTATGAAATTACCTAGGACCTCAAGTGGCCACGACATGATATGGGTAGTCGTCGCTAGATTGACAAAGTTCGCGCACTTCTTGCCGACGGGAGAAGGATAGCATAGAGAAACTAGCGGAACTTTATCTCAAATAAATAGTGGCTAGTCATGGAGTGCCTATTTCAGTCATTTCAGACCGAGATGGTCACTTTGTTTCAAGAATTTAAAAGTCATTCCAACAGGCCTTTGGGTCTCAGTTAAATCTAAGCACGGCCTTTCACCCACAAACTGACGGCCAGAGCGAACGGACAATCCAAACACTCGAAGATATGCTTCCTGCGTGTGTTATGTGTAATACCCGAAAAAAGAAAACAGTACAAACATAAAAGAAAATATAATAAATTAAATAAAGTTCTAATTAGTTTAATTATATTTAGAAAATTTAGTAAAATTTTCCATTAATTAATTGAGATGCATATGTACATATTGAAATTCTTTTTATTTGATTTCTTGCCTATTTGAAATAGATAATTTCCATGTCTCGTTGAAGAAGAAATAAATAAATATGTAAACAATCTAATTATTATTATTATTATTATTATTATTATTATTATTATTATTGTTGTTGTTGTTGTTGTTGTTGTTATTATTATTATTATTATTATTATTATTACTATTATGATTATTGAAATTTTGATGAACGCATGGATTAAATGAAATTTAAATGTGGATATGTTAAAAGGAAGCATTCTTATTAGTAGTAAAAAGAATAAGAAAGATCAGTTACTCTGACTCCGCAAATCTCATAGCCGACTCCCCTGTTAACCCCATCGCTATATTGTTATCTTTCATTTGATCTTTATCTTTGTATAACAAATCGGCCGAAGAATGGGGATGTGATCGCTAGTACCACCAATCGTCAATCCCCTATAACACTTGCGATCTCATTCCTCATCGTTTTTTTTTGTTCCGTTGAACTCGTTGCCGCACATCCACAACAATCCGACGCATTTGATTCTAAGCGGTTGATTAGCGTCTCCAACTCACGTCATCGGCCATAACCGTGTACCACCACCGCTGTCTAAATCTCCAGTTCGTTTCCTTCGACTATTGAGGTAGCAGTCACGCTCAGTTACTTATAGTCTGTTCATGGTTAAATTGTAAAAATATAGTGTTGGTGATGGTTGACTTGTTCTGGCGATGGAAACATTATTTATTGAACATTGTTTTTTTTTGGAAAGATAAACATTCATATACATAATGACCATGCAGAGGAACAATGTTGAATTCTTTCTTGCATCTTATCGTTATTTATTGAACATTGATGCTTCCCTTGTTCTCTAATTCACCAACAAAGATGAACCTCCAATGCTTATATAGCCACATGTGTTCGAAAATAATCAACTTACAAGTCGGTTTAACTAAATATAATATATGACTTAAAGATGATAAAAATGTTAAGTGTGATATATTATATCACACTTCTTCATATATTTTATTAAAAAAACAAACAAAAGGTCTCCGTCGCCGGGTAATCAACTAACCAATGAATGGAACCCGGTTAATCTAATTCGACATGACTAAAAATATAGGGTCTTGGTCATTGAGGACGACTTGATTAATTGGTTTTGCTTTGTGTGCTAATAAGGTACGGATTCTGTTTTCTTTTCATCGTAGTATATTTCTATTTTTCGTTACTCGTTAGTACGCATTTCGTTTCGATTATATCGTAGTATCTTTATTTATTAGATTCGTTACTCTTTGGTATGAATTTTTTGGTCTTCTCATCGTAGTATTTATCTTTATCATATCCATTACTTTGTAGTACGGATTCTTTTATCTGTCTTATAGTGTTATTTTCACGGTTCGATACCTATATTCATTTGATATGTGATAAATTATAGGAGTTGGTTTGTATTTGTTTGTTTGTTTATTAGTGTGTTGTAGAATGCCATACCTCAAACTTGCATGTGACAACCCTCATCAAACCAGGTATCCGTACGAATTAATTAGTATTTAATTACTGCTCAATTACTGTGCTTGCTTACAATGGTAAATAATCTTCTACATGATTTCTGAAATATGTATAACCATGCCTCATACTCTATTTGCTGTTACTCTATTATTTACAAAACTTTAGTGACAACCTTGATGCACAAAAGCACAGTAGCACAATGAACGGATAACCCAGTAAACGTGCGGACATAGCCAGCACCAGGCAAACACTGCCTCTAAGGCCTGTGTGAGCCAGAGATAGTTTACTACACCTGTAGAGGGTGTAGGGAAGTGAGGATTGTAGAACTGCGTCACTAGGTGATAATTACAGTAACTGGATGTGCCTAAAACGTACTTTAAGTACAAAATTCAGCACTTTAAATAAAAATTCAACACTAAACTAATTAATAAAGTGCCAAAACATGAGGAAAATATTACTAGACACTTTCCAAAGTGTTGGGAATAAATTGTGTCACTTAAAAATATAATAACGACACTCTAAAGCTTTGTTAAGCATTTTAATGGATCACTATCCAACCGAACAACCAGACTTTACCCGAAACAAAAAAAATATTGCCATCAACACTGTTTTTCTTTTTCTGAGCCAGTTAGGGTCCCCGAATACTCTAACACCCGCTACAATTCATAACATACTAGAAATGGTTAACCACCTAATTAAGTAACCTACATCCTAACTATCTAGTTGGAATCTAACCGAATAACCCCCCCCCATCCCCAACCGAGTTCGGTCACTATGTGACACCCCCTTGTCCTTTCATGATTAAAATAATCATAAGTGTTTAATATCTAGTAGACACTAAATCCATTGGTTAATTGTGAAGAACTTTGCCTATAAGTACAAGCTTAAACACAACATAACCTTCACTCACCACTTAACCAACACACTTCTCTCTCTCTCTCTTTGAACTTTCGGCCGAGAGCACCCACCATCCATCCATCGTTTTCGAGTTTTGATCTTGCCATTCCAAGCATATACAAGGGATAAGGATTGCGTATAAGGAAGCTTGGTGCACTCGGAACGTGAAAGACCTTGTTACGTTGCTTTTATCCACCCGATCTTCGACTAGTTTCTTCCCTAGCCTCGAGCTAGTAGTAAGTGACTTTAAACGCCCTCTTGACCTATTCTAAAGTGGTTAAAACGAACTATGTCGGTTAAAATTCATGAACTTACAAGATGTCATATGAAAAGTTTACAAGAATGTTAAATATGTTGGATAAAAGCTATGAAGTTGTGTAAAACTTGTAAGACTTGTTTTGTTGTAATTATTTAGTGCCGATCTATATTAGTGGTAGCTTGGATCATCATCTAACCCGGATTAGTCATGTTCATAAATCATGGCAAGAGTATGTAAAGTATGAAAAAGGTTAAATGATGAAACACTACTACACCTTAAACATGAACTTGTGTAAAATCAATTTTTCTCATGAAATAGTGTTCTAAACTAGTAGATCTACGGATCTACAAGTGGTATTTTCAAAGGACCAAGCGTCAAAAGAAAACATATTATTTAAAACCGGATCTTTCATGAACAAGAGTGATTTTTTTTGTAAACACACAAGTGTGTAAACACTTGTGTAACACAAAGTTTCGACAAAAAAAACTATTTTCATAAATGTTGACAAGAAGTTGTAAAGATGAAACTCCTTTAAAAACAAGATTTTCAAGAAACCAAATTGATCTATAGGAAGATCCACTAAAAATAAAGGAAAGTTACTACATATTTTGGACAAACCACAAGTTCATGTATTTTTGCGATTTATAACTATTTTGACTAGTTTGGTGGTTTGGATATTGTTATTGTTGAATGAGAAAATTGTTGATTTGGATTTTGAAAAGAAAATGATACGCTTGAAAGCGTGGCCGCCTCCAGTTACAGGGGAAACTCTGGCGAATTTTTTCCAAAAACCTAACACTTGGAAAATATTTTCACCACAAGTGTTATAAATATATTTCCAACTTGTTTTCAAAATATAAATTTCGCCACGATTTTATTTACAAAATTTCTAAGTGTCGGAGGTGGGATTTTCACAAAATAAAAACGTGATAAATATATATATTTAGTATATATTTTTCATAACAACACTTGTGAGATTTTATATGACTATTTTGTGAACTACGTAAATATTATTTTTAGGGTAAAAATAATATTACCAAATATTAACGATTCCAAAATAATACGAACGCCTTCACAATAAATATTAAGTTGCAAGGTATAATTATTACCACCCGATCTTTAAACGTAACTTACGCATTTTCGGAAAAATACTAATGAACGCGTATATTGACAAGAGTATTATTTTGGGGAAAATTTTTAAGGAATAAAATATAATATTTTTGGGAAAAATAGTTATATTTGGGAAGTAAGGTATTTTTGATTAATGAAATAAAATATATTTTATTAAGTGAGACTTAATAATACATTACAAACGCACATGTATTAAAACCCCCATCCTTGGGAAGGAACGTATTTACCAAATAATTGCAAGGAGTAATTACGAAATAGTTGTCTAACTATTTCCCAAAGACATTAAACCTTAAGCTAAGGCACGGCCGTCCGTCTAATAAAGTTAGTACGTGTAGGTCGTCGCACAGCAGATTGATCAGGAGATTTACTTGATAGAGACGCACCACTGTGAGTTCATGTCCCCCTTTTCTCTTAACTGTTTTCAGTTTTCTAAACTACGGGGGTGAAATACGTGTTACTATGATTACAAGTACTTTTTACATGGTATGGATAGCGTAAGGAGGGTTGTTATTTAGATCATGTGAGTGGGTAGGCGGAAACTTGAGGCCATTAATCCTCATTGTAGGACCGAGGGACAGTAGTGGTAGATCTATCTGGGTGTAGCGAGCCCAGCCCCAGGCCCAGCGTAACGGACCTCGGGGTGACTTTGTACCCAACACAAAATATGCTAGGTTTGAGTCTTCCTACTTGCACTTCACACATATCAATGGCCTTGCAAACCATTGGTGATCTCTTTTTCCTTATTTGCTGCATACCAGGATTTTATACTTACAAAGGTATTACTTACTCACTACACATGAACTTGCTCAACAATTTTTGTTGATTTTTTTCCAACTTACATGTATTTCAGGTAATTAAGGATCTGGCATGGTATGCTACGTTTTCCCGCTGCATAAGAGTTATGAGGTCATCCAAGTTTAGGGGGATGTGGCTTTTTCCTGGACGAGTCACAGTCCTTAAACTGTGTTTATTTCAAGTTGGTGTTTGTGTCTTTCAAACAATGTTTTTATGTTATCAGGTTGTAGTTTCCGTTGCTTGAGTCAACGCCTTAAGAAAATGTTATGTTACTTTTGTTTTAAAACATAAATCAATGGATGATCTGCATGGTTTATTTACATATAGCTTTGTTATGATTAAGCTATGGTATTAAGAAGTCACACCAAATTAACCACGCTTCCGCAAAGCCAGGGTGTGACAGCTTGGTATCAGAGCTCTGATCATAGCGAACTAGGATTCTTTCTCGAGTCTAGACTATGGTCACTAGGGCTCTCACGAAAACATTATTACACTGCATACCACTTAAGTCCAGATCCGAAACGTGTTTTCAAACAAATGTTGAGCACATGTTATTTAATAGTTATAGGCTCAGTCTGGGAGGCTGAGGCTCGGTCTGGGAGGCCGAGGCTCGGTCTGGGAGGCCGAGGCTCGGTCTGGGAGACCGAGGTAGTTGTCTAGTGGGACTAGGAAGAGCAGTCTGGGAGACTGGGAGGCTAGTGGGACTAGGAAGAGCAGTCTGGGAGGCTGGGAGGCTAGTGGGACTAGGAAGAACAGGCTGGGAGGCTGGGAGGCTAGTGGGACTAGGAGAACTATTTGATTTCTTATTGGTGACTAATGTGTTTTTGACTATGTGATTGATTATTTGTGCTTATGTGTGTTTGTATTACAGACGCTAAGCCTTCATCCGGCACAGGAGGGTCGGACACCACTGACCCTATGCCCATAGTACCAGACGATATAGACTCATTAGAGCATGAGGTGTATACCTCAGATACCACCAGCACGTAAGATGATGATTTCCAGCCAGTTGCGCTGCCCGATGTCGTGACTGAGCCCGACGATAGCCCTTTTGCCGGGGATTCGCCGCTCACGGTGATCCCTGCCCCTGTACCCCTTGCCGCTTACCCTATTGTTGATATGCCCCTGGACGTAGGGGCTGAGGACGACGTCAACTTGTTTGATGAGGACCCACCCAAGGATTACATGGAGGGCGAGGCCCTTATTGCTGCCGATGATCTCCTACTTCTCGCTGATGCTCCCGCAGAGGAGGCACCCACCCATTCACCAGTCCCAGATTCCTTTGAGTTTGTAGCATCTGCACCGCCACATGCGCTGGGAATGCAGCATCATTCGCATGACACGAACCCTGATATGGCATCATCTGCTGCACCTGCGCTTGCCCCTAGCTTTGAGTTTGATCATGACATTGAGTTTATCCAACTAGATCAGCCCGTGGTGGATCTCGTAGCCCTGTTGACCCAATGTTTGCTGAACCCGCATATTTTGAGAAGATGCCTGACGATCCGGAGCCTGCAGTGGCCCCCGAGCCAGAAGTTGCTCCAGACCCCGTATTCGAGCATGACCCTATTCATGCTGATGTACCCGCTGTTGATCATTTGATTGATGATGTACCTATCGATGATCATCCTATTGTTGCTCCACTGTTGGAGGATGAGCATGTTGTTGATGCTCATGTTGATGCCCCTCACATTGCTGATATTCCTGCTGATCATGTTATTGCTCCTTTTCCTGACCCTGTGCCTGTACAGTTCGATCATGCGCCTTTTGCGACCCAAGTTGATCCTCGATAAGCGCACACCCGAAATGGGTGGATAGACGATGACAATGGTTACCCACCTTTCGAGTTTCCTGTGACACTCTCTTGGGGCTCCTGTTTCAGCCCCTGTTTCAGTTCCTATGGATGCACCATTGTTACCCACACCGTTACATGACCCGGATCCTGCAATTGAGCCAGCTACTACACCATTTGGGTCAGCTTGATGTTGCGCCTGCTGAACCTACACCTATACGTGGTCACGATCCTGTTTCTTTTTAGACTGCCAGACGTTGCACCCCTTATACCTACCTGCATCAGGCAACCCCCTCATTTGTGGAAAGGTTCGTTTTCCCTTGTGTAGATCAACGCCCGTTGCGCTATCGTGCCTAACACATTCTGTCAGGATATACCCGCGCCTCGTAGAGATGCTCCAGGCCGCACCGCTTGCTACATTCACCTCTACAACGCTCGATAAGCCGATCTGATGGTCCTTATAAACGCGCCATGCTGACTATAAACCCTTACCATTCCTCGCATTATGAAAAACACACACAGGATAAGTTGCTCCAGTAACATCAACTGCAGTTGAGGATATGAGTCGCGGAACGTTGAAGCTTGAGCCGACACCACAAAGGGCAACCTCAAATACAAAACATTACGTAACCAAAAACATGAGTTAAGTGTCTACATCACAAGACCGCATATTGTCTGAAAACTTTAAGTAGAACACCACGTCCTCCACCAGCATGCCTCGATCCGCCACGTACATCAGGATCCCTTTTATGCTCTTGACCTCTGATATTTCACCGACCCCAGGATTTTTGATTCTCGTTCCTTTTACCATTAAGCGGCAAATCAGTTGACTACTTCGAGGAATATACAAGCTCGCGGAGGAAGTCAAGCATGTCGACAGTTTACTTTTCTTTCCTTCCCCACCTTAGTCACCAGAAATGTTGGTATCTGGATAACGCAGGTTGCGTTATGATTCGGTAGAGACCCCAAGATTGTGGAGATTTGTGAGGACCACGTCTGACTACGTAATTTAGGTATGCTGATATACTTGTTGGGCAAGGGTAGGGAGACCCGGTGACCCTGATAATGCGATACCTTTTGTAAGACGACGAAATTGTAGCCGGAAAACGATGGGAATCAATTGTCATTAGGCATGCACCAAAACATTGTGGCCAATAACCAACGAAAGCTCAGTCTCCATGTCATTGCTAAATGCGATCAGTAACGCTTATGTGCGTGCTAAAATTTTAATACTACATGTTTACTTGCTATACTCTCATTAAACGAAACCCTCAAATTACGACGAATGTTATGATTTTGATGCAATGTGCTTACCCATTTAATGAAAACCTAATCATAAGATGTGATACCAATATAACAGGAAAGTGCTATGACTGAGAAACACGTGTTCGTTTGTTATACTTTCGGTAAACATGATTCCAATTACTTGCTTGTTGAATTGCGTGATGTGTAATATGATGACTTAAATATGTGTGATACATGTGTTCCAAACGACTATTTACGTTCCTTGAATAGAAGAGACCTAACTAACATGAACTTCTTCCTAGAAGATGTCGCATCAAGAGATCACCCGACTGACTGAGGCAGAATGGTTAGCGCACGCCTCTCAAGTCAGAGCTCGGCACGAGGTTCTTCGCTACAAACATGGCGAAGGTGCCTCAGGGAGAAACCTACCTAACGGTAATGTTTAAGTCACCTAAGACACATTACGACAGGTTTGGAAAGTCCCCAAAGTGCCTTGCTAATACCTCTTGTGATGATGAATTCTTGAATACAGGTTGTACCTACCAGCATTTTCTTGAATGCAAACCCCTGAATTTCGGTGGCACGGGAGGTGCCATAGCTTTTGTAAAATGGGCTGAGAATGTGGATGCCGTTTTGCGAATGAGTGGTTGCACGCCAGGGCAGCAAGTCCCGTACGTTTCCGGATTGCTACAAGATGGAGCTCTGTTATGGTGGGACCGTAAGGTTCGAGAATTGGGCGAGGCTGTAGCATATGCGATGTCATGGAGCGAGCTGAAAGAAATAATGCGGTAGGAGTATTGTTCTCAGAAGGATATCCAAGGGCTGGAACTAGAGTTCTGGGAGCTACAGAAGGAAGGTCCAGATGTGGTGAAGCACGTGCGAAGGCTTTACGATTTGTCGTGAGTCGTTCCGTACCTAGTGGAACCCGAGTTGAAGAGAATGGAGCAATCCATTTGGGAACTGACACCTCAAGCCTTAAGCTTGATGATGGTATCAACGCTACCATTACCCATGATTACCCATGTGATAGGACTGGAGCTCACTAAGGAAGCACTTAGATTGGTGAAACTTTCAATCCCGAACAAGAAGGAGGAAACTCCAGTAGAGACATCTGAGAAGAACAAAAGAAAGCTCGGGGAATTTCAGAGAGATGATCAGGCAAATAACAAGAATAAGGCCAAAAAGGGAAAGATGTACATGGGTAATCTACCTAAGTGCGAAGTATGCCAGCGTCATGGATCGTATGGAACGAAATGCGGAAGAAAGTGAGAGATTACAAACTACGGGGGTTACTTGTGTCAACATGTTTAAGTTATACCTCTGAGTGGCCCTTTAACATACCCGAGGCTTTGTAACAGTAAATTACGCTCAATAGAATATACGATATAAATTTCGCAAAGTTCCGTTTTAAAACAAGAAAGTTATGATCAATTTCGTATGCGAGGGGTTGGAAGCGTTAACAATGAAAGATAAGGCTTTTCGGATAGTAATTAAACTAACCGGGGACTTAATGGCGCGGGTAAAAGTCACGAGGCCCTTATTCGTAAATAATCGAGGCCCAAATCGCAAAGTTACCCCTTCGAAACCGAAAGGTCAGGCTAATAATGGCAAAAGATTTGAAAATCTTGAATTACAAGCCTCAGGCGGGCCGCGTTAGAGAAACAAGGAAGCTCATGCGGGCCGCTTGCCATGTGAAGATCTGGTTCCTGACATAAGGATTCAGGCGGCCCGCGTGAGCGTAGCATGATCCTTAATGCGGGCCGCGTCAAGGTGCCAGATGCAGAAAACATGCACAGATTCACTGTTTGATGTTTTAACCGACCTTGGGTGCAATTATGGCAGCATGGGCGCCCCCTACACGTCCCCTAGCACTCAGGGACAGCTGCTGATCATCCATGAGCAATTATAGACTTAGTTGTGATGATCTTATGCACAATTTTTCACTATAAAAGGCAATGTAGTGCACACATTTGAAACACACCTCAAACCTGCTTTCTTGACCACTTCTGGAGCTCAAGAGCATTCTTCTAACATCTCTGGTCGTGCACCAAGCTTCTGTAAGTTTTCCTAACCCTTTGTGGTTTAGTTTTTACATAGTTTTAGCTTAAAAGTCAATCCGTCGTAATTACCGATTGACTTAGCGATAAATCACAAATGGTCCAGTGGTTTTTCGAATCAAAGGTAGTTATATGTTGGTAATCATGTGGGCTTTAAACCCCTAAAAGGGCACCCTCTGATTCCCACTCTAACTAGTCCGATTGTCGAGTCAAACTTGCTTAGAAATAGTCAGCAGAATGCTATTTTGCGATTTTATGCATAATCAGTAATGTAGATGTCGTGTAACCTGTTTTGACACTCATATAACATGATAATAAGTATATTAACTAGTCTAAGCTTGTTTGATCCGACCATTTACTGTTTTGACCCGGTTCGGAACCGAAAGTCGCAAAACTTTGACTTTTTCTTTGACTTCAGTTCTGACCCGTTATGGTATGTTTTAGATATGCCTTAGGACTCTCTTAGGACCAGGTTACATGATGGTATAACCATCTGTGACCGGTTCGTTGTTTGTCCAAGTCTTTAACACATTTCCGTTAAATGCTAAAATGTTGACCGTAACGCCCTTTTCACTTTAAAATGAGAATTTTGGACATGTGAAAGGACAATAATCTTAGTTACTGATTTCTAAGCATGTCCCTAAAATTTCACGTCAATCGGAGGTCTAGAATGGGAGTTATGCTAAATAGCGCAATTACGAAAACTTTAGTAATTAAATGGCGCAATTAGCATAACACCTATCTTAACCCAGGTTTCGACACCAAACCTTTTACACACTGAGGTAAAATAATATTTTGGGATTTTTAAGATTTTTAATTATTTTTAACCTGCTCATAACCTGCGGTTATGGCATCGGTTCGGTAAATACCGAATATACCCTTTTCGAGCATAACTTGAGTTCTACAAGGTATTTTGACCCGATTCCAGTTGCTACTGATTTTAAATAATAAATAAAGTATTTTGGACTTTATAAACTGTTCGGAAAACTCAGATTTACTGTAGAACTCAGAAACCTCTTTTATAATCTTTGAAAATGACCGAAATACCCCTACGGGGCATATAATGGATTTAAACTCGTTACGGGCGTTATGGAAGGTATCCTACTGATACCACAACCTCTTTAAAGCATATTGACTTAGGAAACTTGTGTAGGACTCTTACGGTTACCCGTTACGCCTTTTGCTTGCACGGTTCGGTTTATGTAACTAGTTTACATAAACTAGCCGAAACGGGTCAAACCTTATCGTTTTCACCTCAAAATCCAGAGTGTGATTATATTACCCATATGAAACAAGTATTCAAACTTTTTGGGTCCAAATCACATTCCATTCCCGGTTTTCGCCTTTCACGCGATTAAGCCGTAGTTATCCTTTGAAACCAACCGGTCTAGCTAAGGCTACATTAAAGACCCGTTAGGATTCTAATAGGTTGTTATAAACCTTCGTTTCAGAATAGGAGACCAGTAAAAGATACTTGCATTTATTTGATTGAGGATATTACTTGCAAAGGTAAATACCTTTAACTTATTTTCCGTTATACAGGCTTGGGTTACGGTATATAAGATACCGCTTGGTCGGGCATCAAATCTTCCATCATTTGGTGGTTAATTGAATAATTTGATCGGCTCGTTTAAATAGTTTTGTTTATTAAACGCCTTTGGGGGGTTAATGACCATGTCCCGGATATCCTTGGCAGCATTTTACGAAATGGCCACGACCTAAGCGCGGAGTGTAGGCGTACACTCGTCAGTGCATAAATAGTTGATGTGGTGTGTCTATTGATCTTAAACCCGGTACGTCCGGGCTACTGAACGCATAAGGAACATGTAATTCGTTCACAAGATTATAAATTTAAATAATTCTCCCAAGTTATAAAGAGTTTGTGCCTTGTGCATTCAAATCAATTTTTATTAAACCTTTTACAAAAAGTGTCGGTTGAATGTATTTACCAGTGTAAACTGACGTATTTTCCCAAAAAGATTAAATGCAGGTACTAAGCGTAATTGGCTGGATATTTCTCCTTAGCATCAATAAAGAGTCTCGCAAGCTTAAGATGCCTACATCTGTTGAACAACATTTATATTTTATTTTGATCCTCTGTGGATTATATTTCAACGATTGTGATACTTTGATATTACATTCAATGGTTGAAATATATTTATCTTTATGCTTCCGCTGTGCATTTATATATTGTGGTTTGACTATATTGTTGCCAACTACGTCACGGTAATCCCCCACCGGGCCCCCCGGTGATACACGTGGAAATCGGGGTGTGACAGGTTGGTATCAGAGCCAACGTTGAGTGAATTAAACACTATCCTTATGTGTTTAATCTCAATGACACAATTGCACATACTTGAGTCTAGACAAGAACATAGGACAAGTTCGAATTTGTTATTCCAGTTTGTCTTTTATTGTTTATTATGATTTAAAGATTTGTTAAGCAGGAAATATGCCACCAGCAATTAGAAGAGGAGGAAGAGGCAAAGGGCCGATCACTACACATAATGATCACGAGGTCGGACCTTCGAACATGAGAGCTCCTTCCAGTACAAGGAGTGAAGAACCTCAGAGACGTAGAAGAAACCTCTTTGAGCCAACAAGACGGTCTACCTCACACAGTTCGACACCTTCGTTCCGTCACTCTTTTGGACCAGATTCGGAGAACAATCCCAGTAACCCTTAACCTTCTTTTATACCTCTCCAGCGATCTGCTTCGCACCGTTCCTATGGCGATCCTACTCCTTTCTTTCAAGGCTGATTTAACCCGGCTGATTATGTCCAAGAGCCAATAGGCTATAACCCTTTAGGGCCTGAAGACCATTTCTCCGAGGATAATGCGGTAGATATGGACGAAGACACGGATCCCATAGAACCTGCAAGAGGTACTCCCAACCATCCAATCGAGATCTCTGATGGGTCATCCTTCCATGGAACACCCTATCAAGGTCCCGACAGTTACCAAGCGAGGTTTAACCAGTGTGATTGGTATTTCACACCTTCTCATCACTTTTCGCCTCATGAGCAGCAGCAGCAGCAACAGGATCCTTCCGAGGATTCGCGTTTCGTGGCAGTTACGCCACCGCCTCCTCCGCCACCAGTTCAACTAGCACCTCCTGATCCGCCAAGGCGTAGGAGATCAGGCGAGCGGATGTCTACCCGAGGAGGGGAATTCCACTTTAGCACCCCTCGCCACTCGAGTGCAAGTCACTTTCCGCCAGTACCTGAAGAACCACAGTTAGGGGAACCTTCTGGTCACCCTGCAGAGGTGAATTCTGCACCAGTTCCACCACCTCCGCCACCATTTGGTTATGATAACCCTATACCAGCGCACGCCGGTTCCACCGTGTACAACCCGTTTGAGCAGCCGACTCACACGCATTACAACTATAATTACGATGCCGACCCATACGTGGTAGCGGCTAATTACAATGCCCTCCATCCCGACAGAGCTTATGGAAATCTTTGGGGAACAGATTACTCAGCTCATGGGTATCCAGTACCTCCTAGACCTCCGGTTCAACAACCGTCGCAACAGCCACGTTTTTCTCCACCGGAGCAAGAAGAAATCCTCCACCGTCTAAACCGAGTGGAACGAGACTTTGAGCAAGAACGTAAAAGTAATCGTGGATTCCTTAAAGGCCTAGCAAACCTACTAAAAGGGAGGAAGAAACGAGATCATTAGTCTCTTTGTTTACTATAGTATTTACTATTACAATCAAGTCCCTGCGAGGACATTTGCCTTAAGTATTTTAGTCCCTGCGAGGACATTTATCGTGTTTAGTCCCTACGTGGACAATTGCATTTCAGTCCCTGCGTGGACTTATCTTTTAGTCCCTGTGTGGACATCTATCTATGTATTTGGTCCCTGCGTGGACTTGTTTTCTGTAAACCTCTGCGTAGGTACTTACTTATTTAAAAGTCTCGTTTAGGGCAGTGTGTAACCATTATTATGATTAATGGAATATGTGTTATAAATTTCATTTTTATTATATACATTGTTATATGAAATGAATCAAAAATCATTCCTTTTAAATTAATCTGCCTAAATAAAGAATCTTAATAGTGAAACCTAGCCTGGTGTCATTATAAGACCCGGCCAAGATGGTAAGACTTAATTAAAAGATTCAGGTTCTAGTTAACCTCTGTAAACATGTTAACATCCTTGACATATGTGATTCGTTAAAAATCACACCCGTCGTTCTTATACAGGAATCCTTCAAAGGATTCCAAGACCCAAATTACTGATTTATAAATCATGGGCTAAATCGTCAATAAAGATGATCATTTATCAAACATCCATTGGTGATGTAGTGCCAACGGGCCATACTTATTGTCATATAAGACAAAAGACAGTTGTAGTCTATGACTCCCTGTCAGAAGAGGTAAAAGGTCTACGGTTCAAACCTCCATGCCTTGATTCTCTGTAATCCCGGCTTATATTATAAAAACGTCCTTGTGACTAGGCTTTTGTGCCACTAGCAATATTATTTGTAATTAGGATAAGTTATATTCAAATCCTAAAATAAAAGTGAGTAACAAATTAACCAAATATGGTCTATGTTTACCATGGTTAATGAATTGCCATAAAAGATAATTCCATAATAAACTCCTAAATAAAACTTTGTCATTATCTTCTGTAGCAGATTCGAGTTAAAATGGCTGAACCAAGTAGAATTAATAGTCATTCGAAGGAGGATGACAACGATAACGCCCAGATTCATTTAACGGGCGCTGAACTAAAAGCTTTGGTAGACAACGCTGTTAAGGCAGCCTTGGAGCGACAGTATGAAGAGTACACCGAGTCCCGAAGCAGAACCCTATCTACACCACACTCAAAGCCAAAAACCCACTCTAAATCTCACAGCAAACCACCCTCAACTCCGTCTAAGCCAAAGAAGGACGACGATAGACACTCATCCAATGAGAATAGCATCCACCCTAAGAAGAAAGTAGTTGATGATACACCTCGCGCCAGGGGTTGCACGTATAAGTATTTCGTTTTGTGCAAACCCCGAGAATTCACTGGAGAGAAGGGCCCGGTGGATTGTATGACCTGGTTAGACGAGATGGACACTGTTGTGGACATAAGTGGTTGTGCTGAGAGAGACTTGGTGAAGTTTGTTTCACAGTCGTTCAAGGGTGAAGCCCTAGCATGGTGGAGATCTCTGGTTCAAGCCTCTGGGAAGGCTGTTTTGTATAGCATGACATGGGAGGAATTTATGGCTCTCATCAAGGAAAATTACTGCACTCAGCACGAGGTTGAGAAGATAGAGTCTGACTTCTTATCGTTGGCCATGAAGAACCTGGATTGCTAGGCATATCTCACGACTTTCAACACTCTGTCGAGATTGGTTCCGTACCTTGTTACACCGGAACCCAAACGGATTGCGCGCTTCATTGGGGGTTTGGCCCCAGAAATAAAAGCTAGCGTAAAGGCTTCTAGTCCTGCTACCTTCAGATCCGTGGCAGATATATCTCTATCTCTCACTCTTGATGCAGTGAGGCAGAGATCGCTGAGGAATGCTGATAGTGAGAAGAGGAAACGTGAGGATGATGATTCACGTAGATCCAGCAAGAAGCATCGGGGCAACCGTGACCACAAGAGGGGTCAGAGAACAAGAAAAATGACCGACAGTCGGGCGACAAGCCCTTATGCAAGGTTTGTCAGAAGCACCACTTTGGAAGGTGCAGGTTTGAAAAGAAATCCCCACCGAAGCCGTGTGGGATATGCAAGTCCTCGGAGCATAGGACTCTTGAGTGCAAGAAACTCAAAGATGCAACTTGTTACAGTTGCAATGAGAAGGGGCATATCAAGACGAACTGCCCGAAGATAGTGAAAAGGGCTGAAGATGGGAAGAAGACCAATGCGAGGGTCTTTCAGATGGATGTTAAAGAGGCTATCCAGAACAACAATGTCATAACCGGTACGTTTCTTATCAATGATGTATGCGCAAGAGTATTTTTTGATTCTGGAGTAGATAAATCCTTTGTAGATGATAAGTTCTGTGAGTTGTTAAAATTGCCTGTTAAAACCTTGAATGTAAAATATGAGGTAGAACTAGCTGATGGGACTATGGGGACAGTTTCAACTGTTTTAGATGGATGTGTTATATCCATTAGGAATCACTCATTTCCTTTATCCCTGTTACCCTTTAAACTCGCTGGTTTCGACGTAGTATTGGGTATGGATTGGTTATCGCATAACCAAGCCCAAATCGTGTGCAACCAGAAACAAGTGGTAATCAAGACTCCGTCTGGAGAACCACTTACCATCCAAGGAGATACTCAACATGGATTACCTGCACATGTATCTATGTTAAAGGCATCCAGATGTTTGAAAAAAGGATGTGTCATTTATATGGCACAGGTAATCATCGGTGAGGAGAAACCCAGAATCGAAGACATTCCAGTCATCTCTGACTATCCTGAAGTTTTCCCAGAAGAACTGCCTGGTTTGCCACCAGACAGACAAGTGGAATTCAGTATCGACATCATTCCAGGAGCCGCACCTATCGCGAGAGCGCCTTATAGATTGGCACCCACGGAAATGAAAGAATTGAGGACGCAGCTAGATGATCTGTTGGCTAAAGGTTTTGTTAGACCAAGTTCATCTCCTTGGGGAGCGCCAATCCTGTTCTTCAAGAAGAAAGATGGTTCGATGCGTCTATGCATCGATTACCGTGAGCTGAATAAGGTTACGATCAAGAATAGGTATCCTTTGCCCAGGATCGACGATCTGTTCGATCAGTTGCAAGGAGCGAGCTACTTTTCCAAGATTGACCTAAGGTCAGGGTACCATCAATTGAAGGTCAAGGACGAAGACGTGCATAAAACTGCATTTAGGACTCGATATGGTCATTTCGAGTTCCTAGTGATGCCTTTTGGGCTCACCTATGCACCTGCCGCATTAATGGATCTCATGAATCGCGTTTGCAAGCCTTATTTGGATAAATTTGTCATTGTCTTCATCGATGACATCCTTATCTACTCGAAAAGTCAAACTGACCACGAAAAGCATCTTCGATGTATCCTTAAACTGCTTCATCAAGAAAAGCTTTATGCCAAATTCTCTAAATGTGACTTTTGGCTACGAGAAGTCCAGTTCCTTGGACATGTAGTCAGCGAGCGTGGTATCCAGGTGGATCCCGCTAAAGTTGAAGCCGTCATGAACTGGCAGGAGCCGAAGACACCTACGAAGATTCGCAGTTTCCTAGGTCTAGCAGGATACTACAGACGCTTCATCGAAATTTTTTCAAGAATTGCTGCACCGCTAACTTCTTTAACTAGAAAGAAGATAAAGTTAAATTGGGGCCCTAAGCAGCAAGAGGCTTTTGACATCCTCAAACAAAAGCTGAGCAATGCTCCAGTGTTGACATTGCCGGACGGAATGGAAGAATTTGTCGTATATTGCGATGCATCGCACACCGGTATGGGTTGTGTGCTTATGCAGAGGGGCAAGGTGATTGCCTATGCTTCGCGACAATTGAAAGTGCATGAAAAGAACTACACCACCCATGACTTGGAATTGGGTGCCGTTGTATTTGCACTAAAACTTTGGAGGCATTACCTTTATGGCTTTAAATTTGTGATCTATTCTGATCACAAAAGCCTCCAACACCTATTCAATCAGAAAGATCTAAATATGAGGCAGCGACGCTGGATGGAAACTCTGAACGACTTTGACTGTGAAATAAGATACCATCCAGGCAAAGCCAATGTAGTCGCAGATGCCTTGAGCAGGAAGGAAAGAGTGAAGCCAATAAGGATCAATGCTAAGAGCATTGAAATAAAGAACAGTCTGAATGAACGATTGTTAGTTGCACAGAAAGAAGCTGTGTTAAAAGCTAACTATCCAAACGAGAAGCTAGGGGTAACTGAGGAGCAGTTACCTTATGGCAAAGACGGAATTCTGAGATTGAATGGAAGGATATGGGTTCCTGTTTATGGAGGTCTTCGTGACGTTATTCTTCAGGAAGCCCATAGTTCCCGATATTCCGTTCATCCTGGTGCTAATAAAATGTACCAGGACTTAAAGGCAAATTTCTGGTGGATAGGCTTGAAGAAGTCTATAGCCACCTATGTAGCAAAGTGCTTGACTTGTGCGCAAGTAAAGGCTGAACATCAAAAGCCGTCAGGCTTGCTACAACAGCCTGAACTTCCCGAGTGGAAATGGGAAATGGTGACGATGGATTTCATCACCAAATTACCAAAGACTAAGAAGGGAAACGATACAATATGGGTGATAGTTGATAGACTGACCAAGTCAACACATTTCCTACCCATAAAGGAGACTCATAGCTCTGATACATTAGCCCAGTTGTTTGTAGACAAGATTATAGCCCTTCATGGAGTGCTGGTGTCTATCATCTCTGATAGAGATACCAGATACACATCACACTTCTGGAGAAGCTTCCAACAATCATTGGGTTCGCGTTTGAATTTCAGTATGGCTTACCACCCTCAGACAGATGGACACAGTGAGCGTACGATCCAAACGTTGGAAGACAAGCTTCGTGCATGTGCAATCGACCTAGGTGGCCGTTGGGATAACCACATACCATTGGTCGAATTCTCCTATAACAACAGCTACCATACAAGCATTAAGGCCGCACCTTTTGAAGCTTTATATGGTAGAAAATGTAGAACGCCCATTTGTTGGGCAGAAGTTGGAGATGTCCAATTGACAGGACCTGATATTATCTTTGAAACGACGGACAAGATTGTCCAAATTCGCGATCGATTGAAAGCTGCCCGAGACAGGCAGAAGAGCTACGCAGATTTAAAGCGTAAGCCTTTCAATTTCGAAGTAGGCGACAAGGTATTACTTAAGGTAGCACCCTGGAAGGGGGTGATGCGATTCGGTAAGAAAGGCAAACTAAGCCCGAGATATATTGGACCTTTCGAGGTAATCGAACGTGTCGGATCGGTTGCCTACAAATTAAACTTACCGGAAGAGCTCAGTGGTATCCACAATGTGTTCCACATCTGTAACCTGAAGAAGTGTTTCGCTGACGAATCACTGGTTATACCGCATACAGATGTACACATCAACGAGAGCTTAAAATTCGTTGGGAAACCTGTGTCGATCGAGGATCGACAAGTCAAGAAACTTCGCAGGAAGTATATACCAAGAGTGAAGGTAAAATGGGATGCCCGTAGAGGTCCCGAGAACACGTGGGAGGTAGAGTCCACGATGAAGGAGAAGTACCCTCATCTATTCCAATAAATCTCGAGGTCTAGATTTCTTTTAAGGGGGTGAGGATGTAACACCTCGAAATTTTGCGTCCAATAATGTATTGACACGTGTCTTGAGTTTACACGTGGTATTAGATACTAAATAAAGGACTAAAGTTGACGAACATTGAAAGTATGTAAATTCAAGGGTTAAAAATGTCAACGTGGGATAAATATACTGTACAGTAACCCTAAATAATGCTCGTACCTTCAAACGGATAAGTCATGGATCGTACGGAACGAAATGCGGAAGAAAGTGAGAGATTACAAACTACGGGGGTTAATTGTGTCAACATGTTTAAGTTATACCTCTGAGTGGCCCTTTAACATACCCGAGACTTTGTAACAGTAAATTACGCTCACTAGAATATACGATATAAATTTCGCGAAGTTCCATTTTAAAACGAGAAAGTTATGATCAATTTCGTATGCGAGGGGTTGGAAGCGTTAACAATGAAAGATAAGGCTTTTCGGATAGTAATTAAACTAACCGGGGACTTAATGGCGCGGGTAAAAGTCACGAGCCCCTTATTCGTAAATAATCGAGGCCCAAATCGCAAAGTTACCCCTTCAAAACCGAAAGGTCAGGCTAAAATGGCAAAAGATTTGAAAATCTTGAATTACAGGCCTCAGGCGGACCGCGTTAGAGAAACAAGGAAGCTCATGTGGGCCGCGAGCCATGTGAAGATCTGGTTCCTGACATAAGGATTCAGGCGGCCCGCGTGAGCGTAGCCTGATCCTTAATGCGGGCCGCGTCAAGGTGCCAGATGCAGAAAACATGCACAGATTCACTGTTTGATGTTTTAACCGACCTTGGGTGCAATTATGGCAGCATGGGCGCCCCCTACACGTCCCCTAGCACTCAGGGACAGCTGCTGATCATCCATGAGCAATTATAGACTTAGTTGTGATGATCTTATGCACAATTTTTCACTATAAAAGGCAATATAGTGCACACATTTGAAACACACCTCAAACCTGCTTTCTTGACCACTTCTAGAGCTTAAGAGCATTCTTCTAACATCTCTGGTCGTGCACCAAGCTTCTGTAAGTTTGCCTAACCCTTTGTGGTTTAGTTTTTACATAGTTTTAGCTTAAAAGTCAATCCGTCATAATTAACGATTGACTTAGCGATAAATCACAAATGGTCCAGTGGTTTGTCAAATCAAAGGTAGTTATATGTTGGTAATCATGTGGGCTTTAAACCCCTAAAAGGGCACCCTCTGATTCCCACTCTAACTAGTCCGATTGTCGAGTCAAACTTGCTTAGAAAAAGTCAACAGAATGCTATTTTACGATTTTATGCATAATCAGTAATGTAGATGTCGTGTAACCTGTTTTGACACTCATATAACATGATAATAAGTATATTAACTAGTCTAAGCTTGTTTGATCCGACCATTTACTGTTTTGACCCGGTTCGGAACCGAAAGTCGCAAAACTTTGACTTTTGCTTTGACTTCAGTTCTGACCCGTTATGGTATGTTTTAGATATGCCTTAGGACTCTCTTAGGACCAGGTTAGATGATGGTATAACGCTCTGACCGGTTCGTTGTTTGTCTAAGTCTTTAACACATTTCCGTTAAATGCTTAAAAGTTGACCGTAACGCCCTTTTCACATTAAAACGAGAATTTTGGACATGTGAAAGGACAATAATCTTAGTTACTGATTTCTAAGCATGTCCCTAAAATTTCACGTCAATCCGAGGTCTAGAATGGGAGTTATGCTAAATAGCGCAATTACGAAAACTTTAGTAATTAAATGGCGCAATTAGCATAACGCCTATCTAAACCCAGGTTTCGACACCAAACCTTTTACACACTGAGGTAAAATAATATTTTGGGATTTTTAAAGATTTTTAATTATTTTTAACCTGCTCATAACCTGCGGTTATGGCATCGGTTCGGTAAATACCGAATATACCCTTATCGAGCATAACTTGAGTTCTACAAGGTATTTTGACCCGATTCCAGTTGCTACTGATTTTAAATAATAAATAAAGTATTTTGGACTTTATAAACTGTTCGGAGAACTCAGATTTCCTGTAGAACTCAGAAACCTCTTTTATAATCTTTGAAAATGACCGAAATACCCCTACGGGGCATATAATAGATTTAAACTTGTTGCGGGCATTATGGAAGGTATCCTACTGATACCACAACCACTTTAAAGCATATTGACTTAGGAAACTTGTGTAGGACTCTTACGGTTACCCGTTACGCCTTTTGCGCGCACGGTTCGGTTTATGTAACTAGTTTACATAAACTAGCCGAAACGGGTCAAACCTTATCGTTTTCACCTCAAAATCCAGAGTGTGATTATATTACCCATTCCCGGTTTTCGCCTTTCACGCGATTAAGTCGTAATTATCCTTTGAAACCAACCGATCTAGCTAAGGCTACATTAAAGACCCGTTAGGATTCTAATAGGTTGTTATAAACCTTCGTTCCAGAATAGGAGACCAGTAAAAGATACTTGCATTTATTTGATTGAGGATATTACTTGCAAAGGTAAATACCTTTAACTTATTTTCCGTTATACGGGCTTGGGTTACGGTATATAAGATACCGCTTGGTCGGGCATCAAATCTTCCATCATTTGATGGTTAATTGAATAATTTGATCGACTCGTTTAAACAGTTTTGTTTACTTAAACGCCTTTGGGGGGTTAATGACCATGTCCCGGATATCCTTGGCAGCATTTTACGAAATGGCCACGACCTAAGCGCGGAGTGTAGGCGTACACTCGTTAGTGCATAAATAGTTGATGTGGTGTGTCTATTGATCTTAAACCCGGTACGTCCGGGCTACTGAACGCATAAGGAACATGTAAATCGTTCACAATATTATAAATTTAAATAATTCTCCCAAGTTATAAAGAGTTTGTGCCTTGTGCATTCAAATCAATTTTTATTAAACCTTTTACAAAAAGTGTCGGTTGAATGTATTTACCAGTGTAAACTGACGTATTTTCCCAAAAACATTAAATGCAGGTACTAAGCGTAATTGGCTGGATATTTCTCCTTAGCATCAATAAAGTGTCTCGCAAGCTTAAGATGCCTACGTCTGTTGAACAACACTTATATTTTATTTTGATCCTCTGTGGATTATATTTCTACGATTGTGATACTTTGATATTACATTCAATGGTTGAAATATATTTATCTTTATGCTTCCGCTGTGCATTTATATATTGTTGTTTGACTATATTGTTGCCAACTACGTCACGGTAATCCCCCACCGGGCCCACCGGTGATACACGTGGAAATCAGGGTGTGATAATCGAAAACAGATAACTTTAGATTTATCAAAACCTAAATTAGAGAGATTTGCATCTAAGAAATCATTTCTTCCTGTAATCATTTTAAACTTTTCTGCTCTCCTCAAGACACTAGCTAGACACCATTTGATGTCCATGAGCTCCAATTCTTCTGCATCGATCTGATCATAATCTTCTTTGGTTAGCATAGGATTGCCAATTTTTCCAGCAATCAATCCTTCATAAGATTCCAACGCAGTAACCAGTAATGCCATATGACTTTTAACCACTTCTTCAGAAAAATTCTGACCATTTTGAAGATGTAATCCAACATTGCACTGAAACATATGTCCATTACCAACATTTGAACTTTGAACACTTGGAGGATTAACATTTGAAAATCCATAAGTGTTGATTGAACTTTGACTTGAACTGACTGGTCCAGATGAATTTCCTGCACTAAAAGCAGTTTGGATCTTTGGACTTGCTTCAACTGTTTGAACATTTCCTTTGTAGTATAATTTGATGTCTTGTTGATTGCTTGAGCTGTTCATTCTGGCAATCTTTTGTTGTTCAAGATCCTGTGCCTCAAGCTTTTCAATAAACTGTCCAATTGACAATCTGCTAAACTCTCCAGAATTCTTTAAGATCATGAGATAAGTACCCCATTTTTTCTGTGGTAATGCATCGGCTAACTTTTCAACCCATTCTGCCGGAGTTTTAGTAATTTTCAACTGAGACATGGTACGCACAAGATGACAGTATCTCTAAATGAGAGTCTTTGTAGTCTCCCATGGCATACTTGTAAACAACTCAAACTCCCTTTCTAGCAAAGATGCTTTACTCTTGAGCATTTCTGTACTTCCTTCAAACTTCTTCTCAAGTGCTTCCCAAATCGAAAATGCACTACCATCATGCTGAAGCAAAATAAAGATGTCTTCTTTGACAGCTTGTTGTAAAAGACTAATCATCATCTTTTCTCCTTTATAACTGTCGCTCTCATTGTCTGTAAATTCTGAGATGATTTTATTAACTTTCAAAGCAGTCTGTGGTCTAACATACTTGGTTTCAATACTTTCCCAAGCTCTCAGATGGTTTGCCTGAACCCAATTTTCAAAACGATTTTTCCAGCCATGGTACTCTTCAATTCCCATGAGTTTCAGGGGTTTTTTGCAAAGTTCCAGTTTCGTTTTCCAAGTTCATGTTATGAGCAATGGCAGCCGGAGTAGTCGGAGATGTGGCAAATGCGTTGTAAAATTCTTCGTCAGACATTTTCAAACGAGATTATATCCTTCAAATGAAATCACTCCCAAGCGAAATTAGATTTAAACGAAATTACCTACAATAAACAACTTTCAAACGAGATTAGGACTATTCAAACGGAATCAGGTAATTCTGTGCGGAATTACCAGTTTTCAAACGGAATTAAAACTTGAAATGAAATTATAATTTCGTTTGAACGACTTCAAACAGAAATACTAATTCCGTGCGGAATTAGTTGTGCTTTCAAACGAGATTAACCAAATCAATTAATTCCGTGCGAAATTAAAGAACTCTTTCAAACGGAATTAAGATGATGTCATCATTTTCGATCAGAATTTCATGCGAAATTAGGAATTTTGTCAGTTTTAGATTGAATTAAGGTCCAATTTTCTCAAGGCTTTGTTAAAACACAGTTTTGATTATGATATGTGAAATTCAGATCATTTTGACCGTTAAAACTTGATCAAATGATAAAAGAAGGTATAGAAGTAAGAAAATGAGATGAAATCGGGATGAAAACTGCAGAACTCCTCCTCCTCCTGAGCTCTGATACCACTTGTAGGATCGTTGTCGGACCCGAACGAGTCGATCAGAACCGTTCTACACAATATGAAAGGCGGAAACAGACATATTGTGCTAGATTCAGCAAGAATATCACTTTAAACTGTCTTTTATATTGATTCTGATACGATTACAGATCTGTAGACACTTTGACAGCGCTCCGCCATCGGAAACAACTTTCCTAATTCCGCACAAAATGACACGGTATAACATCTATGTATAGTGTGCCTAATTCCGCACGAAACTCACTCACACGGAATCATTACAAACGATATTACAATACAAGCGAAAATACCAGGTAATTCCGTACGGAATTACATGTGACCTCTTCAAACGAAATTAAGGCCTTTCATGCGGAATTAACTTTTTGCTTGATTCCTTGATCTTCGTTCCATGAGCAATGCAAGACTCGATACAAGACGAAGTCGAAAAATGTATGCACCAACAGTTATGCTTCTGATTATGTTTAGTATCCGTTCTGAAATGCCTGATATGTTTTGTACGCAACTGGTCCGATCATTCATCAGGGTATGTTTCTGATTACGTTCCATACCCAGTTCTATTATGTATTAGTTATGCTTCTTTCAACTCAATATTTGTCCCGGTTTGTATCAGTTTTTTCTCAGTATCGGTCTCAGTCTGGAGTTGGATTTAAATTTCGTGTGATACATTTAGTTTGTATCTGCCAGTATCTTCTGTATTCAGTATTTGATTCAGTGTCTGTTCGATATTTGTCGTTGAACCTGCCTTTGTGTCATGTCGATTTTTCTTCTGATCGGTTTAAGAAATTTCGTAAAGATTTAATTATTCTACTTTTAAACTTAGGTTATCCAGATTATTTTGGTTATTAAATATGAATCTCCAAAGCTATAAAAATTGTTATTTAATTATATACTAACTTATGAAATTTGATTAATTAATAGACATGGATTTGAATCTTGACATTTATTTAAAGATAGTAGTTTGACAATTCTTTTTTTTAAAGATTATGGTATTTAAAATGTTTGGGCTTAGCTATTTGTATTTGTTTTCGTTTCCCCGTGTCATTTTACGGAATAGTCGAAAGTATTTCATTTTTAAATCCATATTGTTTAAATTATTATATTACTAAATCTAACTTTTCAAAGTTAAAAATTAGTTCTTTTTGGCTAATGAAGATTTTCTGTGAAATGTGATACTCTATTTTATTTTGATAAAATTCAAACGTTCAATATAAGAAAATAGTTTTGCCAAGTATGTGGTTATGGAAGTAATAGTATTATTAAACGTTGTTCAATATATTCGATAGTTATTAGTTTTTGATCTGTAGAATCGTTTTCATTTACGAATGATAGGTTAGAAAATCATCTTATCATACGTATACCAGATTATTCTAGTGTTTAAATGGTGTTTTAAAACAAGTTCGTTTATACAAAATAAAATGCATTAGCAATCATGGTCAACGATGTATCAGTCTTTACATCAGTTTTGTGTTGGGTTTCGTATCAGTTATGAATATGACTGACTTTTGTGTCCGTATCAGTTTCCGTTACATTTCCAGATCTGTTCATGTATCAGTTTTTCATCAGTTTTGTGTATCCATCTGTTTTTAGTACTCGTGTCAGTAACCATTTCAGTTCGGTCTCAGTTATGTTATGTTGTGTTTTGCTTTCGCTGAAATGACTTTACTTGTACTGTTGATTTCTCCATTACTGAGCAATTTTTGGCTCAGCTGTATTCTTCTTTTTTTTTCCTATTTGTTTTACAGGTAATATGGGATGATCTAGGATTTCAGTGAGGAGCGTTAGGAAGTTGCTGGCCAAGATTATTTATTTCAATAATGTAAAAATGTAACTAGGATCTTTTATTTAATGTTATGGATTGGTCTTTAGTTTTGATATCTGTAAGAGTGACACGTCAGCCCTATTCGGGTCGGGGTGTTACATTATGGATTTGGGCGGCAACTTGGATACTCATTTAACGTTGGTTGAGTTTTCCTACAATAACAGCTACCATACAAATATATAAGCTGCACCGTTTGAAGCTCTCTATGGTCGAAAGTGTCGCTCTCCGCTATGTTGGGCGGAAAATGACGATAAACAGTTAATTGGTCCGTAATTAGTCCAAGAGACAACGGATAAATTTTTTCAGATTAGAGACCATATCAAGGCGGCTCATGATCGACAAGAGAGCTACGCAGACAAAAGACGGAAGCCATTATCTTTTGAGGTAGGAGACAAAGTCTTGTTGAAAGTCTCGCCTTGGAAGGGCGTAGCGAGATTCGGTAAGCCGGAAAGCTTAACCCTCGATATGTTAGACCATCTGAAATCCTGGAAAAGATTGGCACCGTTGCATACAAGCTGAAGTTACCAGACGAACTTAGTAGTGTGCACGACAAGTTTCATGTGTCTAATCTCAAAAAGAGTCCAAGGCAAGAGACGGTTATCATCCCGGCAGATGAGGTTCCCATTGACGACAAACGCCAGTTCACTGAAGAACCTGTTGAGGTCATGGACTGGAAGATCCAGAAAACACGGAGGAGTCCTATCAAATTAGTGAAAGTTCGTTGGAACTGTCGAGACGGACCCGAGTATACTTGGGAACGCGAAGATCAAATCAAAGCCAAATATCCTCACCTGTTCACGAAATTCTCTATAACAGGGGGAGAATCTGACAACTGCCACTTTCTGGTAATTTTTCGTACATTTAAATTGATCATTTACGCTATACAGTTATGTGTTTTGAACATTCGAACTGCATGATTTCATGACATACACTTAAAATAATCATGGAATACATATTTATGATGCACATTATTCATTTTTATTGGTTACATCTGAAACAGTTTAAAAATGCATCGAAACAACTAGAATAGTACCTAGTAGACTATTGTGCTGATAGAAACGCAGGATCTGCAGAAACCAGCTTAATAACATATTTAGGACTTAGACGAGGGTCCAACATCAAATATACATTAACCCCTAATTGGGAATGCAAGGGTTTGGTTTAATACCTTCCTGAAGTCCGAAAAGCACTATAAGTCACAAATTCAACACTTTCTGCAGAAAATCGGCAGAATTCAGCATCGTAATTTTTATGCAATGTGTAAAAGTGTTGTCTAACTCAAAGTTCATCTGAGAATACATTGGGGTATCATTTAAACCAATAACTATATCATTCCCCACAACTTACACAAGCTAAACGTTCAACTATCAACTAACGGAACCAACGCCAAACGAATATCCGAACATTAAACTATTTTTTAGTAACTAGCTAATATTATTTTGGTTATTTTAAGGCTAGTTATGACATCTAAACATCTTACAACAATTGAAAACCTTAAACACCTAAACTTCCTAACCTTTGATACAAATTCTAACACTTTAAAACACTTAGAAACAATTCACCAAACAGGACCCCCCTCCTTTGTTCGACCGCCCTTGTGGGACCCGCCCCCTGCCCACTTGGTGAAAGATAACAACTTGTAAAACTTAGTTTTACTAGATCATTTCTCACATTTTACACCATAATTTTCACACACTAAAGCTCCCATCATCTTCCCTAGTTTCGGCCAAGAACACCCAAAACCCAACTTCATTTTCAAGCCAGTTTTTGATGACCAAGATGCACTTCTATGGAACCTAAGAAGATCTAAAGCATTCATAAGTTGAAGCAAGCATTTTCACACACTTCGGAACTTTCAACCATTAAGATCATCATCTTCTTTGCTTTTCATTTTCATCAAGATCAGCCCTAGCCACAAGAGCTAGAAGTGAGCATTCTAATCTTTTTTTTTCATACTTGTTTATGTATATATATATATATATATATATATATATATATATATATATATCTTATGAACAAGTTATAATTAAAATATTCATGCAAGAATAAGATGAAAATACCTAAAAGCAAACTAAAAATCATAATGTATAAGATTGTTTATGTTGTGATTTGAAGCTTGTTACATGTTTATTTGATCTAGTCATGATGAATATCATATGAAAACTTGTTAGATGATGTTTAAAAACATAATCTAACAAGTATACATGAACGTATTAAAAGGGTTTTGTTAAACATGATGTTTAATGGATGATCATAATATTTGATATTGTTAAAGTGTATAATGTTTTTCACTAAAAATAATGCTTTTTGAAAGATTTATAAAAGTAATATACAAGATGGGTTTTCTATAAAAGTTTGACAAAACTAGAAGTAAAGTATGATTTTTGAACAAGTAAACGTATGTAAAGATCATGCTAAAACCCTACATGTTTATGAGTTTATCTTGTTAAAGGTATGTTATAAATATCATGTATTTTTGTTAAGAAATGATATGAGTAAATTGTTGATGATTTGAAAAGAAAATGATATGTTTATAAACATGGCAAAGTTCATATTTCAAAGGAACTATGGCCAATTTTTCTTAGAAATCATATGTTATAAAAACTATCATTTTTGACAAAGTCTTTTCAAGAATACAACATTTGAAAGAATGATTTTTATAAAAGTAAAAATAGAAATAAATATATATTTTTGAGAAAATATATATTTAGTGATCTTAACAACTTATGTGCTATGTGTTTATTGATTGTATTAGTTATATACATGAAAGTTAGGAACTTGAATACAATGATACAAATAAACACAAGACAAATTACAACAAAAGACTTACAAGAATACATATAAACACACCTTAAAAGCAAATTACGGACAATTCGGATACCCGGATACAACTTAAGGACAAATCGGACATATGGACAAACAAACGGACTATATAAGTATTTCGGACTACAATATATAATATATCAAAACTTGGTAAACTACATTTTCAAAACTGAACAAGTGACCATATATATTTTACAAGTATACAAAATATATTACACATTGGTTTATCGTAAAAAAAGTATTATTTTTTTTGAAGTATATATTGATATATATATATATATATATATATATATATATATATATATATTTATATCTCATAACATCTAAAATATATTATTTTGGTGAAAAACTAAAACTATATATTTTTAGAACTAGTCTTAAAAATAGATTGTTTTTATACCTTTTACCAAGCATAGATTATATATTCTTATGGAATATATCTTAAAATGTATATATATTTTAAGAATACATGATCACATATAATGAACACGAGGATATACGTATTCCTATACGTAGAACTATATACTCACTCACATCACCAACACTTGGTGAAAACACATTTATACAAGTACGATACAACTCACAAGATACAAGAATATATATCTTTGGCGAAATATATATTAAACAGTTATCAATTAATACATCTAAAACACTATTCAACGAATAACAAAGACATACAATTCTTAACACATATTCAAGATAAAAGACTTGTACATGAGTCATTACAAAGACTGAAGTGTCTAACAAATCTAGAACGTTTTTAGGTCGTGACACTATTCAAGACGACCGCACGTGAGATCATAGTTACCTACAGTTCACGGACGCAATTCTATGAGTTCATGTCCCCTCTACATTTTAAATGCTTTACAACTTTACAACTATCGGGGAAAATACATGTTCATAGTATGATAAGTCAAGGAATGAAACACCATAGATCATGTGCGAATTGGGTTATACAACTAAGCACCATTAATCTAGTTTGGACCTAGGTACAAGGGGTTAGATCTAATGGGTTTTGGCGAGCCCCACTCTTCGTCGTGGACCCATACAGAAGAGTGTGTTTGTGTCCCAGTCGATGGTAGTCGACACAAAATCGTCTAGGTTTGGATTGATTCCTTTTTCGTCACACATATTAATGTCCTTGCAAAATATTAATGATCAACAATTTCATTGACGCTTTACATACTACATCATACATTTTACAAATTCGTCTTTTACAACTAAACTGCATGAAATCGCCACTTTTTGTTGATGTTTTCAACTTAACATGTATTTCAAGGAATTTATGGACCATGTCGGGAACCTCAGACAAGATAACAAGTATCAGAACTCCTTGCCATCTTTTGGAGGGTTTTCCTGTTAAATACCGCCTCTTTGCGGCAATATAATGGTTAAAACCTTAGTAGTTAAACTTTCATTTTGATGTATGAAACAAAGACAATTTACTTTTCAGTTAATGGTTTGTAACCGATACACTTAACCTCGTGTTTGTAACCTTCCACGTGTCCAATCTTAAAAAGTGTTACGCTGATGAAAACCTCCACATACCACTTGATGAAATTTGTGTTGATGACACGATGCACTTTGTCGAGAAGCCTGGGGAAATATTGGACCGTGAAGTCGAAAAGCTCAAACGCAAGCGTATACCAATTGTAAAGTTTGGTGGGAATCTAAACGTGGCCCAGAATTTACTTGGGAACATGAAGATCAAATGAAGGCGAAATATCCACATCTATTCTCACAAGTTTCCTCTAAATAAATTTCGGGACGAAATTTCCTAAAGTAGGGGAGACTGTGACATCTGTGCTTGTGTAATCATTGTACAAACTCCGAACAAATCAAATATCAATAAAGAAATGTGTTTGACCCCAATATTTATTTATTTATTTATTTATGTTTGACATTTTTCACGTTATGATTTTTGTTCAATTTCAAACTCTTAAATGCTTTCTAGAAAGTTATACACAAACTGATGCGTAAACGTAATCAGTTTAACATGACAAACACTCCAGAATAGTGACATATTCTTAATATACCTTAAATAACCTTTACATAACTTAGAAATAAGTTTTTAAGGGTTTTGTATGGCAAAAACAAGTTTATTCGATCACAGGGACTATTTGCGTCAAACTGCAAAAGTCTGCCGATTCATATAGCAACACACATTCCGGAACAAGATCATAAGCTAAACATACCATAAATACACTTAACATAGCTTAGAAATAAGTTTTGAGGGGTTCGGTATGCGAAAATACACTTATTTGATCACAGGGACTAAAAACGTCAAAACTGCGAAAGTATGCATTTACGTGCATATCTTGCGTTCTGACCATATCCGAACATCCAAAAACTTTTGTAATCATTAAAATATTGTATTTTATTGATAGGAATGCAAAAATACCTTTCGTTTCGCAATTTGGGTCATTTTCGCGTCCGTTACGATTTCCGTCATAATTAACCGAAAAACGCAACCGTACAGACAAACGAACCGACATCCGTGACATTTTTAAGCATAATTCAAGTTAAATATACTTTAACTTCATCATGGAGCTTGAAAATGGGCTTGACGGGTGTTAGAAGTGCCAAAACGCGACGAAACAATCTCCGGGGTTAAAACTGTCATTTTACAAAACTGGCTGGTCTGCAAGGTCCAAACGAACCGTATGGACTAGACCTTACGGTCCGTAAGCTAGTGCCAGCACCATAGAATTTAGAAACTTCTAATTCAGATGCTGTCTTTGATCTAATCCCTGGTTTCTTCAAATGGTGGGCTGGTTTGTGTGATCATCAAGTCCTCAAATCAAATTCTAACAAGTGTAACGCCTTGATTCTTCCTTGGGCAACACATAAACACTTGGCAATGATCTAGAGGCACAATATTTCCTATAAATAGCAAGGTCCTCTTGCTTCATTCCTTGCTCATCTTCTTCATTTCTGATCTATGCTCTGATTGAGGCTACCACATTATGTTGTAGGCTTCATACTTGAGCATTCTAGTTCAATTTTTTTAGCCAAGAACACTTGTAAGTGTTCATTCATGCTTGTTTATCGATTTCAAGCATGAAAGTCAAATAGTGTTTGACTTTCAACTTTGACCATGATTTGATGAAGACAAAGTTCGTTTGAACTTTGCAACGTGAGCGTAATCACGATGGTTATAGTCCCTTGCGACTATACCTACTGATTATCACGTTGACTAGTCGAAGTGACGAGTCAAAGTTTCGGTGAAAATGCATGATTATGTGCATTTTGCGAGGAAACTATTTTCGGGTATCAAAACACTTTGTTTTGATATCAAATCAGTTTACTAACTTAGTTAAACATGTTTTAACATGTTTAACGCATCACTTTTAGTTTAGTGCTTACTTAGGGTTATAAGTCAAGCGGTCTAAACAACCGCTTAGAGTTTCGAACCCGACCCATTTGGTCGATCATTAGGATCCGACCAAACATATTTTGTGACCATAGTTGTATAAGGAATAACCTTTCGAGGTTATACCTTATGGTCACTTCGTTTAATTAGTTGTATGATAGGTAATTTATATGCCTTAGGAAAATGACCAAAATGCCCTTTTCATGCTTAATTTGAATTTAAGCATATGTAACCAAGTTTTTGACACTTAAACTGATTATGCAATGTTATTAAACATATTAGGGTGTATGATACTTGTCATAGGGCTAGTTAGGCTATCCGAATGCGCTTTTGCACAAATGAAGCGTTAAAGTAGCATACACTACCTTAACGAGTCATAACGGGTCATAAGCACTTAGGATAGGTATCAAATCAGAATGTTGGCTTTGTTAAACCATATTATATTAGTTCCAACACTCATTTGGTTTACAAGACCTCATTCTATCCGATCTTCTGATTTAGGCCTCGATTATTAACATAGTGATTCCATACTAGGTGCCACTTGATTCCTTGGTTTCCCTAGCTTTGTTAGTTTACTAAAGCAAGGATACATGCAATCTCAGGTGAGTACATAGTCCCCTCTTTTACCGCTTTCAAATATTTTGGGGTGATACACATGTGCCTACTTGTTACTTTTGTGCTTTCATGCTTTTATGACATATGCTTGCTATGTTCACCTGGTACATATATAGTACATGATTTAAATTAGAATTTGATATGTATGTTGACTGAACATGCTAGCACATTGATTTCATAAACGTTTTTGCTGCATATGTTTACTCAGCATATGGGCACATTGTTTTACATTACATTTCTGCTGCATATGTTTACCTAGCATACTTAGTACATGGTTTTCACATGACTTGCTTACATTGGTTATGACATTTGGTATGTTTAACGGGACAAAAATACATTCATTAACATTGATCACGCCGCTCGGTAGTATGTAGTGGTACCATAGGACTTGACAAATCCCATTCTCGGCTTCCTAGGTTTGTTTAGAAGTAGGGAATGACAGAATCCGAAAACATATTTGATTAACCATTAACTTTTTAAGGGTTTGTCCGACAGTCACAAGGCTTGAATGTATGCAATAAACATATCTACATAAATGTTTGTATCCATAAACCATTGGTTTTGCAAAACATAACTTTTGATTTAAACATAGGTTTATTCAAAGACATTGTTTTGTACATTTTACATATGATTTGAGTAAATACTCTTTATTCACCATACATGACATTTGGTTATACATTGACATTATACCTATGGGTTGAGTAAATACTTTTTACTTTCCATACATAACATTTGATTATACAAGACATGGTTACATTTGACATTGGACACTGGTTACACATAACATTTTGACATTGGTTTAAACAAGACATTTTTAGTGGTTATCGATAAGTGATTTAAATAACTAGGCATGTGTAATATGATAAAAGCATGGTGGATACGCCGTTGGTACATCCTATATATAAGTGCTTTTATGATATTACATATCCTGGCATTATCTAAACCACTTCGACAAAGACAAAGGCATGACATATTTTCAAATAACATTGTTTTACAAATGACATGTTTTATACAAATTCATTTTTACTTGGTTATTTATTTAACCACGCATTATTCTTTTATTATCATCTGTTTTTCATATCGGTTTTCATATGATTTTTATAAAAGATAACACTTTTAATGGTTCATGACTACTTTTGTTAAACATTTCTTTTAACTACAATTCATGAATCCTTCATCAACAAAACCTATATATCTCCCAGGCATTTTTATGCTGACATACCTATTTTCACATGTGTTTTCAGGAGCTAATGTATGAGGTTGATCAGGATACACTTAGGCGGACATGGGCCTTAGTGACATAAAATGAAGCAAGACAAGTTTAATTTATGTTATGTTTTCGTTTAAACAAAGACAATGTAATCTTTTAACTTAACAAAACCAAACTTTAAATACTGTGGGTTATGAAACAATAATTTTGTTACTCGACTCCCCGAAGTTTCCGCCGCGGTTTGTTGTTTTACGCGGTCGGGGTTTGACAGAAGAGTTGGTATCAGAGCTCATGGTTATAGGGAATTAGGTTATTAGTTATACTCTTACCTAGACTATAACCTTCCTAGGGCCCAAATTTCCAAAACGATTTTGAAATTCAATCATCCATCCTTGGATTATTCTTTCTAGCCTTGTGCCTTCCAAGTTTTCAAAAATCTCGTCAAAGTTTGGGTCTAAATAATGTGAACACGTGCAATCTGGAAGGGTGGGTGCTTGCACCCTGAGTTTTCTGTCTAAGGCTCGAGTGTTCGTAAAAATCCGGAGTATCGGACCAGTCACTCTTACCTGGGAACTCTTGGGGTGAGTGTCCACTTATAGGATAAAGCATGTTCTCGCGATAAATTATTATGACCCTTTTACTTTGATTAGTAACTGTGTGTCGTTTGTTTGTTTTGAGGTAACGAACAAATGACCACCATCCTTACTTTTTGTCGATATTTATAACATCTCATTTTTCATCACATCATCTCACTCGTTTTCTCTCATGTTTTCCTCTTTTAGATTGCCTCCTTGACGCAACGTACAACAACCTGATGCCGAATTGGCAACTATCATAGCACAGCAGATGGCTGCTATGCTACCAAATCTCATTACTCAAATCAACCAAGCCAATAATAACAATGTTAATGCACGTGTGCCGTGCAACTTTAATCAATTTAATTCGACTAAACCGCTCAAGTTTAGTGTCACACTCGCTCGTAGCGGACGTGCAAGATGTGATCTGATCAGTTCTCATTGCATAATCATTATAAGTGAACATACTTAATGAATAAAAACAAGCTCCAATGCCATTGTCATAATCGTTTCAAAAGAACGCAACATAAGTTAAATGTATTGGCTACAAACCATCAAATGAAAATAAGTTGTTATTGTTTTATACATCAAAATGTAAGTCTTAAAATGTCAAGGCTTTGACCACTATATCACCGCAAAAAGGCGGTATATAACGGGCAAACCCTTCAAATGGTGGCATGGAGTCTTGATACTTGCTTTCCTTGACTGAAATGTCTGCATGGTCCACTAATTTCCTGAAATACATGTTAAGTTTGAAAACATCAACAAAAGTTGGCAAGTTCATGTAGTTTAGTTGTATAAGATGTATCTGTAAAATGTGAGTTGCATAAAATGTATCTATATAATATGAGTTGTATAAAATGTATCCATAAAATGTGAGTTGTATAAAATGTATCCATAAAAAATGTGAGTTGTATAAAATGTATATGTATGTAATGATGTAGTGTCACACCCCGACCACGTAAAACAACAAAACGTGGCAAAAACGTTGGGGAGTGTTGTAACAGAATCATTGTTTCACAACCATGGATTAAACAATTTCGTTTTATTGAATTAAATGTATTACATTACATTGGAATTAGAAACAAAACAGGAATAAATAAACTTTCATTGTTATTAAGTCACTAAGGCCTCGTCCATTCCTATGTGAGCGTACACAAGTATCATCATCAAACATCATCAACTATGGTACCTGAAACACATGTGAAAATACGTCAGCATAAAAATGCCGGCGAGTACATAGGTTTTATGTGAGTGTCAGATTCATGGCTCGTTTTACATGTTGCAATACTTATTTAAAAACCTTATTTTGAAAAGTATACTATTGCGACATAATTAACCAACTCAAATCAAGTTGGATATGATTTATAAAATCTCGTAGCCATGATTCTTAACTCCAAAACATTTGTTTTATGAAATCAAATTGTCAAATATATCGTAGAAACTCGTTAACAAAACCCGTATGGTTTATATTATTCAGAAAACATCATTGTGTGAAATCGTTTCAAAATTGTTTACCCAAGTGATCTAGATAACGCAACGATATATAATGTGTTAAAAGCACTTATATATAGGAAGTACCAGCGGTGTATCCACCATGATTTTAACACATTACACCCGCCCCGTTACCTAATCACTTCCCTAACCTAATGGTTCAAATAGTTACAAATGGTTCACATATATCAAATGGTTACAAATGGTTCACATCAATCAAATGGTTACAAATGGTTCACATCAATCAAATGGTTACAAATTGTTCACATATATCAAATGATTATCAATGGTTCACATACATCAAATGGTTACAAATGGTTCGAACAGTTCAAAATGTAAAACAATGGGCTAGCATGTTAAGTGAACATACATAGCAAAACATGCAAGAAATCATGTACTATAAGTGTACTAATGAACATAGCAAGTATATGATATGAAAACATGGAAAGCATGAAAGTAGCAAGTAGGCACATGTGTTTCACCCCAAAACATTTGAAAAACAGTAAAAGAGGGGACTATGTACTCACTTGAGGGTGCTTAGAAGTCTTGAACAACAACCAAGCAAAGCTAGAGGGATCACAGAAGCAAACGATACCTAATATAGGTAACTATGTTAATAAACGGACCTAAATCGGAAGATCGGATAGAATGAGGTTTCGTAAACCAAATGAGTATAGGAACTCATGTATTATGGTTTAACAAAGCCTACTCTCTAAAAGGAAACCTATCCTAAGTGATTACGACCCATTACAACCCGTTTAGGTAGCTTACGCTACTTTAATGCGTCGTTCGCGTAAAACGCGTTCGGACCGCCTAACTAGTCCTATGACAAGTAATATATGCCTTAACATGTCTAATAATGTTACCTAATCAGTTTAGATGTCAAAATTTAGGTTACATATGCTTAAAATGAATTTATGCGTAAAAAGGCCATTTTGGTCATTTACCTAAGGCATATAAACTACCTATCATATAACTACTTAAACGAAGTGACAATAAGGTATAACCTCGGAAGGGTATTCCCTATGCAACTATGGTCACATAATATGCTTGGTCGGATCCTAATGATCGACCAAACGGGTCAGGTTCGAAAGTCTAAGCGGTTGTTTAGACCGCTTATTCTACGACCCTATATAACCACAAAACCTAAAGTGACGAGTTAAACATGTTAGAACATGTTTAACGAAGTTTGAAAACAAGTTTGATATCAAGACAAAGGGTCTTGACACCCAAAAGTAGTTTGGTTGCAAAATACGCAAGAATACGTATTTTGACCGAAACTACGACTCGTCACTACACCTAATCAACATGGTAATCAGTAGGTATAGTCACAAGGGACTATGAGCATCGTGATTACGCTCAAATTGCGAAGTTCAACGAACTTCATGTTGACCAACTCGTGGTCAAAGTAGAAAGTCAAACACTGTTTGACTTTCGTGCTAAAAACGCATAAAAAGCACGAAAGAGACTTACAAAGCGTCCAAGCTAGGAAGTTTTGATTCAAACAACTTAGGTATGAAGTAATAACTTCAACTTAGAGCTGATTGAACCAAAGTGTGAGTTGAAATGATGTGAAGGCATGGGTTTATATAGGATTCGGTAAACCGTTAGGATCGTTCCTCGCATTTCGTGCTTTGATCTTGGCCCTCCACTTGGGCTCATGGTTTTCAAAACCATGGGAATGTTTAAAACCAATAAATTTGAGCCTATAGCATCCAAAACCAGCCATTAAAACCATCAACACTTCAAAATTGGACTAGGTTCATTGAATCTGGTCAGAAATTTCAAAAATGGTCCCTACACTTGTAAAACTTGATTTTTGGCACTTTTAAGCCCCGTTAACCCCATTTCAAAGCACTAAAATGATGTTAAAGTATAGGGAACTTAAAATATGCTCAAAAATATCTCGGATGTCGGTTCGTTTGGTCGTACGGTTGCGTTGTTCGGTTAATTACGATAGAAGTCGTAACGAACGCAAAAACGATCCAAATTAAGCGACGAATGGAATTTTATCATGCCAATCACTAAAATAAAACATTTAATGATTACGTAAATTTTTGGATGTCCGAATATATTCAGAACGTAAGATATGCGCGAAAATGCAAACTTATGCACTTTTTGACGCTTTTAGTCCCTATTGATCAAGAAAGTTTATTTTTGCGCACCAAACACCTCAAAGCCTGTTTCTAAGCTACGTAAAGGATATTTAAGGCATATTTAAATTATGATCAAGTTCCGGAATGTTCGTTACAGTACAAATCGCATACTTTCGCAGTTTGTCGAAATTAGTCATTGTAAGCGAATAAACTTGATTTCGCCACACCAAACCTTCCAAAACTTATTTCTAAGTTATGTAAAGGTTATTTAGGGTATGTTAAGCCTATTTCACTATTCCGGAGTGTTCGTTGCATTAAACTGGTTATATTTACGCATCAGTGCGCGTATAACCTTCAAGAAAGCGATTTAAAGCTTGAAATCGAACATGAATTGACATGTGCAAACGATACACATATTTTTACAAATCCCAAGTATAAAACACAATATTTCATAGATTTGGTATTTGTTTGATGGTTGCGGAGGCACAGGTGTCACAGTCTCCCCTACTTTAGAAAATATCGTCGCGAAATTTATTCGTAGGAGTCTGCGTGTGACGCTGTGTTAAATAATTGTCTTGCATGGAATCTAGGGTATTTATCTATTTGCGTAGAATAACCCATCAAAGATATGCAAGGCATAATCCTGTTATTTCTCTCAACGGACATTCTTCAGAAAACGAAAATGAACGGAATTAGTCATTTTCCTCAATGGGTATTCTTCAAAATGGAAATGAAGGAAAAGTCAAGGATATTCATTTCCCTCGACGGGTATGCTTCAGAAACGATAATGAACGGAATGAGTCATTTTCCTCATTGGGTATTCTTCAGAAATGGAAATGAAGGAAGAATCAAGGATATTCATTTCCCTCGATGGATGTTCTTCAGAAACAAAAATGAACGGAATGAGTCATTTTCCTCAATAGGTATTCTTCAGAAATGGAAATAAAGGAAGAATCAAGGATATTCATTTCCCTCGATGGATATTCTTCAGAAACGAAAATGAACAGAATGAGTCATTTTCCTCAATGGGTATTCTTCAGAAATGGAAATGAAGGAAGAATCAAGGATATTCATTTCCCTCGATGGATGTTCTTCAGAAACAAAAATGAACGGAATGAGTCATTTTCCTCAATGGGTATTCTTCAGAAATGGAAATGAAGGAAGAATCAAGGATATTCATTTCCCTCGATGGATATTCTTCACAAACGAAAATGAACGGAATGAGTCATTTTCCTCAATGGGTATTCTTTAGAAATGGGAATGAAGGAAGAATCAAGGATATTCATTTCCCTCGATGGATATTCTTCAGAAACGAAACTGAACAGAATGAGTCATTTTCCTCAATGGGTATTCTTCAGAAATGGAAATGAAGGAAGAATCAAGGATATTCATTTCCTCGATGGATATTCTTTAGAAACGAAAATGAACGGAATGAGTCATTTTCCTCAATGGGTATTCTTCAGAAATGGAAATGAATTGAGTCAACTCTAGACACATGACAAAACTTGCTGTGGTTTCTGTGCATTGAATTCCATAATTATGTATGCATCCATAACTACGTAATTCCTTGCACAGTCCGCACAGTTCGTTTTGCAATGTGAAAGGGGGAGAAAATCAAACCTGTGATGAGTGTGACTAGACTACCATAGGGTCCTTTTTAATTAGATCGACAAATGATCTCTTTAATTAGACCTCCAAGGAGTCTTTTTAGCTATATCATCACATGATATTCCTAACCGGATTTTTGGATCAATCTGTTTAACCAGACCACTCAAGGGGTCTAATTATGGAATAGCACTATGAATCCCTTATACGAAAATATGGAAGATTCTACGAGGATTTGGATAACAAAAATTTGGATCACATAAAAATATAAAAGGGAACACATAAGCACATAATCACATAATTGTTTAACTTGATTATTAATTTGTTATTAACTTGTTGTCGATTGAACATGGATATTCAAGGTACACCAGGAAACTAGCCGATAGCCTTCAATGTCCTCAAGTATCTATCTGAAAAGATAGGATGATCTTCCAAAAATTCGATTTTGTTTTCAAAGAAACGTAATATTCGAATTAAGAAACACAACAAATTTTAGGATTTACGGAAATACCCTTAGGTACCCTATTAAGGATTTATAGTGGTACTTTGGGTATTCATCCAGAGTTGTAACTTGCGCCTTGTACTTCGTTTTCTTGGATGAAACGGGTACTTAGGATTTTCGTGGAAAACGCAAGAGATCATAAAATGGAAGAATTTGGGGGTAGTCTGTTCTTCAAGGAATATGATTCCCTGATTGTCGGTATTGTAGGGGATATATTGTTTATACACGCAACCACATAAATACATTGCAATGTAAATAAAAGATTTATTTATAAACAATGATAACAACTGTTTCATGGACCTTGAAAACAAAAGAAAATCACACATAAGACGTGATTATTTCTAAACGGTGTTGTCTTTTAGTCGGTCAGATGCTCATCCCTGTGCTGGATTTGCATTAGCAAGCTTTGGGCAATTTCTTCAGAAATGACCCATCTCGCCACAGTTATTGCAAGAACCTGGTGGAAAACGAACTTGAGCAGGATTGTTGTCAGCTTGATTTGGTGCAACTGCAGCTCGGCAAACTCTTGCTGTATGACCTATAAGTCCATAAATTTGGCATTTGCGGCACTTCACACTAGCATGATGATGAAGGTTACATTGGTTGCACAAGGGTGCAGTTCCGTTGTATGGCTTCCTAGTAGGGGGTTGAGCTCGTTGGTTGGGGGCAGCTTATCATTGTGAGCAACACGACGAAGTTCTGGGAAGCTTTTCGCTTCTTTGACTTCTTGGAGGATCCAGTCTGTTCATCTTTGGGTTTCGATTCCTCGATTGGTTTCTTATCACCTTTTCGGAAAAGTGTACCTTTCCTTAATTGAGATTCAGTCAAGGTAGCAGTAGCTCAATGGCCTGCCTAACTGTAGTGGGGTTACTACCAGTCACAATGTCTTGTACTAGGTCAGGGAGACCATCAATGTACTTTTCAATTGCCTTATCCGAAGGCGTAACCATATTCGGGCATAACAGAATTAACTCCTCATAACGATCCGTGTAGGCTCGATGCTCACCGCTATCTTGCTTAAGATTGTCGAATTCCCTTTCCAAGGCCCTGATCTCGTGATGAGGACAAAATTCCTTCATCATCAGAGCTCGGAGTTCTTCTCACGTTTGAGCCAGTGCCACATCGGCACCCCTATCTCTTATCACACCATTCCACCATGTCAACGCTTGTTTCTCAAAGACACTAGATGCAAATTCTACCTTTCGCTCATTTGGGCATTGAACATGCCTGAAGGTGCTCTCTAGACTCTCGAACTATTGTAGAAGTGCAGTCGCTCCTTGAGACCTAGAAAACTTTGATCGCTTAGCCGAGTTGAACGTCTTGAAGTTGCAGGGGGCATTATTGTTGTTGGGAGCTTGGTTACATTGAGCAACGATATTCGGGATCGCAACAGTCATTTGTTGCGTAGTGACAGCTGCCAGCTCTTCAATAGGTACCTGATTTTCGCGTCGTGGAGGCATTCAAAAAGTGAAAACAAGAGAGAAAACAAATGAAATGGCATTGGGTAAGAATAGGATGTTACAATTACCTACCAAAAATCATGGGTGATGGTCATTTGTTTGAACCACGAAGCAAACAAACGCCACACAAAGGCTGAATCAAAGTAAATAGGTCGTCATAATGTATCGCGAAGACATGCTCGCCTATAAGTGCATACTCACCCCAAGAGTTCCCAGATAAGAGTGACTGGTCCGATATTGCAGATTTGTACGAACACTCTAGCCTTAGACAGAAAGCTCAGGGTACAGGCACCCACCCTTCCAGTTTGCACATGTTCACATTATGTGGCCCTAAACTTTGACGAGAATTTGAAAACTTTGAAGGTTCGAAACCTTATAATTAATCATCCTAGAACAGATGATTAGTTTTCAAAGCAGATTCGAATTTTGTGTCCTTATTGTGGTTCCTGCCTAAAGATAGACAACAGTATTGTTTTATGACTAAACTCAAGTAAACTCGCGTTAGGGTCCTAGGAAGGTTATAGTCTAGGTCAAAGCAATACTAATAACCTAATTCCCTATAACCATTGGCTGTGATACCAACTTTTCACAACCATGGATTAAACAATTTCGTTTTATTGAATTAAATGTATTACATTACATTGGAATTAGAAACAAAACAGGAATAAATAAACTTTCATTGTTATTAAGTCACTAAGGCCTCGTCCATTCCTATGTGAGCGTACACAAGTATCATCATCAAACATCATCAACTATGGTACCTGAAACACATGTGAAAATACGTCAGCATAAAAATGCCGGCGAGTACATAGGTTTTATGTGAGTGTCAGATTCATGGCTCGTTTTACATGTTGCAATACTTATTTAAAAACCTTATTTTGAAAAGTATACTATTGCGACATAATTAACCAACTCAAATCAAGTTGGATATGATTTATAAAATCTCGTAGCCATGATTCTTAACTCCAAAACATTTGTTTTATGAAATCAAATTGTAAAATATATCATAGAAACTCGTTAATAAAACTCGTATGGTTTATATTATTCAGAAAACATCATTGTGTGACATCGTTTCAAAATCGTTTACCCAAGTGATCTAGATAACGCAACGATATATAATGTGTTAAAAGCACTTATATATAGGAAGTACCAGTGGCGTATCCACCATGCTTTTAACACATTACACCCGCCCCATTACCTAATCACTTCCCTAACCCAATGGTTCAAACAGTTACAAATGGTTCACATATATCAAATGGTTACAAATGGTTCACATCAATCAAATGGTTACAAATGGTTCACATCAATCAAATGGTTACAAATGGTTCACATATATCAAATGATTACCAATGGTTCACATACATCAAATGGTTAAAAATGGTTCGAACAGTTCAACATGTAAAACAATGGGCTAGCATGTTAAGTTAACATGCATAGCTAAACATGCAAGAAATCATGTACTATAATTGTACTAATGAACATAACAAGTATATGATATGAAAACATGGAAAGCATGAAAGTAGAAAGTAAACCAAATGAGTAAAGGAACTCATGTATTATGGTTTAACAAAGCCTACTTTCTAAAAGGAAACCTATCCAAAGTGATTACGACCCATTACAACCCGTTTAGGTAGCTTACGCTACTTTAAAGCGTCGTTCGCGTAAAACGCGTTCGGACCACCTAACTAGTCCTATGACAAGTAATATATGCCTTAACATGTCTAATAATGGTACCTAATCAGTTTAGATGTCAAAATTTAGGTTACATATGCTTAAAATGAATTTATGCGTAAAAAGGCCATTTTGGTCATTTACCTAAGGCATATAAAATACCTATCATATAACTACTTAAACGAAGTGACCATAAGGTATAACCTTAGAAGGTTATTCCCTATGCAACTATGGTCACATAATATGCTTGGTCGGATCCTAATGATCGACCAAACGGGTCGGGTTCGAAAGTCTAAGCGGTTGTTTAGACCACTTATTCTACGACCCTATATAAGCACTAAACCTAAAGTGACGAGTTAAACATGTTAGAACATGTTTAACGAAGTTGGAAAACTAGTTTGATATCAAGACAAAGGGTCTTGATACCCAAAAGTAGTTTGGTTGCAAAATACGCAAGAATACGTATTTTGACCGAAACTACGACTCGTCACTACACCTAATCAACGTGGTAATCAGTAGGTATAGTCACAAGGGACTATGACCATCTCGATTACGCTCACGTTGCGAAGTTCAACGAACTTCGTGTTGACCAACTCGTGGTCAAAGCAGAAAGTCAAACACTGTTTGACTTTCGTGCTAGAAACGCATAAAAAGCACGAAAGAGACTTACAAAGGGTCCAAGCTAGGAATTTTTGATTCAAGCAACTCAGGTATGAAGTAATAACTTAAACTTAGAGCTGATTGAACCAAAGTGTGAGTTAAAATGAAGTGAAGGCATGGGTTTATATAGGATTCGGTAAACCGTTAGGATCGTTCCTCGCATTTCGTGCTTTAATCTTGGCCCTCCACTTGGGTTCATGGTTTTCAAAACCATGGGAATGTTTAAAACCAACAAATTTGAGCCCATATCACCCAAAACCAGCCATTAAAACCACCAACACTTCAAAATTGGACTAGGTTCATTGAATCTGGTCAGAAATTTCAAAAATGGTCCATGCATTTGTAAAACTTGATTTTTGGCACTTTCAAGCCCCGTTAACCCCATTTCAAAGCTTTAAAATGATGCTAAAGTATAGGGAACTTAAAATATGCTCAAAGACATCTCGGATCTTGGTTCGTTTGGTCGTACGGTTGCGTTGTTCGGTTAATTACGACAGAAGTCGTAACGAACGCAAAAACGATCCAAATTAATCGACGAATGGAATTTTATCATGCCAATCACTAAAATAAAGTATTTTAATGATTACATAAATTTTTGGATGTCCGGATATATTCAGAACGTAATATATGCGCGAAAATGCAAACTTATGCACTTTTTGACGCTTTTAGTCCCTATTGATCAAGAAAGTTTATTTTTGCGCACCAAACACCTAAAAGCCTGTTTCTAAGCTATGTAAAGGATATTTAGGGCATATTTAACATACGATCAAGTTCCGGAATGTTCGTTACAGTAAAACTCGGCATACTTTCACAGTTTGTCGAAATTAGTCCCTGTAAGCGAATAAACTTGATTTCGCCACACCAAACCTTCCAAAACTTATTTCTAAGTTATGTAAAGGTTATTTAAGGTACGTTAAGCCTATTTCACTATTCCGGAGTGTTCGTTGCATTAAACTGGTTATATTTACGCATCAGTGCGCGTATAACCTTCAAGAAAGCGATTTGAAGATTGAAATCGAACATGAATTGATATGTGCAAACGATATACATATTTTTACAAATCCCAAGTATGAAACACAATATTTCATAGATTTGGTATTTGTTTGATGGTTGCAGAGGCATAGGTGTCACATGTAGTGTGTAAAGCGTCAATGAAATCGTTGATCATTAATGTTTCGCGAGGACATTAATATGTATCATGAATTAGGAAGCAAGCCAAACCTAGACGATTTTGTGTCGACTACTATCGACTGGGACACAAAGGCACTCTTCTGTATGGGTCCATGACCAAGAGTGGGGCTCCCCAAAACCCATTAGATCTAACCCTCTGTACCTAGGTCCAAACTGGATTAATGGTGCTTAGATGTATGACCCTAATCGCACATGATCTAAGGTGTTTCATTCCATGACTTAACATACAATCGAACATGTATTTTCCCCAATAGTTGTAAAGTTGTAAAGCATTTAAAATGAATAGGGGACATGAACTCACAGAATTGCGTCCGTGAATAGTAAGTAACTGTGATCTCACGTGCGGTCGTCTTGAATAGTGTTACGACCTACAAACGTTCTATATTTGTTAGACACTTCGGCCTTTGTAATGACTTGAATACAAGTCTTTTATCTTGAATATGTGTTAAGACTTGTATGTCTTTGTTATTCGTTGAACTGTGATGTATTAACTGATAACTGTTTAGTGTATATATTTCGCCAAATATATATTCTTGTATCTCGTGAGTGTTATCGTAGTTGTATAAATGTGTTTTCACCAAGTGTTAGGTGATGTGAAAGTGCATATCGTTGTACGTATAGGAATACGTATGTCCGTGTGTTTGTTATATGTGCTCTTGTATTCTTAGAATATATACACTTACATATTCTAAGATATATTTCATAAAAATATATATGTTATACTTGGTAAAAGGTATAGAAAATATCTTAAAAATAATCTATTTTTAAGATTAGTTCTAAAAATATAATTTTAGTCTTTTAGTAAAACAATATATTTTGGATGGTAAGAAATATATATGTATGTTTATATATTTCTAAAACAATACCTTTTTATTATAAACCATAAGTAATATATTTTGTATATTGTAGAAAATATATGGTTACTTATTCGGTTTAGAAAACGTAGTTTACCAAGTCGTCGATATATTGTGCAATATAGTCCGTAGTACATATATAGTCCGTATATTTGTCCGTAATTCCGATTTGTCCATAAGTTGTGTCTGAAGGCTCAGATCGTCTGTAAGTTGTTTTTAAGGTGTCTTTATATATGTAGTCTTGTAAGACTTTAGTTGTAATGTGTCTTGTGTTTATTTGTACAATTGTATTCAAGTTACTAGTTTTCATACATATAACTAATACAAACAAATAACACATAGCACATATGTTGTTAAGATAACTAAATATATATTTTCTCAAAAATATATATTTATAACTAGTTTAGCTTTTATAAAAACTACTCTTTAAAATCTTTTTAATCTAATAAAGATTTTGTCAAAAATGGTAGTTTTCACAACATATGATTTTTAAGAAAAATGTCCATATTTCCTTTGAAATATATACTTAGCCATGTTTAATAAAACATATCTTTTTCTTATATAAATCACCAACAATTTTCTCATATTTATTCTTAATAAAAACATACGAGATTTTTATCAAAATCTTAACAAGATGAAATCAATAACATGTAGGGTTTTGGTATGGTCATAACATATGTTAACTAGTTCAAAATCCATGCTTTACTTCTAGTTTTATCAAACTTTTTATAAAAACCCATCTTTATGTTTCTTTTTATAACTTTGTAAAAGTATTATTTTTAGTGAAAAACCTTATATACTTTAACAAAATCAAAGATTATGATCATCCATCTAAACATTTATGTTTAACAAAACCCTTAAACTTTTTCATGTACACTTGTTAGATTATGTTTTTAAACATCATATAACAAGTTATTCATATGCTAATCATCAAAACTAAATCAAATATTCAAGTAATTATCCTTAAATCACAACATAAACACACTTTTATATCATGATTATTATTTTGCTTCTTTGTATTTTCATATTATTTTGTATGATTATTTAGTTTATTACATGTTCTTTAAACAAATAATACATAAATAAGTATGAAAAAGAGATTTTAGAAGCTTACTTTTAGCACTAATGGCTAGGGATGATATTGATGATGATTAAAGAAAAGAAAAAGTGTTGATCTTGGTGTTTGGAAGCTATGGAATGGATGAAAAAGGCTTACTTCTTCTTGTTGTTGCTTTAGATCACCTTAAGTATCTTTAAGCTCCATCTTGATCATCAAAAAGTGTTAAAATGGTGAAAGATTTTGTTGGGTGTTCTTGGCTAGAATATGAATATAGAGAGGATTTCTTAACTATGTGTAAATGAAGGTGTAAATGGAAGGAATAAGCTTTAGTGATTATGGATCAAGTGTTATAAGTCTTTCACTAACTTCACCAACTTGTCCACTTGGTTAAACAACTTGCAACCAAGGTAACTAGCAAGATATTTTTGGAGACATGGTAAAAAAAGAGGGGGTCCTACAAGTGGCAAAAATGTTGTAACTTGTTTCACTAGTTTAAAGTGTTAGTTTTTATTAGAAATTGTTAGAAAAAGCTTAGATGTTTAAGTGTTTAAGTGTTTTCAATGTGTTAAGTGACCATTACTAGACCAAAATGATCCAAATAATGTTAGATGGTCACTAAAAAAAGATTTGATATCGTTCGGATATTCGTTTGGCATTGTTTCCGTTAGTCGTTATTTGAGCGCTAAGTTGTGTAACTTGTGTGAATTGATGTAGTTATTGGTTCGGATGATACCCGAAGGTATCCTCATATGAATTCTAAGTTAAACAACACTTTTATATGTTGCAAAAAGATTAAAAGGTTGATTTCTGCAGAATTTCTGCGGAAAAGTGATGAAATTGTCGCTTTTAGTGCTTTTTGGGTAGTTTTCAGTGTTATCGGAGTTCGGGAAGGTTTTAAACAAACCCTTGCATTCCTAGTTAGGGTTTAGTGTATATTAGATGTTGGAATTTCTCCTGAGTCCTAAAGATGTCATTTAGATGGTGATGAAACAATGGTTAACCGGACAGGGTTAACTCACTGGTCTCGTCAAGAAGGGTTAATCCCTTCCTCTCGAGGATCGCTGGCTGGATCGTCTGCCGGTTGATCTCTTGCACAAGGAAACAATCCGTGACTCGTAACAAGGAGGATGGGGTGGGGGGGGTGCTCCTTGTTATCACTCTCTGGCGTGAGAATCAGTAGTTTGCTTGGGAAGCAAAGTGTGATATTAGTAGTAGTGGGAGAGTTGTGAAGAGATACCTCAAACCTGGTTTGGGGTTGGTATTTATAGCCGAGGGGTGAAGGAGGAGTTGAATGGACGGATTGACGATGTGCTGCCCTTATGCAGGTGTGTCAGGCTTGTCGGTTGTGGAGGTGAAGCCACGTCCTACTGCAGTGTCAGTCTATCGCTTACGTATGGCCTGACAGGCGACTGTCATTGGTGCCACTTGCTCTGTGGTGTCAGTCCCACATGCCTCATGGGCAGGATGCGGTGTTGCGCCACATCGCTGCCTCCGGTAACTACCGTTGTTTCCGTGTTCTTACTCTGGCTAAGTTTGCGGGATGCGGTGCCCAGCCGCATCGCCACTTGTGGTGACTGTTGCTATTGTCCAGATCCCTTGTATTGATGAAAACGCTCACAGGATGCGGTGCGAGGCCGCATCGCTGTGCACCCATTTTCATACACCAGGTAAGGAGACACATATAGGATGCGGTGTCAGGTCGCATCGCTTATGCCTCTTATTTTCCTATCTCTTGACCGATTGGATTCGACCGCTGTGTTCGCGCGTGCCCGCACGGACAAGAATAAGTTCTTGTTGGTGGGCGTTTTCAATAAGGGTAATGGTCACTCGCGGTCATGCTAACGCGAGATCTGGGACCATACCCCTTCAAGTCCCCCCAGTCTAGTGTTGCTGCCTCGTGCAAGTGGCATGTGGGAGGAGCACTGGACTATGGTGTCTAGAAGGTAGTTCGTAGTTTGGAGAAGATTCTAGGCCATGTAGGTGGCTCCTGCTTCTAGAAAATCAAGCTGGGGAGTCATGTGACGTCTTTTCCGTACTGGTGAGCAAGTTTTGTCTGATGCGAAATTCTCAGCCTAGGGTTTTGATCCGGTAGTATGGTCTACCATTTCTTGATGTCGTTAGGGTTGGGTGCCACCTGTTGATGTGTCGAACCAACCTCTGAGATGGTGAATGAAGAAAAGAGGGCTTCGAACCAACCTTTGAGATCGTGGCTCAAGACGTCGGTAGGCTTCGAACCAACCTTTGTGATGGTGACGGAAGATGTCCGCACTCGCAAATTTAGTTGTAACCTTTGCGGTAGCTGATGCAATGCTGTGAGTGCCTTTGCTCAAGCTCTATGATTAGTAATTGGACATGTAATGATGATCCCTACTTTGTGGGGTGTTCATGTTCTTCTAATTAGCTCTCAAGTAACCGCACGTCCTTTGCGGTTACCTCGTTCTTGTGCATTGTTGGCCATGTTTGGTCGAACAACGTGGGGTACTTGCGTCATTGTTGGTCGTGTTTGGTCGAACATTGTGAATCTGGATAATGGTCAAATAAACATGGTCATAGGTATGGCTATGCCCCCATTGTTTATTCTATCCAGCTCACAAGCGGGCGAACAAAGTCATAAGCAGACTTGTTACCACTATTCGTTCGCTTGTTGCTCAACGAGATGTCTTTAGATGATTGGAAATCTCGTCCGCATATGTTCTGTAGCCATTTTCCTTCACGCTTCACTGGGAATCAGTTTTCCTTGAAGTAGCTTCGTTCATCTGTGTGATGACTTAGTCGTGGCACTTCTGTAGCTACCATTCGCGGAGCTGGAGGTGTGACCGCAGTGACTCATGAGTGTCTGCGGTTTTGTGACAAAAGACTCGCTTTAAAAGAGTGTTTTGCTCGGATGCGGCTCTTGAAGGATCAGGAGTCAGGGTTACTGATGTGCGGTCGTGCATCATACTTATCCTTTTCCCTAATGAGAAGCTGTTTGTGCACCCTCTGTGGTTGTGAACCGGACACGAGGGATTTGAAGCTTGAAGATGCCTGAAGCAGTGCGGTTTGCTTCGTCCTGGGAAGCGGTTTTCACAGTTCAAAGAGCAACACTGGTTCTGAGCATCTGACACACCTGTGCGGGCTCGTGTGTGTCATCTCCACATATTCCACGTGTGCTCGTGGGTATATGAGGATATTAGTTATACCCCTTTACATAATGTAGAGATATATATTTTTTGCCTTTTTTGAGGGGTATGTAAAAAACGAGATGCGGTATGGGCTATGGTGCGATATACCAGAGAAACCGCATGCCGCTTATATTTTGATAATGTTGTCGCTTCTTTGTTGCATACGTGGCTGGACGCACGTGTGAGTTGGTGGAAGTTGGCGAGATTTTCTGGCATGTGCTAAAACGAAAGGACGGTTGCACTGCCCAAGGTCATAAATGCACTGTAGCAAGAGTGTAAACGTCTCCTTTGTCAGGCGCGTGCGCGGCCACGCGCGCGTGGTAACTGTCAGCGGAACCGTCGCTGAACACGTGTCTCCGCATGGTTCGCTCCTTTTACTCATGACGTTTCGGTAACTGCTCCGCATTAATTGCGATGAGTATATAAGGGGAAACCGTTTATGGTTTCCCCTTACTTGTTCAAATGTCACACCCCGATTTCCACGTGTCTCACCGGTGGGCCCGGTGGGGGATTACCGTGACGATGTTGGCAACAATATAGTCAAACCACACAATTATATAATGCACAGCGGAAGCATAAGATAAATATATAAACTTCAACCTCTGGTTGTAATATCAAATGTATTACAGAAGTTGAATATATCCACAGCGGATCAAAATAAATAAATATTGTTCATTCAGATACGGCATCGAGTTTGCGAGACTATTCGTGATGCTTAGGAAGCTAATACCAGCCAATTTCGTCTAGTACCTGCACTTAATCTTTTTGGGGAAAATACGTCAGTTTACACTGGTAAATACATTCAACTGACACATTTGAAAATGTTTATTAAAATTGATTTGAATGCACAAGGCACAAACTCTTTTATAACTTGGGAAAATTATAATAAAATCTTGTGAACGTTTTACATGTTCTTTTATGCGTTCAGTAGCCCGGGTCGTGCCGGGTTAAAGATTTATAGACACACCACATTGCGTAAAACCGTAGTATAAAAACCAACGGCTACGTCTTTTAAATTTAATGTCGACACTTTATACCGGGTGTACGCCTACACCGGGATGTCGATGGTCGTGGCCATTTCGTAAAATGATGCCAAGGATATCCGGGACAACGGTCATTAAACCCCCCAAAGGCTTATAAGAAACAAAACTGTTTAAATGAGCCGATCATATTATTTAATTAACCACCTAAGCGATGGAAGAATATAATGCTCAATCAAGCGGTATTAATATACCGTAACCCAAGCCCATATAGGGGAAATAAGTTAAAGTATTTACCTTTGCAAGTATATTTCCTTAATTTGGATTAAATCACCGATAGCTTTTACTGGGGCTCCTAATCTGGAACGAAGGTTTTAATTAACCTCTTAGAATCCTAACGAGTCTTTATAATGGCCGTAGCCTAGACCGGTTGGTTCCGACATATATAGATATGGTTTAATCGCGCGAAAAGGCGAAAACCGAGAATGGAGTGCGATTCTGACCCAACAAGTTCAGAGACTTGTTTTAAGTGGGTTTATGGTTCACACTCTGGATTTTGGGGTCCAAATAATATAATTTGACCCGTATCGGCTAATTTATGAAAACTAGTTTCATAAGCCGAACCGTGCGCGCAATAGGCGAAACGGTTAACCATGAGATCGTACGCTTATTTCCTAGGTCAATATGCCTTAAAGAAGTTGTGGTATCAGTAGGATACCTTCCGTGATGCCCGTAACGAGTTTAAATTAATATTTTGCCCCGTAGGGACTTTTCGGTCATTTTAAAGACTTCTAAAGAGCTTTTCGAGTTCTACAGGAAATCTGAGTTTTCCGAATAGCTTATAAAGCTTAAAATACTTTATTTATCATTTAAAATCAGTAGCAACTGGAATCGGGTCAAAAGACCTTGTAGAACTCATGTTTTGGCCGAAAAGGGCATATTCGGTATTTACCGAACGGGTAAAAGATTATTTTAATACAGTGGGTAAAAGATTTTAATACAGTGGGTAAAAGATTTGGTGACGAAATCTTGGTTTAGATAGGCGTTATGCTAATTGCGCCGTTAATTACTAAAGTTTTACTTTAAATGCGCCATTTAGCATAACTCTCATTCTAGACCTCGGATTGACGTGAAACTTTAAGGACATGCTTATAATTTAATAAGCAAGGTTCTGGTCCGTTCACGCGTCCGAATTACTCGTTTTAATTTCAAAAGGCCGTTACGGTCAACTTTTAGGCGAATGACGGAAATGCGCAAAAGACTCGGATAACTCATGAACCGATCACAGAGGTTTATACCAACATGTGACCTGGTCCTAAGAGAGTCCTAAGTCATATCTATACCTCACTAAAACGGGTCAGAACTGAAGTCAATGCAAAAGTCAAACTTTTGCGACATTCGGCTCCGAACCGGTTCAATATAGCAAACGGTCGATTCAAACGAGCGCAAACAAGTTTATATACTTATTATCATGTTTTATGATTGTCAAAACAGGTTCCATAGTATGTACATTACAGATTATGCATAAATCGCTAAAATAGCTTTCTGTTGACTTTTTAACCGCACGTTTGACTCGATATTTGACATAGTTAGAGTGGTGATCAGGGGGAACCCTTTTAGAGGTTTATTACCCACATAATTACCTACTCAAAACTACTTTTGATCCGTCATAAGACTGAACCATTTGCAAGTTATTGTAATGACAACCGTTAGTTACGACGGTTGTGTTTATAGGCTAAAACTATGGAAATGTAAGACCAAAATGGTTGTGAACGACTTACAGAAGTGTGTTCTTGCTTATAGAGCAGAGAAGAGGACTTGAGGGCTCTTGCAATGACCAGAGATGTGTGTTTTTGGTGTTGTGAATGTTATGTGCATAATGTGGCTATTTATAGCCAATGGCAAGCATCTATGATCATTACAATCACCTACAACAGTCCAGAGATGATGGGTAGGTGTCCCAGAGGGCTATGGGTCGAGTAGGGGGCGCCCATGCTCCATTAATTGAGGTTTGATCGTTCACAATGCTCAAAAGGCAAGAAACTACAAAGTTTCTGCATCTGGGCACTTTACGCGACCCGCATGGAAGTTCCATGCCATTTTAATGCGGGTCGCCTGGGATTCAAATAACAGACGCGTAATAGAGGAGGCTCGCGGCCCGCCTCAACTTAACCATAACCTTCACGCGGGTCGCGAGAGGTTGGTTTGTCAGATTTTTAAAATCTTTTGTCATGATTATCAGAATCCGGTAATTAATAACGAAATCTTTCGTAATGATTTACCTGACCTTTCGGTTTTGAAGGGGTAACTTTGCGGTTTGGCCCTCGGTTATTTACCGATAGGGGCCTCGTGTTATTTACCCGCATTATAAAGTCCCCGGTTAGTTTATTAATTATTTGGAAAGCCCTAACTTCCACTGTTGACGCTTTTAACCCTTCTCATACGAATTTGAGTATAACTCTCTCGCTTTAAGACGGAACTTCGCGGAATTTATACAGTATATTCTAGTGAGCGTATAATACTGTTACGAAGCCTTGGGAACGTTAAAGGGTCACTCAAAGGTATAATTAAACATGTTGACACAGTTAACCCCTGTAGCTCGAAATCTCTCACTTTCTTTCGTGTTTTGCTTCCGTACGATTTATGATTTATTCGTTTGAAGGTACAAGCGTTATTTAGGGTTACTATACAGTATATTTACCCTTGTTGACATTTATAACCCTCGAATTTATATACTTTCAAGGTTTGTCAAAATTAGTCCTTTATTTATTATGGATGCCACGTGTAATCAAATGACACGTGTTAACACATCATTGGACACAAAAATTCGAGGTGTTACATCCTCACCCCCTTAAAATAAATCTCGACCCGAGATTTACTCAAATAAATAGGGGTACTTTTCTTTCATTGTAGCTTCGACTTCCCACGTATATTCAGGACCTCTACGAGCATCCCATTTGACCTTTACAATCGGTACGTGCTTTCTGCGAAGCTTCTTTACTTGTCGACCCTCAATCGACAAAGGTTTTTCGATGAACTTTAAGCTCTCATCTATATGCACATCTGTATGCGGAATCACCAATGATTCATCGGCGAAGCACTTCTTGAGATTGCAGATGTGGAACACATTGTGAATTCCATTGAGCTCTTCAGGCAAGTTCAACTTATAGGCGACTGACCCGACCCGTTCAATGACCTCAAAAGGTCCTATGTATCTCGGACTCAGTTTGCCTTTCTTGCCGAAACGCATCACCCCCTTCCAGGGTGACACCTTAAGTAATACCTTTTCACCCACTTCGAAGTGAAAATCCTTACGCTTTGGATCAGCGTAGCTCTTCTGCCTATCACGGGCAGCCTTGAGACGTTCCCGGATCTGGACAATCTTGTCCGTTGTCTGGAAAACAATCTCTGGTCCTGATAATTGGACCTCTCCTACTTCCGCCCAACAAACAGGCGATCTGCATTTCCTACCGTATAATGCCTCGAAAGGCGCAGCCTTTATGCTGGTGTGGTAGCTATTATTGTAGGAGAATTCGATTAGGGGTAGGTTCTTATCCCAGTTACCGCCTAAATCGATCGCACATGCACGAAGCATGTCTTCTAGCGTTTGGATAGTACGCTCACTTTGACCGTCTGTCTGTGGATGGTAAGCCGTACTAAAGTTTAAACGCGTGCCCAAAGATTGCTGGAAACTCTTCCAGAAATGAGATGTGTATCTAGTATCCCTGTCGGAGATAATAGACACAGGTATGCCGTGTAAGGCTACAATCTTATCAATATAAAGTTGGGCTAACATATCGGAGCTATACGTCTCCTTGATGGGTAGAAAATGAGCTGATTTAGTCAGCCTATCGACTATGACCCATATTGTATCGTTTCCTTTCCTGGTTATGGGTAACTTGGTTATGAAGTCCATAGTTACGCATTCCCACTTCCACTCGGGAAGTTCAGGCTGTTGTAGCAAGCCAGACGGCTTTTGGTGCTCGGCTTTGACTTGAGCACAAGTCAAGCACTTTGCTACATGGGCGGCTACAGACTTTTTCAAGCCTATCCACCAATAATTTGCCTTTAAGTCTTGGTACATTTTGTCTGCACCAGGATGGACTGAGTATTTGGAACTATGGGCTTCCTGGAGGATAACATCTCGTAGTCCTCCATAAATCGGAACCCATATACGTCCGTTCAATCTAAGGATTCCATCCTTGCTAAGAGTCAACTGCTCCTCAGTTACTCCTAACTTTTCATTAGGATAATTAGCTTCCAACACAGCCTCTCGCTGTGCAGCCAAAATCCTTTCAATTAAATTGTTCTTGACCTCAATGCTCTTGGCATTGATTCGAATAGGTTTTACCCTTTCTTTTCTGCTCAAGGCATCGGCGACTACATTCGCCTTGCCGGGATGGTACCTGATTTCACAATCGTAGTCATTCAAGGTTTCCATCCAACGGCGCTGCCTCATGTTCAACTCCTTCTGGTTGAACAGGTGCTGGAGGCTTTTGTGATCAGAATAAATCACAAATTTAATACCTTAAAGGTAATGCCTCCACAACTTCAGTGCAAATACAACGGCACCCAACTCCAAATCATGGGTGGTGTAATTCTTTTCGTGCACCTTTAATTGCCTTGAAGCATAGGCAATCACCTTGCCCTTCTGCATAAGCACACACCCCATGCCCGTGTGTGATGCATCGCAGTAAACTACGAATTCATCTGTACCTTCAGGTAGTGTCAACACAGGTGCGTTGCTCAGCTTTTGCTTCAGGATTTCGAAGGACTCTTGCTGCTTTGGGCCCCAAATGTACTTTTCTTTCTTCTTGGTCAAGGAAGTCAAGGGCGCAACAATCCTCGAAAAATTTTCAATAAACCTCCTGTAGTATCCTGCTAACCCCAGGAAACTAAACTACGGATTTCGGTAGGCGTCTTTGGCTCTTGCCAGTTCATGACTGCCTCTACCTTAGCGGGATCCACTTGGATACCACGCTCACTTACAACGTGACCTAGAAACTGAACCTCTCTTAGCCAGAATTCACATTTCGAGAATTTGGCGTAGAGTTTCTCACGCTGTAGTAATTCGAGAATGCAACGGAGGTGCTTCTTGTGGTCAGCTTGGTTCTTGGAATATATAAGGATATCGTCGATGAAGACGATGACAAATTTGTCCAAATATGGCTTACAGACGCGGTTCATGAGATCCATGAACGCAGCCGGTGCATTTGTGAGCCCAAAAGGCATCACTAGGAACTCGTAATGACCATAGCGAGTCCTAAATGCAGTCTTGTGTACATCTTCATCTCTGACCCTTAGCTGATGATAGCCCGACCTCAAGTCGATCTTCGAAAAGTAGCTCGCTCCTTGCAGCTGATCGAACAGATCATCAATCCGTGGCAAAGGATATCTATTCTTTACGGTAACTTTGTTCAGCTCACGGTAATCAATGCACAACCGCATTGATCCGTCCTTCTTCTTTACAAACAGGACAGGAGCTCCCCAGGGAGATGAACTAGGTCTGATAAAAACTTTCGCCAGCAGTTCATCCAACTGGGTCCTCAGTTCTTTCATTTCCGTCGGAGCTAATTTGTAAGGTGCTCTTGCTATCGGAGCCGCTCCAGGAATGATGTCTATTCTGAACTCCACTTGTCTATCTGGTGGCAAACCAGGTAGTTCTTCGGGAAAAACCTCGGGGTATTCAGAAATGACAGGAAGATCCTCTATCTTCGGCTTAGGTTCTTCAATTATAACCTGAGCCATGTAAATTACACAGCCTCTGTTCAAACACCTTGAAGCTTTCAGCATAGATACGTCTTCGGGTAACCCGTACTGCGTATCTCCTCGAATGGTAAGAGATTCACCACTCGGAGTCTTTAGCACTATATGCCTCTTGCCGCAAATGATTTGGGCCTGATTTCGGGATAACCAGTCCATGCCTAGCACAATGTCAAAACCCGCTAATTTGAAGGGAAGTAGAGATAAAGGAAAAGAATGGTTCCTAATGGACATTTCACATCCTTCTAGAACAGTTGAGACGGTTTCTATCGTGCCGTCTGCTAACTCTACTTCGTATTTCACGTCAAGGGTTTTGATAGGCATATTTAGTAGTTGGCAAAATTTCTGGTCTACAAAGGATTTATCAGCGCCAGAATCGAATAGTACTCTTGCAAATATATTATTTACGAGAAAAGTACCTGTAAGCACGTTGTCGTTCTGGACCGCTTCCTTTGCATCCATGCGAAAAACTCTCGCATTTGACTTCTTGGTCTCTTCCGCCTTCTTGGCATACTTAGGGCAGTTACTCTTGATGTGCCCCTTTTCATTACAACCATAGCAGGTTGCATCCTTGATCTTTTTGCACTCCACAGTCTTATGATCCTTGGACTTGCATAGTCCACAGGAAGGAGTCTTTGATTGCAACTGTGAGTTCGAGGCAAATCTGCATTTCCCAGAGTGGGGTTTCTTGCAGATCTTGCAATTGGGCCTTTCACCAGCTTGCCCATCTTTCTTGGCCTCCGACCCCCTTTTGCCTTCACCGTTTCCACGGTGCTTCTTCCCTGATCTTCGTGAGGTATCATCCTCACGTTTTCTTTTCTCAGCCTCCTTGCTCCTTAGTGTCCTCAGACGGACAGCGTCTAAGGTGAGAGACAAGGAGAGGTCAGTAACTGACCTGAAGGTCGTCGGCCGGGAGGCCTTTACACTCGCCTTTATTGCGGGCTCCAAGCCCCCAATGAAACGGGCGATTCTTCGAGGTTCTGGGGTCACAAGGTACGGGACCAGACGAGACATTGTATTGAAACTCGTCAAATATGCCTGGCAGTCCAGGTTCGTCATCACCAGTGACACAAAGTCAGCCTCGATCTTCTCAACCTCATGTTGAGGGCAGTAGTTTTCCTTAATGAGAGCAATAAATTCCTCCCATGTCATCTTGTACAAAGCAGACTTACCAGATGCCTGCACCAACGCCCTCCACCATGCCAGGGCCTCGCCCTTAAAAGACTGGGACACATATTTCACCACATCCCTCGCTGCACACCCGCTGATGTCCACAATAGTGTCCATCTCATCTAGCCATGGCGATGCAATCCACAGCACCTTTCTCCCCTGTAAATTCCCGGGGCTTACATGATACAAAGTATTTGTAGGTGCAACCCTTAGCACTGGATGCATCAGTATATTCTCTATCGCGATGGACGCTGTTCTCAGTGGACGAGTGTTTGTCGTCATCTTTCTTGGGTTGAGAGGGTGGTTTGGAGTGTGTCTTTGGTTTAGAGGGTGGTTTTGACACGGTTCTGCCTTGGGACTCAGTATATTGACGATCAAGAGCTGCCTGAACAGCATTGTCAATTAGAGCCTTCAGTTGTGCGCCTGTCAAATGCACTGGCGTATTGTCGTAGTCATTATCATTAGTATGGCTATTCTCTCCGTTGGGATCCGCCATTGTAACTTGAATCTGTTACAGAAGATAACAAAATTTTATTCAGGAGATTATTATATAATTGTCTTTTTATGACAATTTGCCAACCATGGTACAGAGACCATATTTGGTTAACTTATTATTTCATTACATATTAAGATTTGAATATATCCTATTTCAGCTATATAAATAGTATTGGCGGCATAAAGCCTAATCACGAGGATGTTTATAATATTAGCCGAGATTTCAGAGAATCAAGGCATAGAGACTTGAACCGTAGTTCTTTTATCTCTTTCTGACAGGGAGTCATAGACCACCACTGCCTTTTGTCGTTATAAGACAATTATTACGGCCCATAGGCACTACACCTCTAATGGATGTTTTAGTATGGTTGGCCCGTAGGCACTACATCTCTAATGGATGTTTTAATATGGTTGGCCCGTAGGCACTACATCTCTAATGGATGTTTTAATAAGGTTGGCCCGTAGGCACTTATATGGGTTTTATAATACTGCCCGTAGGCCTAATGGATGTTTTATATAATGGCCCGTAGGCACTACATCACTAATGGATGTTTTATAATATTGCCGTAGGCACTACATCACTAATGGATGTTTTATAATATGGCCCGTAGGCACTACATCACTAATGGATGTTTTAATAAGGTTGGCCCGTAGGCACTACATCACTAATGGATGTTTTAATATGGCCCGTAGGCACTACATCACTAATGGATGTTTTAATAGGCCCGTAGGCACTACATCATAATGGATGTTTTAATAATTGGCCCGTAGGCACTACATCACTAATGGATGTTTTAATAATACTGGCCCGTAGGCACTACATCACTAATGGATGTTTTAATAATATTGATCACCTTCATTGGTGATTTAACCCGATTTATAAATCATTTAGTTGGGTTTTGAAATCCTTAAAGGATTATTGTATAAGAATGACGTGCGTGATTTTAACGAATCACATCTGCCATGATTGTTAACATGCGTACAGAGGTTAACAGGGAATCAGAATCTTTTTAATTAGGTCGTACCATCTTGACTGGATCTTAAAAGACACCAAGCTAGGTTTCACCTTTAAGATTCTTTATTTAGGGAGATCAATTAAAAGGATTGGTTTTGATTTACTTCATACATATTAAAACAAAACTCATAACATACATTCCATAATCTCAAATACAATTACATATTGCCCTAAACGGGTCTTTCAAGTAGTACATACCTCCATAGAGGTTTAAAATAAGTGACAAGTCCACGCAGGGACTAATACAAGATAGGTGTCCATGTAAGGACTAAAAGATAAGTCCACGTAGGGACTGAAATATGATAAGTGTCCACGCAGGGACTTATTTCAAAGTAGAAATTACATTAGTACAACTATTAAGGGCTAGTGGTCACGTTTCTTCTTTTTGCCCTTTAGTAGGTTTGCCAAGCCTTTGAGAAATCCTTGGTGGCTTTTCTTCTCTTCCTCGAACTCTTTCTCCACACGATCTAGTCGATGGAGTATCTCTTCCTGTTCAGGAGGAGAGAATCGTGGTTGTGGCGCGTGTTGCGGAACTGGAGGTCTGGGAGGTATTGGATACCCATGAGCTGAGTAGTCCGGTGGTCCCATGTTCCCATGAGCTCCGTCAGGGTAGCGTGCATTATATCTTGCCGACACCACATATGGGTCGCGCTCATAGCCGTAGTTGTATTGTGCTTGTGATGGTTCGAACGGGTTGTAAGCCGTTGGACCCGTGTAAGCAGGTATGGGTTGGTCATACCCAAATGGTGGCGAATTTGTGCAGCTGGTGCGGAGTTCGCCTCCTGTATAGGACTTGAAGGTCCTTCTTCTTGTAGTGGCGGATAGTGGCTACTACTAGAATGTCGAGGAGTGCTGAAGTGGATACCCCCTCCTCCTCGTGTAGACATACGAGCATTTGTCCTCCTACGCCTTGGCGGATCAGGTATTACTGGTTGTGCCGGTGGCGGAGTGGTGGCGTAACTGCCTCAAAGCGTGAATCCTCAGAGGGATCCTGTGGATGTCGCGGTTGTTGAGATGTCTGTTGAGGTGGCGTGTAGTACCACTCATGTCGGTCAAACAACGCTTGGAAACTGTCTAGTCCCTGATAGGATGTGCCATGGAAGGATGACCCATCAGAGACTTCTATCGGATGCGTGGGCGTACCACGAGCTGGTTCAGTAGGATCCTCATCTTCCTCCATGGGATCTTCAGAAAAGTGGTCTTGTGGCCCTAGTGGAACAAAACCTGAAGGTTCCTGTATGTAGTCAGCCGGATTAAACTGACCTATGTAGTATGGAGTAGGGTCGTCATAATTCCGGGTCGATACCGAACGTTGTAGAGGTATGAAGGAAGGTTGTGGGTTGTTGGGATCATTCTCCTGAGTTTGGCCAAAGGAGTGCCGGATAGGATGGCGTCGAGCTGTGCGAGGTGGAATGCCTCGCGGGTTCGTAGAGATCTCTCCGTCGTTGTGGTTCTTCGCTCCGTGTCATCGAAGGATGTCTTGTACCAGATGGTCCAGCTTCGTTATCGTGATGTGTCACGATTTCTCCTCTGCCTCTTCTTCCCCTTCCTCTTCCTCGGAATATAACAGGTGGCATTTTCCTGCTCCAAAACTTATTAAAAATTGAATTGAAAATAAAGACAAAAAGGAGTATTAATCCGAATTTGTCCTAAGTTCTTGTCTAGACTCAAGTATATGCAATTGTGTCATTGAGATTAAACACATTTAGGATAGTGTTTAACTCGCTCAATGTTGGCTCTGATACCAACCTGTCACACCCCGATTTCCACGTGTCTCACGGTGGGCCCGGTGGGGGATTACCGTGACGATGTTTGGCAACAATATAGTCAAACCACACAATTATATAATGCACAGCGGAAGCATAAGATAAATATATAAACTTCAACTCTGGTTTGTAATATCAATGTATTACAGAAGTTGAATATATCCACAGCGGATCAAAATAAATAAATATTGTTCATTCAGATACGGCATCGAGTTTGCGAGACTATTCGTGATGCTTAGGAAGCTAATACCAGCCAATTTTCGTCTAGTACCTGCACTTAATCTTTTTGGGGAAAATACGTCAGTTTACACTGGTAAATACATTCAACTGACACATTTGAAAATGTTTATTAAAATTGATTTGAATGCACAAGGCACA